>NW_022900950.1:40600918-40607448 GCF_012274545.1 Fukomys damarensis | reverse complement strand
ATATCCCATTTATTTAAGATATGTCAATTTAGAACAATGGTGTTGATTATGAAAGATATATGGCCTATGAGATTATATAAAAGAGGACCCAACTATATCAGAGTAGACCAAGAAAGTTTTTGTAGAATGTGACACTTGGGCTGAGCTGGAGAAGAACTGGTGTTAATAAGACAAGAAGGGGACAAGTGATTTAGTTCAGGTGTTCTGCTGCCTGCCTCACAAGCACAAAGTCCCACATTTGATCCCCAGTACCCCCTCCCAAAAGGAGAAAAAGAAAAGCACTCTACAATGAAGCCCAAGTGAAATGTCAACTGAGACTTAGTAATGTTTGCATAATTCTTGCCATTTAAATAAGTGAAATGATTTGTGTTCTTTTTTATTTGTGTGGCATTTATTTATTGATTGATTTAATTTAGTCAAAAACTTTCTGGGTTATAAAAGGCAACAAAGACAAACAGGCATCAAAAATGAGGATCAAATGTGACATTAAAAGCTCAATTAAGGCCTCACGTGGTGGCTGCTGTGATTCCAGGTACTGGAGAGGTTGAGGCAGAAGGACTCCCTGAGGTCAGGAGTTCCAGGCCAGCCTGGCTGATACAGTGAGACTCTGTCTCAGGAAAGAAAGAAAAAGAAAGCTCAAGGTGAGGGTGTGGGATTAATTTTTAAAATTAAAAAAGCACAAGCAATAAAAGCAAAAAAAACCCAAAAACCAAAAAGATGAAAAGACAAATAGGACATTTTCAAGGCCAAAATCTTCTACATGGCAAAGGAAATAATAGAGTGAAATGGGGAAAAATGTTTGCAAATCATCTATCTTTTTTTTGTTTGTTTGTTTGTTTTTGAGACAGGGTCTCACTATGTAGTTGAGACTGATCTGGAACTCACTATGTTGCCCAGGCTGGTCTCAAACTCACAGCGATCCTCCTGCCTCAGCCTCCTGAGTACTGGGATTACAGGCGTGCACCACCACACCTGGCTGCAAATCATCTATCTAATAAGGAGTTAATATATAAAGAACTCATACAGCTCAACAACAGCAGAAAAACCCCACAAATAGCCAAAAAATAGGCAATGAACTTCAATAGCTAATTCCCTAAAGATATACAAATGCCAAGAAACTTAGGAAAAGATGCTTGATACTCATAGCAAAAATTCAAATGGAATTTGGATGGCCACTGTTACAGCTTGTGTCTAAATATTCCCCTAAAGCTTCATGAGATCATAGGCAGGGCTTATGAGAAGTGCCTGCAACTAGGGTATATGATGCTGGGATTAAGGGTGCCCCACCCTGCATATAGGTTGCACCAATGAATAATCTTGCAGCCTGAGTAGAATGTACAGGAACAAAAAGAAGGCAGCAGTGGCTATTGCCTCCTGCTTGCTTCTTTGCTCCCTTCTGCCTGCTTGCAATAGACTACTTCACCACTGAAATGCCCTTCTGCCGTGCCACCATGCCTTGGAGGCAGCCAACTACAGGCTAAAACCTTAACAGATGGTGAGCTACAATAAACCTTTCCTCTTCTAGCTTTGGGTACTGGGCACTGTATTTTGTATTAGCAGTGAGAAAGTAACTAAAACAGCCATTCTAAAAAGAATAGAAACATAAGTTGGAGAAGACATAAAGAAACTGAAACACTTTCATGTTGTTGGTGGGAATATAAAATAGGACAGCCACATGGACAACAGCAAGGAGGTTCCTCAAACAATGAAACTTGCATTACCAGCTGATCCAGTAATCTGCATACATATCCAAAGAATTCAAAGCAGAATCTCAAAAAGATATTTGCATACCCATGCTCATTATGGCACTATCACAACAGCCACAGGAAATTATGCAGCCTTAAAAATAACAAATTCCTGTTATATACTACAATATAGATGAACTTTGATCATACTATGCTAAATGAAATAAACCACTCACAGAAGGACAAGTGCTATGTGATTCCACTCATATGAAGTACCCAAAGTGTCAAAATCATAAAAATGAAGGTAGAAAGATGATTCCTAAGAGGGAAAGGAAGGAGCAATTAGTGTTTAATGGCAATAAAATTTCAGTTTTGAAATATTGAAAAGTTCTAGAGATCTATTACTGCACAACAATGTTAATGTATTTAAGACTTGTGAACTGTAATAGCGAAAATGGCTAAAAAAAGTCAGTTCCCTATAGTCCCTGAAATGATTCCCAAATTATGTTACCAAGCAAAAATTTAAATAAATGAATAAATTTTGTTAATTTGAATACCATACTAAACTGAATTCAATGAATAATAAAGACGCATTTCAAAATTCAGAAAAGAATAATGTTCAAGACAACCCCTTAGATTAATGATTCAAATGGTCTGGTGGCCTCAAAAGTACTGGAATAGCACTGAAATCAAGCAATGGTGTGAAAGGCAGAAGCTATGCACAGAGGTAAAAGGGCTTAGACACAAAGCATGAGGGGCAAATGTTACCACTTGGTGAGGTTTGAGAGCAGAGTGAAGGACACACATTTCACAGGTTTGGGGAAGGCTTTTGTGCCCCTACATTCATAAGAAAGCTCTGACTTGATTGTAGTGGACTCAGGCATTGTTTCTATTGTGGAAAAAAAGATGCTGGATGAACTAGAGTGTAAAACTCTGTGACTGTACCTTGCTAGTCAAACTTGGCTCACAAATATTTTCTTTGGCCTGCACCTTAAAAATATATGAGATAGCCAGGCGTGGTGGAGCATGCCTGTAATCCCAGGAGGCTAGGCAGGAGGATCGCTGTGAGTTCGAGACCAGCCTGGGCTACATAGTGAGTTTCAGTTCAGTCTCAACTATACCGTGAGATCCTGTCTCAAAAAACAAACAAACAAACAAACAAACAAAAATCTGAGATAACTGGCAACACTTCTTTAAAATGTAAGATTTTCCATAAAATTTTAGATGTGTGTTATCTTTTGAAACTGTGTCTCCATACTCACATGACAACAGTCTGGAGTGACTTTACCAACAGTTCCCTGTAAAAGGGACACGTTGCCACCTTTATATCTCAGCTGGCCCACTTCACACATTCTTGGCTTTACAGGGAAGGTATTGAAGAAGTTGTGAAAAACAGTGCAGGAGTAAAATGGGGGTCAGGAGAGAAGCCATAACATCGTGAGCTATCTCTGTACCTTTGGCAGGATTCCTTGCTCTCTCTTGGGGGCTCTCCTTTTCCTCCCAGTCCCTTCTATTCTTTCTCCATACTATCAGGGATCTTATTCATTTGCAGGCTTCTGCTGCCACCTGTACAGATACATTCCCAAGCTACACCTGTCCGTTAATCACCTTCCTGATAGTTTAAACTACATACCAAATATGTCATTCACTCAACAAATACTTACAGAGGACCTATTGTGTGTCAGGGACTGTTCCAGGTTGTGCGGAAACAGTAGGAATGAGCAACCTCAGCGGAGATAGTCAAAACAAACACATAAATAGGTTATGGAATTTCATGTTGTGATGCTGCTATAATAGGAAAATCAGCAAATAAATTTGGGAAACAATTGTGGAAGGAAAAGGGTGATTTTCTCTTATCATTTTTCCCAAAGCAGTGTCTTGCTCCATAGTACCTATTTCTTCCAAAGACAGCATTTTTCTCCCATCCTGATTGCTCCAGGGTGGTGTTTTTTTCCCCTTCATCTCTATTAATTTCTCCTTCCATAAAATGTCTAAGAAATGAATCCCTCCCTGCTTTCCTAGCATCTCACTGGCGCTCCCTGTTGCAGGTGCTCATCTCATGCCTAGCTGGCCTCAGTGGCTGCCTCAGTGTGTTCCTTACCTCCTAGCAATACCAACTTTTCTTGCCCACCGCATCCACTCTGTACCCTGTGGAGATTATTCTTCCTGGAATGTTCCTGACCATGTCTTACTCTGCTCAGATTGTTTACAAGTCCACTTTGAGTTGCAGAAAGACAGTAAGGTATAGCAGCTCGATGCCTGGGCTTTGGACTCAGGCGGACTGGGGCTGAAATTTCCCCACAGGGTCCTTCCTGACACGGTCGCCTGCCCTTCTCCTACCAGGACACACACAGTTTGAAAATCATCTGGTTGTGTACCTCTCTTAGTCAGACCAGGTTTACTAAGGGCCAGTGCTCTACAGTCAGTCCAAGTACCTGGTGCCCAAATGCTTAGGGAATGGCTTTCAAGTAGACTCTGAGGGAGAGGCAGAAGGAGTGTAGAGTTACAATAAAATGTCCAAAGGAGAATGAAGTGGGAGGGGTGTGTAAGCTATAATTCCTACTGAGGACTGTTTCATCATGCCGGATGAAACAAAGTACAAGAGATGTACCAAGATGCTTCTTTCCATCTATGGGTGACCACAGATTTTGTCATTATCTCAATTTATCCTGGATGTGTTAGTCAGCTTTCCCTCTCTGTAACAATACCTGAGTTAAGTCAATTTATAAAGAGGAAAGGTTTATTTTGGTTCATGGTTTCAGTTCAGGGTTGCTTGGCCTTGTCATTTTAGGCCTATGGTGGCAGAACACATGGTGGAGGAAACTGTTCACCTTATAGCAGCTGGGGCTGGTGGTGAGAGGGAATATGAATATGTATCTTCCAAGGCCCAGCCCTCAATGATCTAACTTCCCTCCACTACGTCTGCCTTTTAAAGGTTCTACCACTTTCCAATAGTGCCAACAGGGACCAAGCCTTTAACATGCAGATCAAAATTATAGCACTTAGCATAAAGCAAATATGATAAACAACCCTCTCATGGGCGAGAAAGCGGCCCTTCATACTACTGATGGTGCTCACATTCAGTCAAGATCTTACAGTCTTTCAGAGAAGGAGAATCTTACTTTCGCAGTGGGTTTAAGGTCTGAACCAAAATTCTGTTGGAGTCTCCACCAGATCACAGCTTCTGACTGAGTCTCAATTCTCATATGATTCCTATAATATAATGTTTTGGTGGAAGTTCTGTCAAGATATCACAGGGAAAAACAAAACAGACTAGATTTTTTTTTTTTTAATAACCAGGGCGGTAAGCTTCTGAAAGATGGCATCAACATTCACCCTTTTTTTTCAAGGATAGAATTTTCTTTGTTGAAACTCACCAGATACTGTTCTGATGGATTAGCTTTTATGCCAGTTTTGAGGAATACATGAGAGGAATTGTATCAGTGACAGGCTAATCTTTAAGGAAGAAAAGTTATCAGAGTGCAAACATTTCCCTGTATGTAAATGAGAATATACAGAAAAAGCAGACTACAAATATTCACGTAGTATGTGAATCAAAGTCTTGCCAAGAGAATTCCGTGAATTTAAAAAGACTCCATGCCAGAAGCATGAGCCAGCACTGCAGAGGTTACGACTTTCCCTCTGCATTCATCCTCGACTTCCTGCTCATGTAGGAGAAACTGAGTAATGGGCCATTTCTTTTCTTAATACCATGTTTTTAAAACCTGAGCTACACGGTATCAATTGTGAGGGCCTAATTAATTTAGGTGCAATAAAGTGCACACCAAGCATAATCCTTAAAATACTATCTGCAACTGTAAAAGCAACTGTAGCTTTTAGCATTCGCATGTTTCCTGGTACATCTCACCAGGGCTGTCTCAAACTTAATATCTAGCTTGGAGCTTAAGTACATGGCCCAGGTGTTAAATGATTTAATTTTAGGGTTAAAACATGGTATTTAAAGTTCTACTCTAGTGTGTTTTAAACAAGGTCATTGTTCATTATCAATGGTATAATGTGAAAGTATCATCTATCCCAAAGTGCAGTGCTTTTAGAACTAGAAAAAACAGTTTAGACTCAAGGCGTTTCCTTTCAGAGGTACAGGGCCTTGTGGAGGGCTGAATTTTGAATACACAGAATCAGGATGAGACTACTGCACGATCACATCTACAGTCAATGCTGTCTCTGTGAAGCAGTACGGCGTGATGGACATCCAAGGCCATCAGGTATTTTTAGGTGGCAATTTGGAGTTGGGGAGTCCACAATGTCCTCCAAAGGTGGGCTACCTAGGGTACAGACAAGCAGTAAGGCAAGAAGGTTGCACTGTGTATTAAAATCGCTGTGTATCAAGAAGGTTCTATCTTTATTAGATTAGATAGCATTATATATTATATGCTTGTGTAAAGAAATTACAATCCACATAATTACATGACTAGTTTGAACCACTACTCACCACTCAGAATGATTAACTTTTTTCCTGTGCCAGTGCAAACAATTGCTCTGGCTCTGTTGATGGGTGTGTAGGATCCACCTTACTCTGAAAAGCACATGAAGAAATAGCAAGTAGCAGAAACCACAGGTTCAGAAACAGTGTCTTGGAGGGGTCTCCAGACTGTTGTGTTGCTGTCCTATATATTGGTTGTCTTGTCAACCCTCCTCGGCAGCCTCAAGCTGTAGGTAGAGGCGAGACTGCTCAGGGATGACGGAGAGAGCGAGACTCTCGATGAGCCACGCCGGCTGGAGCTGCCCCGCGCAGGGCGTGATCGTGGGCAGGGGACGAGCTGAGGTGGCGCAGGGGCACGGAGAGGACGGCGGGGGCTGAGGGTCACAGTGCGGCCGGCGGCT
>NW_022900950.1:40535494-40599893 GCF_012274545.1 Fukomys damarensis | reverse complement strand
TTCCTTCCCTGTACTTGCTACTCTGCCCACCTTCCAGGCGCGCGAAGCGAGGGGCGCGGATAGTTAGGGACGTTCTGGGCCACAGCTCTGGGATGGGCTCGGAGCCGGGACTTTGCCTGCTCCTCCGCCCGCCCGCGGTGCCCGCGCTGCACTGTGCCGTGGGGAGGGGGCGAGGTGGGGGACAGGGACGGAGACTGAGCGACGCCGGCTTTGTGATCGTCTGGAGGAGCGCGGGCAAAACGCGTGTGGATGGTTAATCACTGACAAATCCTCGCCCTGCTGTTTCTTCCTCCTCCCACCCTCCGCCGTGGAAATTTGAAATGATAGTTTGGAAATACTCCTGTTTTATTTCTGGGCTAGAATTGCCACTCCTACACGTGATGTAGCTCTAGCTTTGGAACAAAATTGTATGTAAGTTCTTAAGTAATTCAGTCGTATGCACACCCATGAGGACGAGGAACTGCTTTTAATGGATTCATTTTATAAGTACTGTACCGTTTCAGTGACTTCCTGGATTACTCAGATGATCTTTTGGAATTTTGGTTTAGCAAGAAAAGTGTGGATTGAGTAGAAAGTCCTAAGACATTCATATGCTGGCGCGTACGCAGTAACTTAGTGTTAGCAGCCTCTGTCTGGGTGAATGAAATGTGAGTATTTCAGGCATGCCTTCTGCCCTGGGACTGCTGTCGGTGTGAGGGAATGCCACTGGATGTTTACAGTTAAAAAATAGTGGTCTATATTTAAAAAGGAAGTAAAAAAATAAAACCCAAACATTCTGTACTCGAAATAGACAAAGAGTCAGTAAACGAGTTTCCCCATGCTTGTAGGAAACCATGAATATGATTTTGGACCACTTTCAAATTTGTGGTTATCCAAGGACATTGCAGATAAGAAGCTGATGTGGTAGTTTATAAATAAGGACCATTTAAAATATGATAACATGACAGAAGTTTCAAATAATATATCAGAAAAATAACTTTTAGTGGTTGTAATTGCCTTCATTGATGGCAAGACAGCTTTTCCCTAGACAGCCATTCGGCCTCAATCTGTTCTGACACAACCAACTCTCATTTTTCTGCTTGACTAGCTATCTTTGTCAGAGTTGCTTTATGCTGGAACTCTGTGGTTTCAAGCTATGCTTGAGAGAATGCAAACATACTCTACATGATCAGGGCAAACTCATTTTTATCAATACCTTACATTGTTTAGTAAAAATCAAAAGACCAATTTTAGGTTAATTCACTGAGTACACTTATGGCACCCCTTGTTTAATAACATTTCCACTATTCTGGTCACAAACTAAGATGAACAAGAACCAAATCAAATTCAGTGGTTAGGTTCAATGTTGACCTTATGAGGACGTTTGAGTTGCCTCTCATCCAGTTCGGTTTGGGGTCAGAGTCGTGGAGAGAATTGAGTTTGTGAACTGAAGCACCAATTACTTAAAATTCTTCTAACAGTTTTTGAAGTTAATCTTTTAAAGTCAACGTGAGCTATTTGAGATTTTCCTTTTATATTTTTTTCCCTCTTATATTTCCCCAGATAGTGAATAATCAGAAGGTATTTGTGGGTATTAACTGCTGCATCTCTGATTACCTAAGACAGAATGAGAAAGAAAGGTTTTGTTTTTGGTGAAACATTACTAAGGATAGCTATGTGTAGTGAACAACTAAAAAATTTGTGTATGCTTCCTAATCATGTGGTCAGTTGGAGAAAATATTAAGAAGTTATTTCATAAAAATGAAAATATTCTATTTCAGTTGTGCAAATAGTTTAATTCTGATTAATGAGAGAGTGGAATATGCTTTGCTAAATTGGAGAGATGGTGTTTAGTGAGTGGTCACTGCAGCATTAAGGCAATCCATTTGTTTATATCTGACTTTTTACTGTAATAAGTAAAATAGCTCTTTCATCATGTTCAGCTCTAATCTGTTGTAAATACTGTAATACATATCCTCAGGTATGCTCTGATTTAAGAGAAGATAAATAAGTATTTTGGGTTTTTATTTTCAAAATTATCCCACTTTAAATTTTAAAGGTTTTCTTACTTTTGCAGTACTGGATTGAACCCAGGGGTGCTCTATCCCTGAGCTATATTTCCTAACCCTTTTAATTTTTTTATTTTGAGACAGGGTCTCAAGTTCACCAGACTGGGCTCAAATTTTCAATCCTTCTGCCTCTGCCCTCCAGAGTGCTCAATTTTAAAGTTTTGATAAAGCTTAATGTAGATTTTCTGTTTATTGTTTTGAGCATTTGGAGAGAAATTCAGAAACGGATGTGTTCGGAATAGAACAGTAACTATAGCAGTACATTAAAAGCATGAATCTCCTCAAATTGTAATGCTGGGCTGTTGGATTTATATTTTCTAGGTTACTATTGCTAGTAAGCTGAAAAGTTATTCTTTAAAAAGGGCAGTGATTTCCTAAGTACTTATTGTAATAGTGTTTTGTGTTATTCCAATGAATATTTATGGTAAGAGTAGGGATGTAATAAAAAAATAAATATTCCCTGCAATAAACTAAGCTTTTAAAGTAAACATTTCTGTAAACTATGTCTTTTAAGAAACATGTCAACTGGAGTTACTATGATTTCTAGATACTTGTTGGCATTAGAAGTCATCACAGGGCTGAAAGCTGGGTGCTCAGTTTGCCTGATGGTCTGCATCCTGCCACTCCTACCCCAAAGTCATGCTGCTCCCTGTCATCCTCATTTGCCTCACAAACTGTTCTTTTTCCTTTGGTGTCAGCCTTGGGCTGACCCAGCATCATTTTTCCAAGCTCATCTGAAAGTCAGAAAGTGGATTATAGTTTCCCAGGCATACCCTAGCTGTCCTCTTCTGTGCACCTTTACTCAAGCTGAGGCTTAGAACCCTTCCCCTGCCACCCCCTCTCCCCCGATTGCCTCTGCTTTATCAGCAGCCTCCCCACCTTGGGGTGCTGCCTTCACAGAATTTTCTGTGATGACCCTGGTGCCAGTCTCCTTTGAGCTCCTCTGGCTCTTTACATTTCCCATTCTGTCACATTTTGCTTTGTATTAAGTTATTCATATACTAATTTATTTCTTTCCCTCAGACAGTCCTTACAAGAACCTTGCAGGAAGGGTCTGTGTTTCATCTACTTTTTTGTTACCTTGACACTGACCACAGTGCCCTGCAGAGTAGTCAGTCAATAAATATTAATTAAATGGCTAATCTTTTCATGGGACCTGTGGTCCCTTCAGAAATAAAATCTATAGAAGCATTTCACCTATAGTACAGATCTTATAGGTCTATCTTTCGAGAAGCCGATGTTGAACTTGAGCTGAGGGCTTGTCAGAAGGCTCTGAGAAGCGAATCTGAAATCCCCAGTCCAGTTGGGCCTCCTCCAGAATATTGTGACTGAGCATTACAGTCAGGAAAGCTTCTATGATACTCTTATTGCATTAGCAATTTTCCATATCAGATTCACTACGTACACAATGGAACCATTTAGCAAGAAAAGAAAAAAAAAGCCCCAGATTTTAATGTGATATGGCTACCACAGTGAAACTCTAATGTGATTCCACAGAAAATTACTAACACGATATGCTGATTCCCCTCTCCCACCAATAGCCATGTAAAAATTGATACTGTTTTTAGTGTATATGTTTCAGCTAACAAAGGAAGAAAACAGGATGCTCCTGAGATGAGCTTCTCCTTTGTTCAAGTCAGGTGCATAAAGGGTCTCATTGCCAGCTGTGTTAGAGAACAGAACCTTCTCTTCCTCTGCACCCTGCTCATTACATCACACAGCAGTGCAAAATCCTATCTTATAATACATCATGTTCTGTTCGGTGATGCAATATTAATAGTTAATATATTGTAATGTAAAAAAGAATCTGTTTAAAATAGCATGCCTTGATAATCTATTCAATTGAATAGTTTTAATTGGTGAATTCTAATCCATTGGAAACTCATTTCCAACAATCACAGTCTACACTATAAAATTTACATTGAATTTAGTTTAAAATGAAATGCAGAAATACTAAGAAATAGGTTATAAATATTTGTGCGCAGGAACATAACACTTTAGAAGTCATAAAAATGAAAAGATTATGGTACTTCCCTCTTATTCTCCAGCCCATATTTACTTTAAAGAAAAAATATAGATTTAAAAGAGACTTTCATAGTTCTGTTTTTTCCTGTAACAACCATTTCAATTTCCTTTTTATTTTTATTTATTTATTTATTTATTTTGGTTTTTTTGGAGACAGGGTCTCACTATGTAGTTGAGACTGACCTGGAGCTCACTATGTAGCTCAGGCTGGTCTTGAACTCACAGTGATCCTCCTGCCTCAGCCTCCCAAGTTCTGGGATTACAGGTGTTCGCCACTGCGCCTGGCTCAATTTCCTTTTCAATACTAAGTATCAGTCCCTCCCTCCCGTGAAGTGCTGTCACTGATGGGATTATCTTTATAGGAACTTCTGCTTAATATTTTATATCTGACTGCTTCCTTTTCTTCTTTCTCCAATTTAAGTTTGAGGGACTATAAATAGGAAGTGTATAGCCCTTCATCACGAAATGGTCTAGTGCTGTGGTACTGAGAAGCAATCTGATTTATAAACACTGGGATTACCAGGGATGACCATTCAGTCCAGAACACCTTTTCTCAGTGTTTTGCCAATGGACAAAGCAATTTGGAAAATTAAAATGTGCTCTTGAGGCTACTCAGATGTGTTGGTGACATCCAGAATTCTAAATTGGATGGTGTTATGATTTGGATGTGAAGTGACCCCCAAAACATTTCTTGTATTGAAGGCTTGGTCCCCTGTGCAGCAGTGTTCAGAGGTGGGGCTGTGGGGAAGTGCTAACATCATCCATCACGAAGGGGCTGACCTCACCGATGAGTGGTCCACTGATGACTTCACAGCTGAAGGGGATGATGGGGAGTGAGAACTAGCTGAAGGGAGTAGGTCATTTGAATATGGAATTAAATCTTGCCCCCCAGAGCTTCCTTTCTGTCTTTCTCCCTTTCTGCTTCTGGCTGCCAGGAGCCCAGCAACTTGCTGTGCTATCCATACCCTCTCCACTGTGATGTGCTCCCTTGGCAGTGGATCCAGGTGGCCACGGATTGAAACCATGAGCCAAGAAAAACCTTTTTTCTCTCTTTAAATTGATTTGTGACAGGAATCTCGTCACAGTGCTGGAAAGCTGACTAACACAGGTAACAACTTAGAGAAGATTCAAAGGTAGTATCAGTATGGGAGGGAGCAACATGTGGAACTCGATCCTGGGCTCATATCTCTAAAGCCAAATTTTGCTTTCCAACCTGCTTTACCTCATGGAAGAGCTTCTTATACACAATTTAATTGTGTTAAATTGCTCAGGAGCCTGACTTTGCTTAGTGTGTGCATGTGTGTGTGTTTTGATTTGTTTTTACAAAATGCGGTGATTGTGTCATGGTTAGTGTAGTCCTTGAAGAATTTTGTCCTAAGTCTTTGTGGGAGATGGAGATATGGAGATCTGATGATCTTTTTATGGAGAGTTTGATGAATAGAAGAATTCTACTGAAGTGACAGAAATTGCTTTCTGGCTTTTTGTTTGTTTGTTTGTTTGTTTTGCATTACTGGAGATTGAACCCAGGGCCTTCACCCTGAGCCACACCCTTACCTCATTTTTTGAGTCAGGGTCTCACTAATTGCTAAGTTTTCCAGGCTGGGCTTGAATTTACTATCCTCCCAAATGCTAGGATTACAGGCATGCACCACTAGGCTTCCTGAGTGCTTGCTTGCTTTTTCTTTTTCTTTTTCTTTTTCTTTTCTTTCTTTCTTTTTTTTTTTGAAACAGGGTCTCACTATGTAGTTGATACTACCCTGGAACTCACTATGTAGCCCAAGCTGGTCTTGAACTCACAGCCATCCTCCTGCCTCAGCCTCCCAAGTGCTGGGATTCCAGGTGTGCACCACCACATTTTACTGAGGGCTTTTTGAACTTTTGTATTTAACATTAACTGACTAGATACTATCATGTTTCACAAAATAATGATAACCCAGAAAAGGATCTGAAGATTCCATTAGTTTTTCACCTCATAGTAGAATATTTTTTCCCATTACTAGTACTTAATTATAAATCCATGAATTCATTTTGCTTTTTGTGTGTGTGTGTGTGTGCTGAAAATCACATAAAGGAGAGTTGGTTTGATGGGTGGAGTCATGTGGACATGTAAGTGATTTTAAAACTTGGGGATTAACCCAGTTGTGAAGTTTGAAGGCACCAAACCGTGCATTGGGGAATGTTGCAGATAACAGGTTGGCAGATGCCTCTGGTAAACATCACACATTTGGCCCAGTGTTATCAGTATTAAAAGGCCACCTGCATCAACTGGTGGGAGGTTTGCTGTGGGCTGGCCAGGGAATCACATCAGTGCATATGACTTGTTTAGGTGGGAAAATGAATTATGATTTTCCAAATGATATAGGGAAACAAAGTGCAACTTGTTCATAAAGTGAGACCAGTAGTGATTCATGGCAGGATTGATTATTGTTAGTGAGAAGGTGTGGTAGCCCTCCCAGGCCACTTAAAGGGTTGGTGGAAGTTTCCCCTAGGGGTTCATACTCTTGAGGCAGTAGAGGGTCACTGGGAAAATCAGTATGTAGAAATCACAAATAATACTAATGAATGTGGAAAGTGAGTTAAGTTACAAAGAATTTAGGTCTCCTGTGGTTTTCTCTCTCTTGATGTTTTTTTTCTTGATGCTTTTTTATCTTGCTTTTTTGTTTTCTAATGGCAATGGAATGTCATTTTCAGGAATAGAGTTGGATGAGTTATGTACTAAATACAAACCTTTGTGCATATAAATGCTTCTCTTACAGATTGCTGACTAATCATACACTGCATGAAGCAGTCATTAGGTATTGCAAACTGACAAGTTGGTACCTAGACATTATTTCAAAGGAGTGGCACCTTCTTTGTCTTCTGTTGTCATTGTATCTAAATTATTTTCAAGATATGCTAAACATACTTTGCCCCAAAAATATTGTTGATTTTATTTTAGGAGTTTAAAATGTTGGGATGTTTGGATGTAGCAATTGCTTTAGAATATGGGGCTTCTGAATTTATGGGACTTTATAGGTTATTAATTCAATCTTTATTTACTCTGTGTCTGTTGTATCTGAATTGCTTTGAGTCCCTCAAACTAGGCCCCAGGATTCACACAGCAATATAACAAAACGAAAATAAAATCCTTGTTTCCAGGACTTCATGGCCCTTAGAGTGAGGGAGCTAAAAAAAAAAAAAAAAGCAGATGTCAAAATGTTTCCCCAATAGTAAGATTCTTTGGCAACCTCCTCCATTGTAAGCTCCTTGGATTTATTTCTTTATTTTTCCTGGTCGGAATTCCAGTTTTTATGTGTATAAATTTTGAGCCATTCTTAAAAAGGATAATGAAGATGACCCCATCTGAGGTCTGGGAGTATAAATATAGAAAAAATAGAAGGCACAAGAAGAAGAGTCTTGCAGTAGATGCTGTGAGAATGTGGGGATGCTGAAGCTATCCCTCAGCTGCAGGAGTGCTCAGTTTCCTACATCCTCTGTTTTGCCTTGTGACCGACCATCTACTCTCTCAACAGTGAGCATGAGCCCCCAGAGGAAACTTTACTCCAACCCTTTCAGTGGCCTGGGGGGCTACCTCCTGGAGCAGACTCTGTAGTTAAAGAACTTTTCAGTTTTAACCGCTGGCAAAAAAAAAAAAAATAAAAAAAACCTTTAAGGGGTTTGAACAGGAGAATCATATAGTGACAACGCTATCTGGAGGAGATGGAAGACATCAAGGTGTTCATCCATGTAATGGTCAGACTAGCACATGGTGAAGCAAATGCAGTGGTAGTTGATGTACCATTTCTACAGCTTTGTGGGTGTCTTCAGCAATGAGTCTGAGCTTTCCCAGAGAGCAGTCTACAATGCAGCTTTTAGTGATTCTTTATCAGCCTGTAAACTCCACCCCTCAGGCAGCCTTTGGTCAGAAAATTCCAGACCCTCAACACACATATCTATAAAACTTTTCAAATAGCCCGCACAACATTTAAAATATTACTTAGAGCTGTTTAACACTGTCCAGGTATTTGCATTCGTGTTGCTGATCTGTATAACACCACTTATTTTTCTATAAGTTTGCACACATAAAGATTGCATTCCTTGTGGAGGGTCAGTACATATGCACAACATATTCCAATTCCTTTTTCATCCGTTACCCCTCCTCCCTCTTCCTTCCTCCATCTCTATGCCCTTCTTTCTTGAGAGCAATCTGTCTCCTTACTTATTATCTGTCTTTTACTTTGCTCTTTATGTTTATTCTATTTTACTCTATTTTTATTCATATGAGAGAAACAATGTGATATTTAAGCTGTGTCTGATTTATTTCACTTGACATTACAGCCTCAAGGTGCATCCATTTCCTACAGATAACTCAAGTTAATCTTTCTTTATGGCAGAGTAGTACTCCAGGGCATGTAAATACCACATTTTATTTATCCATTCATCTATTGTTGGACATACAGTCTCCTTCTAAGACTTACCTATTAGAAATTGTGCTATCATAAACATGGGTATGGATATATCACTTTATCTCTTTAGGAAGATACCTAGAAGGAGAATAGTTGGGTTAGAAGGAATTTCTAGTTTTTTGAGGAATATTCATGCTAATTTCCATAGTGATTGTACTAGTTTACACTCCTAGTAACAGTGTGGAAGGGTTCCTTTTTCCCCCTCAGTCTTTCCTGCATTTATGTTTGATTTCTTCATGATAGTCATTCTTTATGGAGTAAGATGGAATCTCAGTGTTATTTTAATTTTCATTTCTCTAATAGCCAGAAATGTTGAACATTTTTTCATTTTTCTAGTAGATCTAATGCCAATACTCCTTTAACCCTTTAATGACATTGAAAGTGGAGGTGTATTCCCACAGTCATTCCTGGAAGCACATGTTACCCTGATTCCAAAAGCAAACAAAAACCAAAACATACTAAAGCAAACAAAAAAACTATAGGCCAAAAACTAATCTTTCATGAACATAGAAACAAAATCCTCAATAGATACTGGAAAAAAGAGTGCAACAAATCATTTTTTCAAAAAGACCATCCATAATATAGCATCACTTTAAGCAGACAGACTACTGAACATCAGGATGTAGGGAAAGCATTATATATAATTTTGTCTTTCAAAGAAATTTATTGTATTACCTTAACACAGTGAGTTTTAGGGCAGAAGATAGACTGATTGCAAAAGGTTTAATAACAAAATGGTTGAAATTATTGATGAAACAGGATTTCGCCTCCATTCAATCAACATTTAATAATTGCTCGTAGAGGCCAAACCTGGTACCCTAAGTGGTGTAGATCATCATGTGCCATGACCTGTGGCCTTTAGAAGAAGCTTACCATCTCTGGGGAAAACTAACAAATTTAAGGAGTCAAGTGTGAATATCATTACAAAGTTGTGTACTTGTTGCTATGAAAGCTCAGGGGCAGACAGAGGACAGCTATTACCATTGCTCTCTGGGAGCCATCAGAGGCCATTTCCAGGAAGTTAGCTTCCATCTCTGTTCTGAAGGATGAATAGAGTATAACTGCTCGGAGGCCCCTGGACACAGTGGGTGGGATCAATGAGCAAAGGGAGCAAGAAGAGATCTGACTGTGAATGTAGGTAGGGGAAGCTACATTGTGAAGAGTCTTGTTTGAAACTGCCTTTGCAAGCATTAGCACACACTGCCCTGACCCCATTGTGCTTACTGTTATTTTTTAAATGAAAAACATACAAATATTCATCATAGAAGTTTGGAAAAGCATTTAAAAGGACAAGTATGGCATCTTTAATCCTAACTCACAAAAGTAATGGCTGGGACACTTCTGATGTAGGTCTAGCAAGGTGTCAGACTGCAGCACAGCCTGGATTCTCTCTGGAACTGGAATGAACTCCTATGGGAGCCTGGAGGATGCTTTCAGGGCGGTGGGTGGTGAGGGCTGGTGCAGTAAGAGACAGTCACCTGTCTTGGAACAACCTATTTGGTAAAGTCTGGGGTGGGACATGTCTAAGACGTATGTGGTAGAGTCCTTTGGTGGCCTGTTAGGTGTGGGGTTGAGGAAAAGAAAGCAATACACTTTGCACGAGAGTGGCCCGAGTCAAGGGTGGCTTCATACCTTCTAACTTGGGCATGGGTAGAGAGAATGGTGAGGCTGACAGCTTGAATGTTGCTTTGCCATTGTTGCGTCCACCAGGAGCATCTCCGTCTCCCAGTGTGATGCTCAAATTTGCAGTAGTCTTTGAAATTCTGTAAGCACACTTATTTACACTAAGTCTAAAAAAGTTGAAATGGTTCTGTGAACTTTTTTTCTCTTTCATCTCTAATCTGTTTCTGAAATATTTTTCTTTCTTTCTTTGGCATCTTCTCCTGCAGTGAGGGATTGGGAGGGAAACTCAGACATACTACTTGTTAAAATGAATGATAACATTAAAATAGTTTGCATTTTAAAAGTGCCTTCACAAACGTCCTCTCAGTACCTCTGAATAAAAGGTAGAAATTATGGTTTCTATTTTACAGAGGAGGAAACTACTCTACTTTTACAGAGGATTAACTACTCGAATATCACAATTAGTGATAGCATGTAGACTCTTTTCCAAATCCTGTGTTTTATCCATTACATCATGTTGCCTCTTGTTTGTGGTAATACTAGTTAAATTGTGGCCCCTATACTTCCAAAACTGCTATACAGATTCAGTGCAGTTCGAATAGAAATCCCAACAGTGTATTTCACAGAACTAGAGAAAAACAATCCAAAAGTTCATTTGGAACCAGAAGAGACTTAGAATAGCAAAAGACATTCTAGGCAACAGAGACACAGAAGGTATTGCAGTTCCCAACTTTAAACTATATTACAAAGCCAATATGATAAAACAGCATGGTACTAGCAAAGAAACAGAACCAAGGATCAGTGGAATAGATTGGAAGATACAGAAAGAACTCCAGATGTACTCAGTTACCTCATTTTGACAAAGAAACCAACCACCCTCAGTGGAGGAAAGATAGCCTCTTTAATAAATTATGTTCGAAAAACTAGATTTCAACCAGCCAAAGATTAAAACTAGACCCCTATCTTTCACCATGCACTAAACTAAAATCATAGTGGATTAAAGATCTGAATATTGGGCTGGGGATTTACCTCACTAGTGTTGCTGCCCATTGATGCCTGGTACCACCAAAAATAAAAAATAAAAAAAATAAAAATAAATAAATATTAAAACAGAAACACTAAACTTGCTGGACGATAAGTTAGGTAGAACTATTGAAGACATTGGCATAGGAAAAGACTTTATGAACAAATCCTCAATAGCATGGGAACTAGCAAAAAAAAAAAAAATCCACAACTGGGATCTCATCTTATTAATAAGCTTCTGCACTGAAAGAGAAACCACTAACAGAGCTAAGATACAACCTATAATGTGGGAAAAAATTTTACCAGCTGTTCTTCAGACAGATGTCTACTATCTAGAATATATAAAGAACTCAAAAAAATCAGACCTCCCAAATATAAAGACCTGATTCAAAAATGTGTATCTGAGATAACGTAATGGTTTCTTGGCACCTATAATGCAAGTTATAGTTCAGAGATGAGAATGTTTTTGCTATATGGGAATTACATTTAAATTTTAAAGCATTTTGTATTAAGATAAAGTACAGACCTACTAAGTTTGGTATATCCGTTGAGCTATCTTATTTAATGTTTCATCTAAAAAACAGGTGACATTTGTATTGATGATAAAACTTTCTATACAGAATCTACTTTTTCAGTCTATCTAGTATTATATTGCATAGTAAGTCAAAGTCAGTTATCACTGGGAAAACTTGCTTTACTCTTAAGTTGTGGCTAAAGCACTCCAGGTCTTACTATGGACTATTTGTATAAAAATGCCATTGCTTCCATTTTTTATAAGAAATAGAATATACTTTCACAAATTTCCATAATGTATTTTAAGAAAAGTAAGGAGGTACTGCAATAATTATGAGATTGCTGAGGTAGTATTTGGAATTCTCCATGTGAGCCTATCAATGTAAGGAGATGTACATATATTGTTAGTGTTGTAAACAGTAGTGCAGCCTGAAGCCTGAGTCTATGCAGAATGGGTGTAACCAGGCTGGGGATTTAGCTTAGTGCTTTTGCCATCTGCTTCACAAGTTCAATCCTCTGTACCAAAAAACAAACAAACAAACAAACAAAAAACAACAACAAAATACCCAGAATGGGTGAAACCAATTTTGACGTGTTACTGATAAATAGATATTGAAAAATAAACCAAAGAATCACAGTATATTCTGCCTTTTAACTTTTTGTAGATCATGTTTTGTGGATAACTTCTGTTCTACCATAAGACTGATATATTTCAATATTTTGAAAACATCAGTATTAGTTTTGAGTTGGCAGAGGTAACCTAACAAACTGCCATTATGTTTGATACTAAGAGATACACCTTTCAATAAAATTATTGAAATGCAAGAAAACCAAAGAACAACAAAAAAACCCACTAAAAATTGGCATCTGAAATGAACAGATATTTCTCAGACAAAGAAGTAAAAGCAGCAAGTAATCATATGAAAAAATGTTCAATATTACTGGTCATTTGAGAGATGCAGATGAAAACAACACTGAAATTCCACCTCACCACAGAAAGAATGGCTGCTGTCAAGAAATCAACCAATAACTTGTTGGTGGGGATGTGGAGAGAAAGGAACCCTTCTCCATTGTTGGTGGGAGTGCAAACTGGTGCAACCTCTATGGAAATGATACCTCAAAAAACTAGGACTAGAGGTTCCATTTGACCCAGCTGTCCCTCTGCTCGATATCTTTCCAAAAGAATTAAAAGAATCATATCACAGTGATATATGCATACCCATGTTTATAACGACACAGTTTGTAATAGCTAAAACTTGGAAGCAGCCCAGTTGCCCATCAACTGGAGACTGGATAAAGAAAATGTGGTTTTTCTATAAAATGGAATACTACTCAGTCATAAAGAATGAGAAATTGCAGTCATTTATAGCTAAATGGTTGCATATTATGGCCATACTCTTAAGTGAAATAAGTAAGACACGTGTAAATACCGAATAGCTTCTCTGGTGTGAAAAACTGAAAGTGTAAATAAGGTTCAGATTGTGCAATTGAAAATGTGAAATAGGAAGAAAAGGGCTAACAGAGTAGGGAAAGTAGGAAGGGTAGGGGAAAGGAAAGAAGGGAAAAGTAAAAATATGAGAAAAGGGAAAAATGGAAACAAAGTCTTGGTAAATAGGGGAGGATGGAAGGGGTGCAGGGAGGGTAGGGGTATGGAGAAAAAACAAGAACCAAGATATATCATGTAAAGTTACAAGAGCCCAGTGATGTATGTAACTGTATGGTAAACCTAAGAAGTACCAATAAAATTAATGAAAAATTAAAAATAAAAATAAATTGTGGGCCCTTCCAGACTTGAATTAAAAGTACCACATTTATGGGGTGATGTACAGTGTTCCAGAAAGAATATAGGTTGGAATGCTAAAAACTTGAGGCCATTAGCCTCAGGCCAGAGGGCCATAAACTTTTCAAGATAGTGTTAGTCTTCTCTTGTGAGTTGCTTATGCTTATCATTAAAATATTCACTTATATAGGGCTGGGGATTTAGCTCAGTGGTTCCAGCACCTGCCTCGCAAGCACAAGGACCCGAGTTCGATCTCTGGTACCAAAAACAAAACAAACAAACAAAAATTCACTTATGCTCTTAATATTCAGCATACTACATGGAAAAAATATGTGGCATTCTAAGTCTACCTGAAAGTGACCCCAAGTTATTAGATCTGTCCCTTTGATTTCCTCTTTGCTGTTTTCATGACTACTTCCCTTTCACTGTACATTGGCATGAATAAAATAGCAAACAGGCAAAGGAAGAATCATTTGTCTTCAAAAGAAGTGTTTGTGAACAACAATAAAAACTTTACCTAGTTTCCTTATTTTAAAAAATAATTTTAGGGTTGAGGATGTAGCTTGGTAGTAGAGAGCTTGCCTAACACGGGCAAAAGCCTGAGTTTGATGCAAAGCACTGGGAGATAGAGGCATAAATATACAAGTAAATAAATAATTTAGAATTTTCATGGCAATTTAAAAAATGATGTCTAATCGACATTAATATTCTAATTAAAAAATCAAACTGTATGTGTTGTAAGAGAATTATATGTCAGGATTGTATGTGAAACTTAAATCAAGACTTCCCAAATGGCTTAAGTCCTAAGGACACATTGACCTTAGTACTTTATATCATAAGGACAAGGCTGCCTGTTATAACCAAGAGAGTTCATACAATAAATCACTTTAAGTCAGGATCTTTAGTTGTATGAAGCACAGTATGAATATAAAAAAAATCAAGCTATTGTTGGAGGGTATCTAATTTTAAAGTAAGAGCTGTGTATATTTTATTGCCCCCTCATAAAATTGGTTGTTTATTTTCACTTTTTATTATTCTATAAGCTTTTACTTGGTGAGGCTTAAGCAATCTGTGTCACTTCATCTGGGTTACAGTGTACCCAAATCCAGGAGTGATGGTAAAAAGTATATTTAAAAAGTGATCTTCACATATTCTCGCACTTAGTTGTGCAGGATAGGGTAAATTTGGTTAATCTAATATTTCCATGCAGTGGGTTGTTTGTATGCTTGTTTCAGGAGGGATCATAAAGTCACTTTTGTGAAAGAACGAATTTCAAATTTTGTAGGTCTTCTCATTCCAAATCATAGAGATTCTGAGGTATTACACGTTTTAACACAACTTTAAATATTACATGTGTTAGTAGTGTGTTACAGGCCCCCGGATCAGAACCCCACCCAAGCAGACCCACTACCCAAATCCACAGAATACAGATAACAGGGAGCCAGCAGCTGCCCTACTGCTTCTACCACTGTCCTGTTTATCAGCCAGCCCCAGGCCCATCACCTGTGGAAATCTAAAGTTTTCCACCGTCTCAACCAGTGCCCCTACCTGAACTCTGCTGTATCAACTGCCTGCACCCTCCTCTCAGTGTCAACAGCCTTCTCACCCTTGGCCCTTTGGCCCACAGACGGCAATAAACTCATCAAATGTTGCTCTAACTTTGCCTGCTTGGTGGTCTCAATCGTTCCTTAGTCTGCCCTTACAATAGATAAAAAGAAACCTATATTTCTGCTTTCTTTCAGGATACTCATAGTTGTCGAATCTAGAAATATTTGTTGAATTTAATTATTTGCTTTCACTACAGAAATTTTTTGGTGTGCCTTATAAGATTAGCTGATTCCAAGAAAAGAAAGCTAAATAATATTGATTAATGGAATATAAAATTGCTATTGGTTGGTTTTGAGGTAGGAAATAGATCTCCCTTTAAAAACATAATATCTCTAGGGATTGTTCCATACTTTTTTCCTTTTCTCTGTTAAAGTAAATGTTATTTTTAAAACAGCGCTTCCTTCTTCCCCTGCAAACTACCACCACCAGAGAAAATTGATACATGTGCATGCGGAGAGCCAGGGAGCTCACAGAGCGGTGGCTCTCTTCAGAGTGCAGGCTGCTGGAAGGGAATCAGCCTGTGTGTGATTGGGCTTGAGTGTGATGATTTCCCAGCATTTCACTTTAGCAGGGATTCTTACTTATATGCCCCAATGGCACGTTGTTTTTCACCTGAAAATTAAATTCTATTTTTAAAAAACCTCTAATTTTTGCAGAGGGGGATTTCATTTCTTAAGAGCTCTTGAGTGATGATACATGTTACATTTAAGGTAGAATTTTTCTTTATCATTATAAAATACACATAAAATTTACCATTTTAGCCATTCTAAGCGTGCAGCTCAGTAACATCAAGCACATTCATTTTGTTGTGCAACCACCACCACTATCCGTTTCCAGAACTTTTTTTATCCTGTCAAACTGAAACTTTGTATCCATTAAACAGCAGTGCCCATGTACCAGCCCGCCTGAGTCATTGGTAACCTCTTTTATTCTTCTGTCTTCATGAATTTGTAGATATTTCATACATGTGGAACCATGCATTATTTGTTCTTTTGTGTCTGGCTTGTTTTACTGAGTGCAGTGGTTTCAAGTTAATCTATTTTGTAGCATGTGTCAAAATATTTTCCTTTTAGTGGCTAGATAATCGTCCATTGTATGTATTTAACATAATTTGTCCACTCATCTCTTGATAGACTTTCAGGTTGTTTTCATCTTTTGACTACCGTGAATAATGCTGTCATGAACATTTGGTACCTGTTTTCAGTTGTTTTGAGTGTATATGTAGGAGTACAATTGCTAGGTCATATGATCGCTCTACATTTAATTTTTTGAGGAGCTATCAAACTGTTTTTCAGAGTTGCCAAATCATGTTACATTCCCACCAACGAAAGTTCTAATATTTCCACATGATCGCCAGCACTTGTTATTTTTCTGTTTTGTTTATTACAGCCATCCCAGTGAGTATGAAGTGATTTATCAGTGTAATTTTGATTTTCAAAACTCTAGTGACTAATGATGTTGAGTGTTCTTTCCATGTGCTTCTTAACCATTTCTATGTCTTCTCTGAAGAAGTGTTTATTCAGGTGCTTTGCCCATTTTTGAATTGTGTTGGCTTTTTTGTTGTTGAATTGTAGAAATTCTTTATATGTTCTTGATGGCAATATTTTATCATGTACATGTTTGTATGAAATGTGATTTCCTCTCCTAATTATGGATATATCTTTCTACATTTAGTAGAATTAATCATATGAAATTTCACAATGTAGTGATGTAAATTATAAAAAATTAAAAAAAATATTTTCCCTTTTCTTAAAACTCACCAATCTTTTTTTTTTTTTTTTTTTTTTTAATGCAGTTCTGGGATTGAACCCAGGGCCTTCCACATACTAAGCAAGGACTGCAAAAGAGCTACACCCCAGCCCTGATCACGTGAATTTTAAACAAATCTGGTTAGATTAAAAGGTATCAAGCCAGCATATGAGATAACAGTCCAGTATGTGATATAATATATAGTGACTCAGCATTTGTTCTTCAAATGCAATTATAAAATCCATTTGCCTTTAAGGCTGTGGAAATTTGGATCACTGAAGAAAAATTAGCTGCTATCTCCTCTTTGCGTTTTCCCTCAGTGCTTTCATTTAAAAATTTCATATGAGTTAGAAGAGTTGTAAAGCAGGCAGATTGTAAATAGGAAAACTTGATCTCAATTCTGCTTTTGACACATTGGTGTACTATAGAGTTGTGTTAGTGGAAATTAATAATAAGCTTTTAACAAAAAAAAGAATATATTCAAAATAAGTGTGAGACATTTTGAAGTAGGTAATTATAAAGATTTTTCTGAAGAACAAATTAGAACAGAGAAAAAATAGGAATAGTGTAGAACAACCAGAAGTTAATTTCAAGGAATAAAAAAAGTCTAAGGGATCTGGTATTTAGCTCAGTGGTGCCACAGCCTGCCTTGCAAGCACAAGTTCCTGAGTTTGATCCCCAGTGCCCCCGCTAAAAAAATCTACATGAGGATTTCCCAACCTGGACTCTTTAGGCATTTGGGGCCAGAATTCTTCCAGTTGTGACAACAATAACTGTCTACAAACATTGGCAGATGTCTCTTTGCAGGCAAAATCACTCGCTTCCTCTCTCACTGAGAACTGAGGTCAAGTGTGGTAAGAGCCTGAATTCTCACAGCAGTGGTCATTAAATGATGAAAACAAGGGAAATTCCGAATAAAGGAAAAAAAGAAAATTGCCAGTAATTAATATTTATTAAGCCTCTACTATATCCTGGGCATCAGCACTCAGTACCATAGCCACTCAACATAAATAAAAATTAGTCAATGCTTAGATTGAACCCAGGGCCTTGCACATGCTAGACCAGTGCTCTACCATTGAGCTACATTCCAAGCCCATTTTTATTTTTATTATTTTTATTTTTACTTTGAGACAGGGACTTTCTAAGATTCCCAGGATGGCATCAAACTTGGGATTCTTCTGCTTGACAGGCCTGCAGTACCACACACAGCTGAATTCCTGTGTCACGGGAGGGGACTAGGACTGCAGATATGAAAAAGACAACCACTGCTCTTAAAGGATTTTTAATTCAACAAAGATACATATGAACAATTAAATTACATTCCAAAGTGAAACTGAAAATGTTTTAGGGACTGAGAAGATAATTCCGTTTGGGAAAGCTACACAGACATGTGAGACCTGAGCTGTGTTTATGGGAGGGATAGCAAATGTTGCCCCTTGGAGTGGGCTTTGCAGATGAAGTGATAAGTTGCTCACAGTATTTCAGTTGCTAAGTGGAAGTTTGAGCTTGAGAAAATGATGTCTCTGGGCTGTCATCTCTGTCCAGAGAATAAAAGGCCCATACCATAATTAAAGCTGGGGTGATTGCATAGGGCAATTACACATTTCTGTGAGGTTTAAGTAGAGTGATTAGCAGAGTTATCCAATTTTAGTGACAGTTTACCTACTTCAGATATTGTTTTATGTCGACATTAGGGTGGGCCAGGGATTTAGCTCAATGGTTCCAGTGCCTGCCTGGCAAGCACAAGGACCAGAGTTCAATCCCTGGTACCCAAACAAAAAAAAAAAGCAAACATGAGGGTGAGAGGATCGGGCAATGCACATCTAACTCCCACCATAAACTGGACTCCCTGCCAAGTTATATTGGTAATACATTGTTGATGTTGAAAAAGTTATGCAGTAAGAGTTGTATATTTACATCTTTTGGTTAACAATTCCTTTATTAACCAGCAGTAATGGAATGGAACCTAGAAACAGATGGGACCATATGGTATAATTGGTACAGTGGCAGTATATGGCTTAATCTCATAATAGCAGTATTTGCTGTTATGTAAGACAAGTGTAATTATTCAGTGGCAGTTTACATAGTATATATTAACAGCAATGGTACTTCTTATAATTCCATAATTACTTAAATTTAAAATATTTTACATTAAAAAATAAAGTAATGAACATTAAAGAAAAAATTTAATGATTTTCTTAAACTGCATCACATGTACCCCCAGTAGTTGTGCTTTTCTTCACTGACTTCTGCCCCATTAGCAACAACAGTTCAAACTTGCTGATCTCACTGCCCAGTTATATAATTTGACTAAAAGTGATAAAAGAGTTTATTTAATATTTTGTTCAGAATTTTTTTAAAAGGTCAATATGGTACTTTTGCATGTAGTGTATGTTTTCTGATATGATTATAAAATTACATTAATTTATCTAGAGGAATTATTTACACTAAATGCTGTGGAGACACTTGAGATAACATGCAAAAGTTATTTTCTCACTTTAAGAAAACAGCTCATTGTTATTCTGTTTCACCTTATCTGATGCTTTATTTTTTTTTAAAAAAGTTCCATGTGGTAGGTACTAAATGATTTTTAGTTTTAGTGCAATTCAATCACTGAAAACTGAGTTGCACACAATAGCTGCTATGGCTCAGTCCAGCTGCCAATATGATTTTGAAAGTATCCCTTGGCACTAGAACCCAAAGCCTACACTAAGCCTCCTTCTTGTCCTTGAATTCCTTTTTTTGCAGGTATTGCTTAACCATATTTTGTTCCAAGTTTCTTGTACTTCTACCCTCAACCTCATCTCAGTTGGAGATGAGTTTATCTTCTCAGGAGCTCATTCATTTACTGGACAAATGTTAAACACCTTATGCCTGCCAGGACGAGGGGGAGGGGACAGGAAGAGGAAATACAATCTTGAAGAATGAAGACAATTCACACATTCCCATTTCAAAATTTACTGTAGATTTACAGTAATAAAATAGTGTGATTGTGGCATAAGGATTGACATAAGGATCACTGAATCCAATTGAAATTCCAGACAGAGACACAAACACCTATGGCCATTTGGTTTTTGACAAGGGCTTTAAGAGCATTCAACAAGAAAGTACTGTAGTATCTTCAACAAATGGTGCTGGAAAAACTAGACAGCTACCTACAAAAGAACAAAATTGAATCCCTACCTCATACTGTATCTAAAAATTTACTAGAAATGAGCAGAGACATAAAAATAAAAAAAACTAAAATTATAAAACTTTAGGAATATAGGAGTAAATTTTTATGACCTTGTGTTTAGCACTGGATTGTTAGATATTGTGTGACATCAAAAGCATGAATAAAAAGAAATAACCAGGAAACCTTAAACAATGGGATACATGGGGAATGATCCAAGACTACTCCTGGCTCCAACAAATTATGCCTTGGCTACTTCCCTTATTGGGCCCGCTGACCTGCATGTGTCTTCTGGCCATGGTAGGCCCATGTCTGTTTTGCTATTTTCAAAATTTCTTGCAGGAACACGTGAGGGCATTTACCAACCAGACAGTCATGGGACTCGTCATGGCAGATTATCAGCCATTGTGACAGAGGGAAGAAGCCTCCACCTACTGCTACCCCCACCAGATCCAGATTTAGCCCCAACCTTTACCCCTTTGTGAGCTTGAAGCAGCTCCAGAAGAAGAGACCTTCGCCCAATAACCATAAAACAAAAGCCTGGAATGTTAGATTCTCCTCACCTTAAGATGGCTGCTACATAAAAAGAATAGCCTTCTTTCCATAATGCCCTGCTTCTAACCTAAAAATATGGCTTTTCCCACTAAAGGACAGCCTTCTTCTTCTAATCATGCCTCTTTTTCCAAAAGAGAAGCCCCTCCTAGTGATGTCAGAAGCTATCAAACCCCTAGCCACTACATCACTCAATCCCATCCCCGCTCCTATAAGCTCCACCCTAATCCTTCCTATAAGAAGCACTCCCTGTCTTGGCCATATTGTTATCTCTCCTTTGATTGGAGACAGCCCAGCAGATTGTCCCTACAATAAGGGCTTGTTGTAGTTAAAAAAAGTATGAATAACAAAAAATAGGGTGTAATTGAAATTAAAAATTTTGTGCATCAGAAACATTATTGTAGAAGTAAAAAAGACAACTCATGGAAAGGTATTTGCAAATCATATACCTCAGGGTTAATATATGCAGAATGCATAAGGAACTTTACAACAACAAAAAACAACCCAACTTTAAAATGGGCAGAAACTTGAGTGTGTAAAAGAAGATACACAAATGATCAGATGGCAAATGAAAAGATGTTCAGTATCATTAGTCATCAGGGAAAGGCAAGTTGAACTACAAGGAGATGCCATTTTACACCTTTTATGTTAACTATAATGAAAAAAGTGTTGGTGGGGATATGGAGGAATTTGAATACTCATGTATTTCTGGGAGTGCAAAATAATTCATTTGCTGTAGAAAACAGCTTGTCAGTTTCTCAAAAAGTTAAACATAGAATACCACATGACCCAGCAACTCTGTGCCTCAATATATTCCCCAAGAACTGAAAACATATTCAAGCAAATATTTGTACGAAATTTTCACGGCGGCAGCATTCACTGACCTGAAGGTTGATTCAACCAAAATGTCTATCAGTGATTGAATAGTTGTGCATTTGTCTATATAAATGATCTGGATATTGATGGATATATGTATGTGTGTAAAATTAACCATAAAATGAATGAAATACTGATGCGTGCCACAATGTGGATGAACCTTGAAAACATTATGTAAGTGAAAGAAGCCAGCTAGGAAGGGTCACTTACTACAGGATCTTATTTTTTATAAAACATCCAGAATAAGTCAATCCATAGAGACAGACTGCATATTGGTGGGGAGAGATGTACAGGAAAAAACCACTGTGTATACGGGATTTAATTTTGGAGTGATGTAAATGTTTTGGAACTGCATAAAGGTGGTAGCTGCACAACACGATGAATTTACCAAATTCCATTGAATTGTTCAGTTTAAAATATATGATTTCCCTTTAATAAAATTTTAAATTATAAGCAAACTATATAGTACATTGTTGATGTCTTCTGGGGAAAAATAAGTTAGAAAAGGGTGATGATAATGTGTCGGTGTTCTGCAATTTAAAATAAAGTGGCCATCTAAAGCTTCTCTGAGAAGCTTTTTTTTATGACCTTTCGAAGGAGACAAGGGTGGCAGTCTCTGTCCAGGGAGAGCATTGCAAAATAGTGCATACTATGAAGATGGTGCATGCCTGGAATGTTCAAGGAAAAGTAAGGAGGCATTTATTATAGGAGTAGAGAGAACAGAGGGAGAATTGGAGGGAAGAAAGTCAGGGAGGTCAAGATATATGCTCAAGTTGGACCTTAATGTGCTACCAGGTTTTCAAGTAGTGGTGGAGGAACTTGAAGGTCATTCAAAGGACTTTGGCTTTTACTTACAATGAATAAGACCATGGAACACTTTTGAGAACACTTATTTATGTTTTAGGGCCAGCCTGGCTGTTTGCATTAAGAATAGCAAGAGGGAGCAATTGTAAAGCAGGGAGACCAGTTGGAATAGCAGGCGCCAACCTTTTTGGCACCAGGGACTGATATGGAAGACAGTGTTTGCATGAACCAGGGTAGGAAGTGGTAGTGGTTTCGGGATGACAAAAACACATTACATTTATTTTGCACTTTACTTCTAATGGCCAGCCTGGCTGTTTGCATTAAGAATAGCAAGAGGGAGCAATTGTAAAGCAGGGAGACCAGTTGGAATAGCAGGCGCCAACCTTTTTGGCACCAGGGACTGATATGGAAGACAGTGTTTGCATGAACCAGGGTAGGAAGTGGTAGTGGTTTCGGGATGACAAAAACACATTACATTTATTTTGCACTTTACTTCTAATATACCTGAGCTTGTTTTCCTGCAACTAGGTGGTCTCATCTGGGGGTGATGGGAGACAGTGACACACCGAAAGTATATGTGCTTATGTGCAGTCTACTCCTTAATCTCATTTTAGTTAGTCATTACAGAAACCCCTGCTTCACAAAGATGGAAATGGACTTTTCAGCGCCTTTTTTTTTTTTTTAATCTCAGGTTTTTCTGCCTTCACTTTAATCCAGAGAGATAAGCTGAGACAAGTGATCATGAAACAGATGGGAAAATGAAGGCCCTGTTTCATTCTCCTTCAAACATCTCTGCTGATGTTTGAAAGATAAAAAAATCCCCGTGTTCACTTGTCACCCCCATAATCTCAGTCTCTCAGTCTGGCTTTGAATGAAGCCATTGTATCTACCAACTTTCACACAGTCACCTCTGATTTTTGTGTTCATGCTTTTTCTTTTGAAAAACCCCCAAAGGCTCATCACCCCCCACTTCCTCCCCCACTCCCTTGCACTTGCGATGCGGGCAGCAGTACCACTGAGCTATCCCAGCCCTCCTCTCTGTTAATATTAATCTGCATTTGTATCCTGCTTTCCACTGCTAGCATCACTGCCTAAGCTCTACTTCAAACCATCAGGCAGATTCTCATAGGGGTCACATACACAGTTCATGGTAAGGTTCATGATCCTAAGAGAATCTTAACGCTACTGCTGATCTGACAGAAGGCAGGGGTGAGGGGGTAATGAGAGGGATTGGGAGCAGCTGTAAATACAGGTGGTGATGCTTTGTTTGCTCCTGGGGCTGCTCACCTCCTGCTTTGCCACATGCCCCCTTTGATACCATTCTTCCCTCAACCTTCTATCTTCCTTATCCCCTCAGACTGTCAATTTAAGAAATATTTCGTTGCATGTATGTCACTCTCCAGTTCCTCATGAATTTGCCATCTTGATAAATGACATTCTATCACCAGAATTGGGCCATATCTCAAAAGACATAATCTCAAATGTTGAAATCCTGAAAGACAAAAATGTGTAAAGTCTAAAATACTCAAAAGTCTGAAATCTGCAAAAATCCATAATTCTGGAAAAATGATGCAAATTTATTTTAAAAGACATTTGCTTACATTTTTTTTCAGCTTTAGTTGAGTTTATTGGTACATTTCAGGGATACAGTACAATTACATTCGTTGTTGGGATCATGTACCTCTACATGACAAGTCTTGATTCTCATTTTTTCCCCTTACCCCTGCCCTCCCTTCACCCCCCCTCCCCTCCCCATCTACAAACAGACATTTGCTTACATTTTAAAAGAGAATTTATATGAGAAATATACAGAAACATGATAGGATACTTCTTAGGCCACTTTACATAGTAAAATAGGCATTAGTAACATTTTTGCAAGCATAGACATTCAGGTATACTAAGGACAGTCACATGGATATAATATTATAAGCAGGTAAACCATATTAACAAAGAAATAGGTCAAAAGGAAAAGTCCTCTTAAAATACCGTGCAGGACAACCTATGTCTTGATGAGATAAAGCATAAAATGAAATGTGTCACCACTACACATGGAATTTCCCACAGAGGTGAAAGCTCAAGAAACTAACCAAATGCAGATATACAAAGAAGGCATCTTGTCATTTGTTCAACAAGTTCCATTTTTTTCCTGCATATACATGCAGTATACACACCATTTTGCACAAAGCCAATGCTGTGTTATTTTAAAAGCATAAAACAAATTAGAACCCTTTAAAAGGCTTTCCACAATTTATTCTTGCAGTATTGGAAATGATGCAAAGAAATAGCAGCATATCAAATTTTAAAAATAGTTGTAACAATTTAGCATAGTGCAGAAAGAGTCTAAAGATAAACAAAGTGAACAAATGAAAAAGAAAAATTCAACTTTCAGGATTTTAACATTGAAATATTTTAGTATTGCAATTTGGGGATTTTAGACTTTATAATTTTGATCTTTCAGGTTTCATCATTCATGATTATGATGTTTGGAATTGAGTCTTTCAGGATTATGATTATCACTGGCCATCATCCCAGTGTGGTCTTTGAATTCTTATAGGCAACATTTTGTGATATTTTAAAATCTTTTACTTTTTTATATAAGTTTAAAATTATCTTATCAACTTATAGAAAAATAGTGCTGAGAATTTGATCAAAATGACATGGAATCTATACAAGGAGTGCTCAAAAATACCTTGTATATTTATGTTTTAAATACAATGTATGTTTATATCTTAAAAATTATTACATAAAAGACATTGCCATTAATCCCCCTCCAAAGACTCCCCTTTGCTCAAAACATACTTACCCCTTGCTCTTGTCACTTTCTGAAGCAATTCTGGAAGTTCTCTTTTGTGATTGTCTTTATGAGGTATGATTAAAAACACTATGAATGATGTTGCTGAGTGGCATCCAGCGAAAAGGCAGGCTCATAAAAATGTGGGGTCAGGGATTTAGCTCAGTGGTGCTGCCGCCTGCCTCGCAAGCAGAAGGTCCTGAATTCAATCCCCAGTACCAAAACAAACAGACAAACAAACAAAAACAGCCGGTGGATCCTCATCTACCTTATGCACTGGATCTGCCGCCAGGTGATTTCTGTTTTTTTCCCTAAGTCAAAATGACCAGGAAAGGTCAATGTTTTGAGTTGATTCAGGACATGAAGGCAGCCCAGACAGTGCAAACTAAAGACACTTGTGAAAGAGGACTTCCGGAATCGCTTTAGCAAGTGGCTAGAATGGTGGGATAAGTGGATTTGAAGGGAGGGGGAGTATTTAGAGGGGAGTTCATGGCAATGTGTCTTTAATACACTTTGAAAATTTTAAATATTTGCCATATTTTGCACAGCTTATAGATGTGGATGAACTGTGTCCACACATGTGAACATGGTATATATCTCTCCATTTAATTTCTTTTTGCAGTGTTTTGCAGTTGTCATTGTAGATTTCTTTCCAAGTTTGGGCTTAAACTTATTCATAAATGTTTTGTTTTTATGCTTTTGCAAATGTTTTTATTTATTTATTTTTCTGCTTGTTTGGTGCTGGTAAATAGAATATATTTGTTTTTGCGCATTTACCTTGTATCTTGCAAGTTGCTAAATTCGCTACTTTTAGTAGTTGTTTCACTTTAAAAGGGTAGTTTTTTGTTTGTTTTTTTATTTCCTTCCTATGTTGTTCTTTCTCTTGCCTGTGAATACAGAAAGTTCCACATTTCATTTCTGATCTTTTGGCCTGTTTCTTTTCTCACCTTGTTGCACTGGCTAGGACCTCTGTACAGCCACAAGTACTGGTAAGAGTGGATTTCATTGCTTTGTTTCCAGTCTTAGGGGAAAGTTCTTAAATTAGCTATAAATTCTTAAGCTAGCTGTAATTCTTAAGTTAGCTATAAATTTTTGTAGTTTCTCTGTGCAGATTGTGAATGATTCAATTTCTAGTTTGCTGAGAATTAATAACTTTTAGGAATCATATTAAGCATTGAATTTTGCCACGATTTTTTCTGAGTCTATTAAGATGATAACATGGTATTCTGCTGTGTTTTGTTAATATGGTGAAACGTACTGATTTACTTTCAAGTGTAGTATTGTTTTTTTCATTTGGTCATAATGTATTATCTCTTTTTATATGATGGATGTAATTTGTTAATATTTTGTCATGAATATTTACATCCATGTTTCTGAGTAGAATTGATTTGTGTTTTCTTATCCTTATCAGATTTTTGTATATATTTGTATATATTATCAGATTGTAGTATATATTTTTGTTATACTGCCTTCATAAAATGAATTTGGGAATGTTCTTTCTTCTATATTCTAAATATTTGAGTATTATTTCTTCTTTAAATGTTTGATAGAATTTGTCAGTGAATCCAGGATTTCTTCAAGGCAAAGTTATTCAATTTCTTTCATAGAAAAAAGGGTGTTGAAATTTTCATCTTCTTTTTGTGTAGATCAAAAACCTAGTTTCTTTGCTGCATGCTAAGATGCTTTACTGACACAGAACATTCCCATCAGCCTGGGCCATTCTCACTAGTGAACTTTGGATAGATAACTCTCTAAGTTGAAAACTACATGAATTAAGCAATTATAACTGAAAATACAGGTACAGTGTCCTTTAAAAAAAATCCAGTTGGGCTGTTGTTTTAGCTCAGTAGTGCCATACGTGCCTTGCAAGCACAATGCCCTGAATTTGATTCCCAGTATGGGGGGAAAAGTCAGACATTAAGTAGTTTTATTTCATTAATATTTATCAAAAATAGGAATGTCTCTGAGTTATCTTTTTTGAAAGGCAAGTTATCAAATCCTGCATTATTCTTTCTAAATATTTAGGAAACTATTTGCCTTGGGATTTCCTCTCAAACTATCCCATATTCATTCAGTTGATGTCAATTTTTAAACAAATACATAATGAATATATTTTAGATTTCTATCCTAGAGAGGGCTATTTTGAATAGGAGATTGAGTTAAAGCAGAAACGGCTTTGTCATAATTTGTGACACTATGAAGCAGTTACAAAGAATGACATGGATTTATATAATACTAACATATTCTCAAGCAAGTTGCAGAATGATTAAGGATTTTTAGTTTCAAATTAATATTATATTTTTGTGATTATTTTATTATATTTAAATATAATATATATTATCATATATTTTATTATGTTTTCTGTATGTAAGAATGTGTAGAGTTAAATATCTAGAAATAAAACCAAACTAGTAGTAGTTACACCAAGATATGCAAAAAGATTTGGGAACTGTGGCTGATGGTTAGTTGATATTTATCCTTATGTGTGATGTTTTAATTTGTAAGAATAATAACTTACTGTAGAACTTGTATAATTAGAACTGTTAAGAACCTTGACATATCTGTTTATGGCTAGAGGGTAAATACATCTGGGATTTCTTTTTGTTTTGGCAATTATTCTAAAACTGTTGAAAACCAGTTATAAAATCTATACATGAGGGGCTCTAAATCTGTTTTTATTTTCAAATTATGGCACAAGAAAGTATTGCAAATAAAGTTAAATGGAACTTAATCATTAAAATAAAAATTTGGGCATTCTGGCAACTGTAAAACAAATTTCATAATGTGTAAAGGCTTATAGTATAGTATATCATTTATCATTCATGGAAATAGGCACAATATAAAACATATTGCATTCCTATCTTAAAATATGTTTATTTTTAAAGAGATAAAAAAGAAGAGTACAAAGAGGATTGGTGGCTTTTTTAAAAAGAGCCTTTCTGTATTTTTCTAGTTTTGAGGTGTGTGTGTGTGTGTGTGTGTGTGTGTGTGTGTGTGTGTGTGTGTGTTTGGTACTAGCGATTGACCTCAGGTCCTTGTGCTTGCAAGGCAGGTGTGAGAACCACTGAGGTAAATCCCTGGCCCTGTTTTTGTTTTTTAATGAAAATGAATGCCAGGGAAGGGATGCCAGATAAAGGGAATGTTTAGCATTTCCAAACATGCTTTGGGAATACTAATATGTTTTAAATGACCTGTAGGACCTATAGACCTGTAGACCTGTAGGAACCTTGTGATGATTTTTAAGGCTGAGAATATGTTTCCTGGTATTTTCCTTTCTTTCTTTTTTTTTTAAATTGGTACGGGAAGATTGAACTTGGGACCTGGTGCTTGCAAGGCAGGCAGCGACACCACTGGGTTAAATCCCCGGCACACCTGGTATTTTCTTTATGCTTGCTAGAATTGTGATTCTGTGTGCTGATATATTCCCTCTTGGCTTTTGCTGTTTCATGATGCTTTAGCATGTAAAAAAAGTCTAATTCATCTAAATTCAGTGACTAAAGAAGAATTTTTGCTGTGTACAGTGACTGACTTCATTATTTGTTGAAAGTCTCCTAGTTAATGGGTGATCACCCATGACTTTGTAGGACACTTTCCGTATTTCTTTCTGACCTGAATGGTTCCAGTAAGAGCTAAATCCACCTCCTGTTTAATCTTTCAAGGCAGTGGTGTAATCAAGCCTCAACACTCAACAATGTTATATGATATATATTGTCATTACTATCAACAAAAATATTTCCAGCATGGTACTGAATTCTCCTGTTCTGTATGTTTGCCTGGCCTGAGAAGGTCCAGAGCTCGTTACAATGGATGAGCTCACTTAGTTCAGTACAGATTTAGCTTTTTGTTTTGTTTTTAATTTCTGGAATTCTTTTTTGTTTTTAATTTCTGGAATTCTTTCCCAAGCAGTGAGAATGCAAACTGCAGACCTAGAGAGGCTCTTGCTTCTGTGGTGGACTGTAGCAGTTAAAAGGAGTGGAAGCAGCACGTGAACTAAGTACAGAAACGTAGGGCTCTCCTTGGTGTCATTACTTCAGCTACACCTTACCTACATCTTTGGGGAATTCCACACGGAGAAAATTAGCAACTTTTGGAGGAGCCAAGTTCATGCCCTGGGGTTGACCCACTCTGGTTTGGGGAAACAGAGAAGCTGTCTTGTGCTAGTTACAGACTGTGGGCCTCACAGTCCTGGTACAATGAAGAAAAATGTATCACTTTTGGCCTATCCTAGAGGTCTAGATTTTTTCTCAAAGAAACCAGTTTCTTTCTACCTACATTTAAAATAAAAACAAGGGTGCGAGATTGAGCTCAGTGGCTCTGACGCTTGCCTCTCAAGCGCAGGGACCTGAGCTCAATCCCCGGTACAATACATAAATAAATAAAATAATGCAACATATTCCCTTTTTCTCAGTAAACCATTTAGTAAGGCCAGAAACAGCTCCCCTGAGTATATTTTATTATATTTGTAAGACTCAATATTTGAAACAGGTGGATGGCATTGTGTCCGACTTGGAGTTCTTACTGCGGAGGCGTTGAATTTGGGAAGCATCGGACAGTGCATAGGAGAGGCTCAGTAAGTACACGTGACTGGGTCACAGAATCAGTGAAAGTGCTGAGAAATACACGAGGAAGGCTTCCCAGAGGAGTTTCAAGAGCTTTTAAGACATAATCTCCACTCTTAAGCTCGGGAAAGATAGTAAAATACTATTGGTAATACCAGGCAGAATGGTTACTCATTCTTCCTAAAATGTGGATTTCTCAGAAGACAGATGTAGGAAAAAGAGAAAGGAAAAGTCATGTGTTCTGTTTACTGCTGTGGACCTCAGGCTAGAGTTAATAAAGTTAATACATTTTAAAAATATTCCCCATAAACATGTCTTGTGTGTTGTCATAGGAGAGGTTTTGGATGAAAAATAAGGACTGTTTGGAAAAACACGCTCTGTCCCTTGTATGGTATGATTGTGAGACACTGTTTTTGCCTTACCAGCTGCTAACATTCCTCCCACCTCCCCACCCCTGTTTGGGCAGAGCAAGAGAGAGGGACAGACAGACAAACTGACAGAAACAGGCAGAGACAGGGAAGAGAGAGGGATGGGCAAGAGAGTGAGCAAATAAGAGAGAAATATGTACGTGTGCATTACAGAGGAACTAATTTCTCTTATTCTTAAACATTCATAAGATTAAAGAATGAAATCCAGGCTGTTTTGAGATGACTTTAGGACAATGAGAAAAAAGTTGAATGTGCCTGGTTAATTACAAAACCATTTTAAACACTTAAAAATGAGACAGGGCCAGGGATTTAGCTCAGTGGCATTATGCTTACCTCGTAAGCACAAGGTCCCAAGTTCGATCCCTGGTACAAAAAAAAAAAAAAAAAAAAAAAAAGGAGAGAGCGAGAGACAGACACCATCCATTTTCCACATTTGAGCTAAGCTATTCTGCAGATATCTGATATTTAGAATAATACAGCTTATCTGTTTTCTGAAGGGAACACTTTTAAAAAGTATTTCATTGACTACAGCAGGAAAATATCACTGTTTTGCTTACACAAAAGCTGGAACAGTTGTAAAATTCTTAAAGTTTTAAGGATATTTGGTATTTTGATGGGCAAGGAGTTTATAAGATAAAGTGTCCTTAAAAACTAATTTGATTTGTTCTGCAGCTTGCTGACAATGACATTCTTCAGTGCCCAACAAAAGCATTTAAACGATAAGATGGACACAATATTTTTTAAAGTTAAATTATACTTTGGAAGTAAAAATGTTAAGTGTTATCTCTTAATTCTATTGAAGAATCTAGATTGTTTCTGACCAAAAAATTAGATATTCCTTTAGAAGTAAAATTGATAAAGTTTAGCGGCTAATTGTAAGAAATACAATATAAAGCTTGGTATATATTTATTGTATAGAAACATATTTATTCCTGAAAGAAAACTGTATGTGAATCAGATTTTTGTAAATTGAATCATACTTTTACATGTATTATGACTCATTATGTAAGACAAATAATGTTTCCAAGTTTATATTTGTGGTTAAACCCAGATTTTCATGGGTCAGAATTACTTGGAATAAGAACAACTTGTGTTGCACAAAATTTGGTTTATTCTTCTTGAGGTTGCTAAGGTACGGAATGGTTTTTTTTTTTTAAAGGGCAACAGCTATTCACAAGTTTATAAACAGTTCAGTAAAAATAGATTTCTAAGCATCTTTAATTTGTAATTCATAAATCATTCATGCTGAAACACTTGGCCTTAAATCTTATTCTCGTTGAGAATGTTGGATGTTTATAAAACATATTAAGAATTACAAATACATGATGGAAGGAAGAAAATTGTGTTGTCAGTGGTGGGATGATACAAATTTGTGTTCACATGAAATTTCAATGGAATCACTCTAATCCAAATAAAGAAGCAGATTTAGAGAGGGGTCTTTACTAAGAATAGGCTCTGGGTAGCACAGGCTGTGTTGCAACCCTTTTTTGGGTTCCACTGTGAATTAAAGTCCTATTTGATTCTGTTATCTTGTTTCTCTGCTAAGTTCTGGTTATTTATTTATTTATTTTTAAATTTTTATTGAGTTTATTGGTACAATCTAGGTATACAATACAGTTACATTCATTATTGGGATCCTGTACCTTTACGTGATAGGTCTTGATTCTCATTTTCCCCCCTTGTCCCTGCCCTCCCTTCACCCCCTCCTCCTTCCCCATTTATAAACACTTTATATCCATTTTTTCATTTTCTCATATTTTTTCCTCTCCCTTATTACCTTTCCCCCACCCTTCCCACTTTCCCTACACCTTTAGCCCTTTACTTCCTATTTCACATTATTAATTATCTCATTAGGATCTGTGTACTATTATAGTTTTTCACACCAGAGAAACTATTCGATATTTCAGTTAAAGAAATCTCTATATGAATGTTAAAAATAGGGAATCCTAAAATAAAACTAAAAAGGAAAGTAAAAGAGAAAAGGCAATGATGTAAAATTAAAGTAATCCTTAATTCTGAAGATGAAAATGGTTCATGAACATATTTAAGTTGCTTCTTGCTCTTGTAGTCTTATTCTTTTTTTTCATTATTTAGAGAATACTTTATTAGTTTCTATAATCAAACCCACATAGATATGACCTTACATATTTAATACAGTGCATTACCCCTGTAGAAATGGAAAAAAAAATTAACATTTCTAGACCAATATGGCTATTAATTTCTGTACAATGCCAACTAAACACAGTAAATTGGGTTAACTTTTCCAAAGTCGACAGCACAGTTAACGTTTCCAAAAATTCAAATTATATATATGTATGTATATATATAACAAAATCAAAAAAACAAAGAGAAGAATAATACCCAGAAAACAGCAAAGTTCTGTTGCTGTTGTTGTACCTGGCACCATTTTTTTTATTAGCATCTTAATCATCATCTGGAGAGAGAATATTCTAGAGCAACATCATTAAAAATAGCTCTGATAAAGCACAGTCACTACTACATATCATAAAGCAGGTACAAGATATTTTACATTCACAGAGGTATGATATAGTACTGTCCTACATCTATAATACTAGAATCAGTTTTGGTTTGAAATTTACTTTGTCTGCAAATAAGATTGCTACCCCTGCTTTTTTCTGGGCTTCTGTCACATGAAGAATTGTTTTCCATCCTTTCACTTTCAGTCTATTGGCTTCTTTTTGCACTAGGTGTGTTTCTTGTATACAACATATTGTTGGATTTTCTTTCTTAATCCATTCTGCCAGTCTATTTCTCTTCATTGGTGAGTTGAGAACATTGACACTGATGATTATAACTGATATTTACTCACTTATTATTGTCATGTTATTATCCTTTTGTTGACTCTTTTTACTTTTTCACCTTCTCCTTTTAGTTTCTTGCCTTGCCTATTTGATTTGCTCTGTTGGGCCTCATGGTGTTGTTACCTTCATTGTCTTTTTCTAGGATATTTTTTAGAATTTTTTGTAGTACTGGTTTGGTATTTGTGTTGTTTCTCAGGTGTTCTTTGTCCTGGAAGTATCTTATTTCCCCATCCATTTTGAAAGCGAGTTTTGCAGGATACATCAGTCTAGGTTGGAGGTTATTCTCTTTTAGTACTTGAAATATCTCACTCCAGGCTCTCCTTGCCCTAAGGGTTTGTGTTGAAAAGTCTGCTGTGATTCTGATGGGCTTTCCTTTGCAAGGGATTTGTTTCTTTTCTCTTACTGCTTGTAGTATTTTGTTCTTCTGTTGGGTTTCTGGGGTCTTGATTATTATATGTCTAGGTGTAGATTTTTTTTTTTGATTGTGGCTAATTGGGGTCCTATATGCCTCACTTATCTGCATGTCAAATTCTTCCCCTCTGTTTGGGAAGTTTTCTATCAATCATTAATTGTGAACACCTTTTTAAAGTCCTTTGTATTTTCTCCTGCTACTTCATGGATTCCTATCAGTCTTATGTTATTCTTTGCATCATCTAGGAGTTACTGGATCGATTTCTCATGATCCCCTACTGTTTTTAAGAGACCTCTCTTTTCATGGTCACTGACTGCAATCTTAATCTTATCTTCTATATCTGAGATTCTATCTTTGCATTCTTTTATTTTGTTGTGTACACTTTCTATGGAGTGTTTAATCTCCTCCTGGATGTCTGTTTGAATCTGTGTTATGGATTCCATTTCTTACCTGTGTTGGGTGTTTATTGTTTCCATTTCTTTCTTATGCTGGGCCTTCATGGCTTTTATTGTGGTCTTGAGCTCATCTATTTTTTTGTCACTTTCTGCTCTAGAGTCTCGAATCATGACTTTCATTTTGCTCACCATCTCTATGGTTATCTGGGAAATTATTTCTGTTTTGAATTTTTCTAGTGCCTGATTGATCTGTTTTGTTACATCCTGTGCTTTGAGTTCAGGGTGTCCTGGTGGTTCACTATAGGCCTTTTCTTCCTCATTTGCCCTACTCTTTGCCATTGGTGACCTGGAAGTCTGTCTTTGTGTCTTGCTTAAGTATTTTCTCATTTTTATGTTTGTTGTCAGGCTGTCCTTGGTTTAATCTCGGAGTTATCACCCAAATATTCCTGATATAGTTGTGCCCTAGCTTCTGGGTCTCTAATGACCCACAGACATTCTCATCTTCATATCATCAGAGAAAAGAGCTTATCGAATCAACCACAATCCTTTATCCCAACCAGCAACACATTAAGATCAAGCACAACTTGGAAACTGACCACCTGTGGTAGTCACTAGTCTATCACCCTTAAACCATTTGAATTAAATTGAAATCAAGAAGCAGTCCAAAACATGTCTGAAGTGAACAAACTTTTCAATATAGTCTATTTACCATTTAGAATGGGGGCTCAGACAGTGCTAGGACTCAAGACCCCTGATCTCAGTTAGCTGATAGCTGAACCCCGTGATGCAGACTGACCTCGGGCTGCAAGGCCCAGATTGAGTTTCCCAACCTTCTGAACGGTTGAACTGCACACCGTTCTACTACAGGTTTCCCACACCCTTTCTTTAAAGATATTCAACGTTGGGAACTCAGAAAAATACCCTCTATGACCACCTTTGCCTCTGCAGAGTGGGTCCAAAGACTGGCTCAATCAGGAGGTCTGAGAGTGTGCATGGGGGTGGTGGTATAGGGGAGTTGTGGGGGTTCAGGGGCACCCGTGGGGCTACCTTCCTGGTGCTGGAGGGATGGCGGCTCCCAGTGGGGGAAGGCGTGGCTATCCTCCCCGCAGTGGATCTGGGCCCAGCCAGCCCTCCTGGTGCTGGAGTGATGGTGGCTCCTGGTGGGGGAGTTCTGGTTATTTAATTAAAGTTTTAGTATAAGTAAGAGCCCCTGATAAATGAGTTCTTTCTGTTTTTAAGATGGTCACTACTTGCTGTCTAATTGGAAGCCCAAGACTTGTCTTCGTAATAAGAGAAACTCATGCAGCCACATTTTGGAGCCAATAGCACATTATTTTTAAAATCTAAATCAATATGGGACATCAAGTCTTTCTATAGTCTTAAGAGGAGCTGGACCAAGATATATGGGCCCCTGGAAGAGAATAACTACTTGGGCCTCCTTCAAACCATTTTGGAGAAGGGGACATCAATCTTTGTTCATAAAAAGCTTACTCAGGAAGAATTCAAGTATGAGTTTTCTTCTGAAACAGAAGCAGAATCAATGCCTGGAAAAACAGTGGTCAAGATATTTTCAGCTTTTCCGCAGTCTTCATTTGTCTGCTGTAATTTTTCTGACTAGAGAGGCATTTTCCACTTGATACAAAATGTAAAGTGAAATGCCTTTCACTTTCTCCTCCCCTGGCAACTCTTCCTTTTCCAAAGGCAATGAATGTGAACAGTTGTCTATGTTCTTTGCGGTTTGTGAAAGTGTTAATGTGTGTCCCTTACTAGTCTAAGTTATTACGTGAAAAGAGTTCGAAAAGCAATTAAGTTCCTGCTTTCCATAAGACATGCAAAGACCCACATTATCATTTCAGAATGTCATCAGCTTCTTCACTTTTGGTGCAGCCCAGACTTGCTAAGCCTCTCAGGGGATACACCCATTGTTGCTTTCCTTCACCTTCTTTAAGAGCAGGATGGTGCCTTGGCATTGAAGGCTTTTGCAGTGGAGACAAACTGCTTAGGTCTTCATTGCAGCACAACACTCGCTATAAATGTGCCTTCGCTTATGAGGGGTATGTGTCCTGATAAAAACATCATTGACAATATCATCAGCCGAAATGTATATAAAACAGATGTTGGGCTGGGGATTTAGCTCAGCAGTTTGGTGGCCTGCCTTGGAAGTGCAAGGACCCGAGTTCAATCCCCGATACCAAAAATAAATAAATAAAGAAAACAGATGTTGTGGCCCACACCTGTGAATATCTGTGCACTGTCTCTCTGGAAAAATCTATCTTTGCCCTGTTAGCCAAAATGAGTAGATAATTCAGGGGTCCACAGATGCCCTGAAATTCCTTCGTTGTCCCCTGAATGGAGAAGAGCATCTCAGTGGTCTTCTTTAGCACAAAATGTCCACACCAGAGAACTGGTGTCATCTCACAGATTTGTAGAAAACCTCTAAGTACAGCTAAGAAAGCTCCCTGCCCAGAAGGTGAAATTCCCATGTTTATCCCATTTCATGACACTGAACTGGTATGTACATGAGGTAATTGTTTATATTTTACAGTGCAGCTGTATGATTGCCACTCATTTGCCATTTGCAACATGTAGGGATGACAGACTAGCCTAAGTGAGGACAAATTCGACTTAATCAAATTTGTGTGTGTGTGTGTTTGTGTGTTTTAAGACGTTTCTTTTCAAATGAATACAGTAATGGGATATGGTATATGTATCCAATGGTGATAATAACAGCAAGCCCTTTTGTATATATGTATTTCTTCTGGAGCAGGCTGTTTTTAAACTTTAAACATACTTCTTATTTCTGTATTAATTACTGGTGTACAAAAAGTGCTATAAAAGTAGTTAAGAAAACACTCTGTTCCTTGAAGGGGATTAAAATGTTCCTTCAGAATATGTTCTAATTCTAAATTTGGTTAGTAAACTGTTTTCTAGAGGTGATACCAGGGAATACTTAATGCTGGCCATGAATTAGAGGGTTGAAGTTAACAAATTTGAAAAATTAAAAACAATAACAAGTAATCAAACAGTGATGCTCTGTTATGGTGACTGTCTCTGCATTGAATCCTCACAGGACAGAAAGATGACAGCTGACACAGTGAGCTCGTTGCAGTGTTCAGTCTGGTTGGTGATGGGGACTTCTCTTGGCCACACTGACCATAAAGCAGGGCCCATGAAGGGCTGTGAGAGGCTCCATGTGCACACACCTTAGGTATTTGCCGCAGGGCACCTAATTGACACAGCCACAAAAAGAGAGTTTCTTATCTTTTATTTCTTTCTCTTTTTTTTTTGGTACTGGGGATTGAACTCGGGTCCTTGCACTTGCAAGGCAGGCCACTGAACCGCTGAGTTAAATCCCCAGCCCTATCTTTTATTTCTTTAGGACTGAAAATTACACTTTCACAGAGGCCAAGTGTGTGGAAATAATCTTCAGTGCTAAGGAAGGAGGAGGGTGAATTTAAACTGACAATTTAAAAAAAAAAATCATGTTTCCCAAACCCTTAGCTAGCTGGGTAAATTGTTTTTTAGCATTGAATTACGTACAGTTAAATCATGGTGTATGCATGTGGTCAGTGCTGTTTTTCTTTTAAGTGAGCCTGTTTATTTAAAAAAAACTTGAAAATGAGAAGTTGTTTTGCTCACTCAGTTGGAGTTTATTGTAAAATTTGGATGCCAGAAAAAGAAAGAAGTACTGTTCTTGTGCTGGGTGTGTATGAACCAGGCTGGGGTGAAGGGGAGAAAGTACAGCCATAGTGCTTTTTCTTCTCTGCCCAAAGAAGGAAAGCTCTGATGGTCAACAGAAGGTGACTGTAGTGATTGGGGGCTATGTCCATCAGATGACGCACCAGCAGATGCCTCCAAATACAGTCATGCCAAGCATACGTTTTCACCCTTACTCCTTCGTAATAATAAAAGTAATTCCAGAAACAAACAGCTACAAAGCAAAGTGGAAAGTGTTTTGGTAAATGACATTTGTTATTCAGAGGGTAAGTTTGATGCTTGTGGAATATAAGTGGCTGTTTTGCTCTGTTCTGGGCCTTGAAGTGTCATGAATGAAGGTCTCAGACTTGACCCAGTAGGTACTGACTGATTAGGCAACATCAGTAGTGGCGTGAGTCCCAGGATCTCATGTAGCACAGCCAACTAATAACTGCAGTCAGTCATCTGTCCCCCATGCAGGTCTGTGAGGGAGCTGAGCTATCCAGATCTACAGATGAGGAAATCAGGAGCTGTAGAGAGGCCATGTGACTTGCCTGCCCTCAACTTTTCATCTGTGACAAGGGGCCACAATTCTTTTATGAAAAAAGTGAGATCTCTCTCTCTCTCTCTCTCTCTCTCTCTCTCTCTCTCACACACACACACACACACACGCACACACACACACTTCTTAGAAAACTATGCTGGTTTGCCAAGTTAGTTTACATTTGGTGATTTCAATCCTTCTAATGGCAACTCATTTATCCTCTCAGGAATCTTTCTGTAATCCTCCAGAATGAGCTAAGAACTCTCTTCATATCCCATCTCCTGCATAGCTCTTGTTATATGTTGCAGAAATTAACTGGTTATATTTCTGTTTACAAATGCTTGCATACATTGACCTTTAAAAGGTGCCTCCATTTGTTTCTTTCTTCTTCATACTTTATAAGGTTGATGTAACTACAGGCAATATTAACTGACCTCCCTCCTTTTTTTGCAGTGGTACTTTTTTAATGGTCCCTATGAGAGTGCTCTGTTTTAGTGAGGAAGACCTGCATGGGCTGTGATGTCATCAGGAGGTCCTGCGGGTATAGGGCGTTTAAAGTCTCCTGCAGTGGAAAACTGTTGGGAGCCAGGTTGACACTACCGAGCAAATGTGGGCAGAGAGGACCTGCGCTGTTTTCTTTAGGGCAGTAGGTAGCTGGAGATAACAAGAGGCCTCTTTGTTCTTGTAGGAGTGAGAATGGAATAACCTTTATTAATCCCAAACTGCTTTTCATGGACAAATAGAAACTATTAATGTAGGAACAAGAACCTTAGTATTAGTGAAACTGCAAATAACATAGACAAGAACTTTAGTGTTCATGAGATTCCAGGTTTAATTCATTTTTGGCGTTTACTTTTTCCATTCAGAGATGCATCAACCATACAACCAAGTATAGAGGATAATATTTTGAATATCCATGTACCCACCAGTCAGCCTTCTTATTGTCTATTCTTTTCCTTCCCACCTAGAGGCCGCTGAGTGTGGTGTTTATCACTCTGGGATTCTAAATATATCTCTTGAGGACCTCTCTTAATGTAATGGCCTGTGCTTAATGGAATAGGAACTGTGTCTTGAGGCAATAAAAGCTGTAGTTTTGGAGCCACCGTGAGACTGCAGCAATTATATGAAATGCAACAATGAGATCAGACTACAGAGGAACAAAATTTTTCAGACCCTAGATTGAGGACTAGTTGGGATTTCTCTGAGGGACAAGGAAGGATAAGCATCCCTTATCAAGGTAAAACTCAGGTGGTATAAGGTGATATATGGTTTGGGAGAAATGCTTTTCAAACTTTTTGACTAAGTTTTTGACAAACTTTTTTTTTTTTGCAAGTGGACACACACTCTTGCACACTTCTGAACAAAAAGTTTTAATGAGCTCATCATACACATTTATTTTTGTTAGCTGTCCTGAATATAGCTTGTTTTGTTTTGTTGGTTTTACAAAAGCTATTTTGTTCTAATAAATTGGTTTTATGTGCCATTAGTAGATAGGAACCCACATTTTAAAACAAAAATTAAAAAAAGCCAAGCCAACCCTAGTTTGGGGAATTGTAATTTGTTCCATGGGACAAGTTTTTAAAAAAGATATATTTAGTTGAGCTCTGCTGAACATTTTCACAAAAGTCTTTTCTCTGTCACTGACCTAAACCATAAATATTTATGCCACAACTTACTAATTACAGATCCCATGTAAAATTAAGCATGATCCAAAGCTCTTTTGGGGTTCAGATTCTTTTATGTAATGCTGCTTCTCCTGCTTCACTTTGAGCCCGTCACCTCTCCAGCCATTGCTGTGAGGCAGCTTGTTAACTGGAATAAACAGAATTTGAACACAGTGACTTAACTATACTTTATAAGTTCACAATTGTTAAATCCCCAAATCAGCCTTTCCAAACAAAGGTGAGCGTAAGTCAAACTGCCAAGTGAAAAAGAACAACTTCGGAGTCCTTAATTCTTTTCATCACAGTTTACCTCTGTACAATCTTAAATAAGGTCCCGATGAGGAATAAAGTGATGTAAGCCTTGTGTTCTACTCATTTAATGTGAATTTTTGTGTAACCAGGCTGACATCCTGCTCACAGGAAATTCCTGATAATGATTATCATGACAAGAGATACATATTACTTTGTTTCTAAAGAAATTTAAGGCTGGGAATGCAGCTCCAGTGGTAGAAAACAACGCCTAGCATGCACAGGTCCTGGGTTCAATACCTAGCACTGGCGAGTGCTGGGGTGAGATGGTGGGGGGGTTTACATAATGTGACTCAAAAAGGTGTCTCCCTTCAGGGAGGCAAAGGAGAATTAACGTTTAATGTATATTAAACAAGCAGTTGTTGGAGATTATGAGCTACACTGATTTCAGAAGGCTGAAATGAGTCAGCTTGTTCCAAAAGGTGACCAGCAACAGTTACTTACTTACTTAACGTATTTATTTGTTTGTTTGTTTGTTTTGGTACCTGGGATCAAACTCAGGACCTTTGCACTTGCAGGGCAGGCAGTGGCACCAATGATCTAAATTCCCGGCCCAACAGCTATTTTACACATTAATGAGGTAACTGCTTCCTAAAATAATGGAAGAAGGGGAAGGTTTTGTTAAAACCAATCTTTCACAGTAGAGGAAATGTGGTTCTACCTCAGGAAATTTAAATGCGTTGGTTGAACAACTGGGAAGGAATATCTCCTTTGGATGAGGGAGTGAAGAATTCAGCTGATTTTCAGGTACAAGAACAAATACGAAAATAGCCCTTATTGGTGTATGCATTTATGAATGTGAATGTGTGTGACTTGTAGAGGAGCAGCTCTCAAACTTTTTGGTCTTTTGACCCCTTTGCACTTAAAAATTGTGGAGAACCGCAAAATACTTTGGCTTATGTGGGTGATGTCTGTTCATTTGTTCATTTTAAGGATTAAAACTATAAGAAAATTTAAAATATATTTAGTGATTCAGTAAAAATAATGAATCCATTATATAAGAACACTTGATATATGCCTATATAATGGAATAATGAATACATTATATATAAACACTTTAACATTAAAAACTATGTTTTAAAAAGTAGGAGAGCTAGGTGTGGTGGAGCATGCCTGTAATTGCCACAAGTTCAAGGCCAGCCTGGTCTACATAGTGAGACCCTATCTCAGAAAATTTAAAAAAAGGGAGAATATAATTATTTTATATCTTTAATCCTTGGTTTAATAGATGACACCAGGTCTCATATCCACTTCAGCGTACAGCCTGTGTGATCTGTTATTTTGGTTGCTGTATGTAAAGAGAATTTCGTTCACACAGAAACATAATTGGAAAAGAGAAGATCTCACAGCCCTACAAAGGGGTCTCAGGGACCCAGGAATCTGCACCACACTTTGAGAACCACTGTCCTATAAAGTATTGGGAAGAATATATGTAGAAGAGTGGCTCTCTCTAAGTGATGAGAGACCTACCATGAGGCTGGATTCCTTGTGCAGCCTAAAAAATAAAGCATGAACATTCTGAGGGATGATTATGGAGGCCCAGGAAACCTAGGCAGAGACTTTACACTTGGGAAACCAAGGAACCACATAATTTTTTGCGGGGTGGGGGGGTGGGGGATCGATCTCAGGACCTGTGCTTGTGAGTCAGGCTCAGTGCCACTGAGCTAAATCCCCAGCCCAACAATTTCTTAAATAGGAAAATGACTTGGTAAAAGTGTTGGGAAGTACAGTAATGGGATCAGAGTGGAAAGAGAGAAAAGCCACTTGAGAGGTGACTGCAGTGAACTGGGTGAGTGGCGAGTTGGGCTAGGCCTCAGGTCTTGGTGAAAATGCAAAGAGCCAAACTCTGAAAGAGATTTTGAAGGTGGTGACCATGGCCAGAACGTGGTGGTGGTGGTGGTGGTGGTGGTGGTGTGACTGGCCAGGATCACAGATGACTGAGAGTTTTTAAGTTAAAACATTTGAATAATGTTTTTTCCCCTCCTCTCCTTAAACTTTTCTGAAAATTCCCTGGGTTTAGCTCACTGGAGCTTTGCCTTATCTTGCAGAGTTGGCCAGCCCATTCAGGGGCTTAGGACGAAGCCACTACACTTTGCACCATGAATCCATCACCGATGCTCCCCGGAGAAGAGTCAGCTTTGCACCTATGATGTCCCTGGGGAGTTCCTTGCTGCTGTCCTCCTTGGGGCCCAGCAGGCCTTAAAGAGCCGTGAGTCTGGTTTTCTGTGTGGAGGCTCCTGTGGTCCACCTCATATGCACCCCAGTACCCCCATCAGCTCCCTCTTCTCCTTCACCAGCCCTGCAGTGAAGAGACTGCTTGGCTGGAAGCAAGGAGATGAGGAGGAGAAGTGGGCCGAGAAGGCAGTCGACTCTTTAGTGAAGAAACTAAAGAAGAAGAAAGGGGCCATGGACGAGCTGGAGAGGGCCCTCAGCTGTCCGGGGCAGCCCAGCAAGTGCGTCACCATCCCTAGGTCCCTGGATGGACGTCTGCAGGTGTCCCACCGCAAGGGTCTGCCCCATGTTATTTACTGCCGAGTGTGGCGATGGCCAGACCTGCAGTCGCACCATGAGCTGAAACCCCTGGAGTGCTGTGAGTTCCCATTTGGCTCCAAGCAGAAAGAGGTGTGCATCAACCCTTACCACTACCGCCGAGTGGAGACCCCAGGTGGGTTTGCTCACGGTGTCCGGGTCTGTCACAGAGTTAAGGTGATGTCTGTATGGAGAATGGTGGGGATTCGAAAGGCAAGGATCTCTACTGGTAGAGAAAGTGAGGTTCAGTTCTGAGGAGCAAAGCCAACATTTTTAATCCAGAAAAATCTAGGCGGAAGATATTTTAATTTCAGGACACATGTAAGCTTTGTGCACTTTTGAAAAGAGCAGTTTTATTTAACTTAATTTAGAAAGGATCATCATAATCTTTTCCTTTTCCTGGTTCTTAAGGTTTTGAAAGATCTTAAAATGGCCCTGATAATGATTAGCTGTAAAAACAAACATGTCCCCACCAACTACACTGAGTTATACTGAGCTAAACTGCGAAAAGGTTTTTGGCTTCACTTTGTCTAAGCTCAGATAAGTTGAAGGCATTTTATATCTGGGTCTGAAAACAGCCAGTGAGAGGATTGATGAAAGTTATTCCAGGGCTAAAAACAGCAGGTTGAGGAAAGATTGGCACTTGTTCTTAAATATGGTATATGGGGTTTTTATTTGTTCATTTTTTTTTTCTGATGCTCAGGATCAAACCAAGGGCCTCCCACATGTTAAGTACTCTGGTAAATAAATAAATGCAGTGCTTAAATGCATCTTAAAATAAGTAAACTACTATTCTAGAGCTCTTCCCACACAGATATACATGTGTGTATCCATATACTGCTTTCTGGAGATGTCTGCTGTTTGCCTTCTCTCTTCACACTGATTGCAGCAGTTTTACAGCAGTTCTTTTTGGATGGAGAGTTCCCATGGCATTCCAGGCAGGAATATAGTTTTTCTAATGGGGATCTTCTTTCTTTCATTGGCTATCTCCCTCATTCCAGGAAACCAAAGGGCTAACACATCTGCTCAGGAAAATTGCCCGTGTCCATTTAGGAGACAGCGCTGTCTAGGTAGTAGCTCAAGGCTTAATAAAGGGTTGGAGAATTAGTCCTGCCCGCCCACATCCGTAGTGTGCAGGCAACTCTTCAGGCTCTCAAAGCTTGCTGTCAGGTTACCCAGTGTTGTCACGGAAGCCACCAGCCTAGGCATGGGTGCTTCTCACACCATGCCTTCAGCACTAAGACTCGTCTGAGGAGGCCGTTACAAGGTCCCACATTCTTGGCAGATCTGATGAGTTTCCCTGAAATCAAGGAAGTCTTTGTCTTTTCTCTCTTTTTTCATATTTCTCTGCATATCTCAAAAAAAAAAAAAAAGTCTGTGGAGAGTGGTGGAACACATCTGAAAACCACAGCAGCTCTGCAGTGCTTGAGCCTGTAGTGCTAGGTTGAAGGTCAACCTAGGCAGCAAAGCAACAACCTATCTAAAAAATGAAAAATTCACCATGTCATGGTTTATGACAAAGATGACTTGATTCTTTTTGTCCCAAAGATTTAAATTATATTAGGCAGAGTGCACACTTAAATGGAAGTGTTCATTAAGAAATATTTTGTCTTTCACAAGTAATGCAGTTGTAAAATACAAAAAGTTGCAGCAGGTCGTAAGAGTAAAATAGATCCCATTTTCCTTTTGTGTACTCAAAAACCTAATTTTTTAAAAAAAAGCTATTTGGAAAAAGCTATTGGGCCAGGGATTTAGCTCAGTGGTGCTGCTGCTTGCCTTGCAAGCACAAGGTCCTGAGTTCAATTCCCAGTACAAAAAAAAAAAATGTGCTATTTGATGTTTTAACATTTCCATACCATATTAAGGTCCTTTTAGATTGATGGTGTCAAGTTTTACATGTGTAGACAGATTTAACATCGTCATATTTTAGATTTGAATTTCCAGAAAAAATGAGTCAAGACTTTATTCATTTAAAGTGATATTTAAGCTACAAAGGTTTTTACTCCTAACAGACCTTTTAAATAAAACAGCAGAATTACATGTACTTAGCCATGTTCACAATAAATATTTTGAGAGTATTGAAAATGTTGATGTTAAACAAATTTACCAAGTCCCTAATTTATAATAAAAGCTTGAATGTTGTCTTTGAAATTTTATTTTTTATTGTATGCTTTAAGTACATTGAAAGCTGCATTCTGATTTTCTTTTCATTCGCATGTCCACATAAGGACTCAGTTTCAGTGCTTCTCAAGCTGTCTGAAGTGAGGCGTCAGTTTTTACTTTTTAAATTTCCAGTTCTTCAAATCAGTACTTTTACAAAACAAATGAATTACTAGGCAAATGAAATGTAAGGGACTTATAACATTCAAGACCATTTTTAAAATTATTTGTTTTGACAGATGTAAAATAAATGCCAAATTGTTATTGAGAAGTTGTAAACACTAATGAAAATGTTTTGATACTAATCTCTTGATGAACTGGTCCCTAACAGTGGTGAAATGTCTCCGGGTCCTCAATCTACACACTGCCTGGCATGGGCCTCTTAGAAGCCATGCAAAAATGTTTTCACTAAGTGTGACGATTTTACCCCTTGTGGCTGCAAGTTATTTCTGGAGTGTAATTTCTCCTTTATGTAAAATAACCTCACTTTATCCAAACCACATGCATGCCTTCTGAGGAAAAGAGATTAAAGATTGTTTTGCTTTGCATCTTCTGTGCCCAGTAACTCCTTTGATACTTTCCTGTGTATAACACTGAGACAAAGATGGCATGTTGTTTAAAAAATGGCACACAATGCAGTGTTTACAGACTTGTATTTGCAAGCAGCAGTCGAGATGTGGAAATACAATTAAGTACTTAAGGATAGTAGTGTTTTGAGAGAAGGTGTTTAAAAAATATGATCAGTTGCAATCTAAGGAAACTGAATCAGTCAAACCAAATAACAACCAGAATAATACCATCAGTCTTCTTTGCAAACATTCATCCAGATGCTAAAATATATTATCAGGATACTTATCTCGATAAAGAAAATACATTCTTTCTTTGCTCTTGGTGCCTCAGATCTACTGTTGAAGAAAAGAAAGTTTGCATCGAGAAGGTTATAAAGCACTTTGTTCATCAGTGTTAGTTTCTGCTCATCAATAAAAAGTGTTATTTGAACATTAACATTATGATAAAGAAATATCATTGAAGAAGAAGATATTTATAACTTACTGCCTCAGCCCCTTGCTCACGAGAGGCAAGTCATCTTTTTATTTCTGCCTAGACATGAAACACACTAAAGGAAACTTCATTGTTTAGCTTCCATATCCTCCCTTATATTTTATCTTTTGCAGTGTTAGGAATCAAATGCAGGACCACCCACATGCTGAGCAAGCGCTGTACCACCGAGCTATACGTGACTTTTGCACAGCAATGTTGAATGTTTGTTCCCTAATGTTATAAGACAGCATTATAAAAATACTTATGAAGGGAGAAGAAGTCATTTGTTTCTCTGCCAGTCTCATCTGTAGTTAATTAAAAACCTGTCAGTTATCTGCTAGAATTTATTTTTTGTTCATACAACTGAAAATTATTGCTTGTTAGGAAAGAAATATATTATGGTAAAAAGCAAATGGTAGGTTTTTGTGACTATTGTTACTGTTTTTGCGTTATTATTGTTTGTTTTTTTGGTAACAGGGATCAAAGTTAGGACCTTTTGGTTTCGAGGCACGCAGCAGCACCACTGAGCTAAATCCCCAACACTTTGCATTATTATTGTCAAAAATATTTACTTTTTTAAGATCTTATTTTTTGATTAGTTTTACTTTTAATGAAAGTTTTCTCTCTTTTTTTTTGGGGGGGGTACCAGGGATCTAACTCAGGACCTTGTGCTTGCAAGGCAGGCAGTGGAACCACTGAGCTAAGTCCCCTGCCCCCTTAATGAAAGTTTTTATCAATATTTGCATGTGCTAACAAATCAGTACTGGGATTGAAAAGCAAGAATCTATCCATCCCTAGAAACATCTTTTAAATGTTTCTTGCTTAGTTCTTTGCTTTTTCTTCCAGGATTACTACCAGTCATGGAGGTAACTCTAGATATTTTGCATACAATCTGTTTCCAAATTTATCACTTTTAGATAATATATCACTCTTCTAACACAATATTTGATATCTATATTTTAGTTCATATTGTAGTTTGTATGGATTTTTGGTTTATTCACCTGGTTTCTGTTATGAATTTGAGGCTGAGATTGTTCCCTTAGAAGGGCATTAGTCAGTTATCTTCTAGTGGTCAGTGTGGAAGTGGCAAGTTAATTCTCATTTCACTGTACATCACTATGACCCTCCAGGAGTTTCCAGAATATTCCATGTATCTTTCAGTGTTTGCAACACAAGATGGTATGACTAGATCTCAATCTTTCTTTTGTTAACTGGGCTGTCTACACTCTGTTTCTTTCCATCTGAAGACAGATCTTTTTCAGCTCTGGAAAGTTTTCTTCTGTTGTTTCTTTGGTCATTTTCTATTTTCTCTGCGTCTCTGTGTGGAACTTACATTGGTTCCAGGCTGCATTTCAGCAATAGTTACCTCATTGATGCCAGGAATTTTGCCCCTTTAGATGTCACTAGGGGGTTTGAGTGCCCAAACAAAGCTTGCCTTTGAGAATTTGAATCCATTCCTGTATTTTATATTGCCTGAGGATCAGGAATACTCATGTTCTTTTTAAAAAATGAAACCCAGAAGGAACCTACTAAAAAATAAACAATTTATAGAATTTCTTATTTATGCTGGTCTTTTACTTGCTGGCTTTTATTATTACTCACTGCTTGTGTTATACTTAGTAAATAATTTTTAGCTCCTTACCTTTAAATCTTTCTAATAAGGACAAATAGAATGTGTTTATTCCAGCAGCATTAACACACCTGAAACTGAGGCTGATCATCTAAATAATTCAACACGGTCTGTAAAGGCCAAATATTCTGGGCATCACTTAGTGTTTCATTGCAAGCAATAAAAACCAGTTGTGCCTTTTAAAAAAACTTATTGGCAGAAGTAAGGGAAGACATAAACAACCGGTTCCCCAGGAGGCCAGGTGCCAGGATAGCTCCTCATTTCTAAGGTAGGGCGAGTAGGCTCCTTTTGGAGTGCTGATATTGGAAAGGCTTCCCTGGTACTTTGTCATTGATTCTGACATTCTGCTTAAAGATGCAGGTGTCAAAGAGGAAGGCTGTTGGTTTAGTGTGGCTCACATATCCACGTATGGGGTAGAGATGGGATCTCAGTGGACAGTGTTATGAGGACGGGTATTCCCAAGAGAAAACTGTATTGTCATCAACCGTCAGACAAAAACTGCTTAGGTCCTCTGTGTTCTGTCCTGTTGAGCAGTGCTCTGTTCTCACTCTCCTGTTCTCTTCTTCTCCTAGTGCTGCCTCCTGTACTCGTGCCCAGACACAGCGAATATAACCCCCAGCTCAGCCTCCTGGCCAAGTTCCGCAGCGCCTCCCTCCACAGCGAGCCACTCATGCCTCACAATGCCACTTACCCCGACTCCTTTCAGCAGCCTCCGTGTCCTGCGCTCCCTCTCTCGCCTGGCCACATGTTCTCTCAGTCCCAGTGCTCAGCCAGCTACCCCCACTCCCCAGGAAGCCCTTCCCAGCCAGAGAGTCCCTATCAACACTCAGGTCAGTAAGAGCCGCGGTCTATGGGAAAATCAAACCGAAAGTAATGGCTTACGGTCAACCATCATAAATATAAGTGTTATAACTAGCATTCGCATAGTGCTTTGTGGTCCCTGACAAGGCAGTCAGTCTCCTGCCAGTTTGGATCTCACCCACCCTCTGCCAGTATCAGGACCACACCCATTCGGGAACAGCTCCGCGGCTGCAACATGTTTCTGCTCTGGTTTCTGGATCTAATCCTCCGGAAGCACTGAAAAACTAAATATATTTGAACACTGGACAGTTCTGAAGATATTCTTTTTGGCCATAGACATAAGGTTAAAATGTCTCCCTAACCCAAGCAGAAAGACTTGGGCTGAGGGCAGCCAACATGGAGGATTAGGGTGAAACCTTCTCTTTCAACAATTGAAAGGAGACCCTGCTGCTAAAGATGCCTGCACAGTGCTTGTGGGGCAGAGCGAGGCTCCCTCCAGCCGATGCTTTCTCACTTTTTGCTTTGTGAAGTCAGGACAGCAGCTCGCTGGAGTGCCCTCTGGTAACTATTTGCTGAGTTGAAGGTAGATATGAAAGAAAAAGGGAGAATCTACCGCCTCACCATAATTGCATGTGCTGTCACTCTGCGAAGTGGGACAGAGTTGAGATTCCAGGAATAGATTTATATGCACCTCATAAGTGTGAGATAAACAGTATCTGAGCCAACAAGTTTCTAAAGGCAAGCATTTAGTATTCTCTCAGCCTATGCTTAGTACGAGCTGCTACAATCGGCATCATTCATTTATTCAGGAATTCATTTATCTAACAGATATATGTGAAATTCTTATTCTGTGCAAACCTTGCCTTAAGTTGCTAAAGAAGGAATTAAAAGATCATCCAGAAGTTCTCAAAGAACTTACAAAATGTGGGAAGATAAATGCCTGTAATCTCAGCACTTTGGGGCAGGAGGGTGAAAAGTTCAAACCTACCCTGGACAACTCAGCAACTTAGTGAGACCTTATCTCAAAATAAAAATTTAAAAAGGGCTGGGGATGTAGCTGCTGCAAAGGCACTGGGGTCAATCCCCAAGTACTGTTTAAAAAAATGAGGGTGGTGGGGAGTTGCCTCTTCCCTTCTGAGTTAGTTTTTCTTTTTGCCTCCTTGGCAGTTTATTCTCATATCTACATTTTTTTTTTGGTACCAGGGATTGAATTTGGGACCCTCTGCTTCAGCAGCAGGCAGCAGAACCACTGAGCAAAATCCCCAGCCCTCTCATATCTACTTTTACATTTGTTACATTATGTTATATAATCCCTTCCCTTTTCTATATCCAGCACTGAGCTGAAATGCAGTGATTGCTCATTTCATTTGCTTCTTGAATAAATTACTACCTGAGTGTTTAGAACATGGTATTAGAGCTCAGAAGTAGAGATTTAGATTTGATTGATTCAGTAAGTAGTGACTGTCCACCTGTGAAATGTCCAGCACTAGGCCAATGCTAAAAGCGCAATGAAGATTAAAACCATAGTCCCTGACCATCAAGAGGCACTGACTATGGGGGAAAATCATGTAAATAAGTCACCACATGCGTTAGAGGCTGTAGTCATACAGCAAGTGATTATAAGGACTTGAACTAAAGCAAGTATGCGGCAACAGAAGGAGGCAATGAGTTGGAGGAGGTACCATCGAAGGTTATTTGAGGACAGAGCCATGGTTAAGGACAGAATAATTACGTCACAAAATGCATGTGTACGTAACACACATGTATGCTATAAAGATTTCCTTGACTGGCTGTATTCTGGCCTTGGTCAAACTGACAGGTGAATATTGTCTTTCCTCTTCCCATCTGAGAAGCACAGACCCAGCAATGTGCAGAATGTGGTTAGTTTCTCATAGATGTCATGGCCCTTTGCCTTTCAAAGAAAATAATTCCTTTCTGAATGATTAACAGCAAGATGCCAATCTCAATGATAGATTCATAGGTAAATAAGAGTAAAGGAACTTTTGAGAAAAATTGGCTCAGTTTCTATTTTTTAACAGTTTTTATCCAGGTATAATTCACATGCCATATGATTCACTCACTTCAAGGGTACAATGAAATTATTTTAAAATATTAATGTTCTCAATTGTGGTAAAATGTATCTGTCATAAAATTTGTCATGCTAACCATTTTTAAAAGTACAGTTCAGTGGCATTAAGTACATTCACAAGGTTGTATAATCATCATCATTATTTGCAAAATTGATTTACTGCTATAAGTAGAAACTGTAAGAATTAACCACCACCCCCCATTTTCTACCATACTCAGTCCCTGTTAACCTCTTATCTACTTTCTGTTTCTATGGATTTACCCCATGTGAGTAGATGCATGTACTATCTGCAGATATGTGTCTGGCTTCCTTCATTTAGCAAAGTGTTTTCACAGGTCACCTGTGTTGTAGCACAGTATTAGTACTTGGTATTTGTAACTAAACAATCCTTTGTATAGATATACCACATTAAAAGTCCTATTCATTGGTTATTGGATATTTGGGTTGTTTCCACCTTTTGGATATCGTGAATAAGGATGTTATAATCTTAGCAAGCAAGTATCTGCTCGAGTCTCTACTTTAAATTCTTTGGGGTATGTACATAAGAGTAGACCAGCTGTGTTTCATGAAAATTCTATGTTAAACCCCTTAATTTTCTAGATAGAATTACTCAGGGACCTGCAAAAGTACCATCTTAATATTTTCTACTAGGATCACAGTCCATTTTATCTCACAAAAAATGCCTTATCCATGGCTTCCTTGAATTCTAACTCCTGTGATAAGATTGCCATAGGACCTGTTACAACATAGATGGCTATGTCCAATCCCTGATCTACTGAGTTAGAATTTCTGGCTATGCACCAGTAATCTGCATTTTCAGCCAGCTCCACCTGCAATCTTTGTGCATACCTCATCTGATACTGCTTGTGTAGACAATTGAATAAAGGCATTTTGGTCTGAACTTTTCTGTGATTGAATTCTGCCACTGGTACTATAACAAGATACTTCTGAAGTAACATGAGGAATGGAAATTGAAGGAATTAGTTATTCTGCTGCCCTCCCAGAAGTTTTTCTTCTGATTTAGAGTTTTTGTTGTGTTATGAATTACTTTCAAATAAAATATCATTTACCATTTGGCCAGCCATGATCACAGGTTATATAGGATATAACCATGAATTACAGGACCAATATTTGGGAAGAAATATGCTTTGCATACAATTTTAGAGCCAGGCTTCATCTGTTCTGTTTTGGGAGTGTATTGTGAAGTATCTCAGGTACAGATCATCCTTGTGATCATTGTACAATCTATGACAAGCTGAGAGCTAAAAATTAAGCTTATTTCAAGGAGGATCCAGCTTTCTCTGTGATGTGTAAGCCCGATAAGACTATTCAGTTGAGAAAAATGCAGTGAACAGCTCCTAGACTTGAAAATCTTTTCGTAAAGTCATTTGAACTCAATGTTAACTAAAAAGTTAGAGGAAAAATAAATCAACCCCTCACTGCGGATCTCAGCACAAGTTACTCTGATAGGGAACTCACAATATTACTCAGAAGAGTTTTGTTATATTAATTAGTATGTTTTCTCTTTAGCAGAAAACAGCCCAGAAGCTTAACAGCAAAAAATAGTCAGGACCAACTGTCTTTGCATAGTTTATCAGTTTGACAATTCCTCTACCCCCGCCTTATCAAAATAAAACAAAAATGTGCCAGCCGGCTATTTTATATGTGTTTTGACAGGCAGATAGCATGGCTTTGCATTTTAACTTTGGAATTCCTCAATACCAGAGAATGAATGTTTTTATTATGCTTGATACTAGAATAAGTTAATTTTTTATTTTAACCTGGTATTTAGAAGTTTTTAGGGTTTTCGTTGTTGTTGTTGTTGTTGATGGTGGTGGTGGTGGAGCTTTTTGTTTTTGTTTTTTTGAGACAATATCTCAATACAAGTCTGGGCTGGCCTGAACTCCTACACTCAAGTCATGTGTCTATCTCAGCTTCCCAAATAGCTAGGACTATGTGCAGACTACCATGCCAGACTTAAAAGTTTATATTTAGTGTTTCTGATTTTGCTTTTGACATGCCCAAACTATTATTTTTTACCTTTAGTTTGTTCTAAAATTATCTTTTTTTTAGCCCAGAGATTCAGTTTGGCATAGTAAGACGTTTTCTTTCCTGTATAAAGATGAGGTGATGTATCCCCTTCCTTTTAGCTGTGTTTACTTTATTTTGATGAGTTCTTTTTTCCATCGATCTATTCATGTTGTCTTCTCCCTGGTCCTCTCAGTACTAATACCTGTACTCACAAATGCTTTAAGCATGGAAGATTCATGTGGACTGTGACCTGTACACTACAGGTGTGCTAACCAGATGAGCTAACCCCAAACAGCTTCCGTTAAAGAGTCAGGTTTAGAGGACTGCAAAGCAGCAGGCAGTTTTCTGGTTTAAAGCGTTTATCTTTGTTTCCTGGTGCAGTCTGGAGTGAGTTGTGAAGCCCAGGTATGACAGTAACAATGTGCTGTCTGACTCACCGTCTTTGTCTTTCAGACTTCCGGCCAGTTTGTTACGAGGAGCCCCAGCACTGGTGCTCGGTTGCCTACTATGAACTGAACAACCGAGTTGGGGAGACGTTCCAGGCTTCCTCCCGAAGCGTGCTCGTAGATGGATTCACTGATCCTTCAAATAACAGAAACAGGTTCTGCCTAGGACTTCTTTCAAATGTAAACAGAAACTCAACCATAGAAAATACTAGAAGACACATAGGAAAGGGTAAGAGCCTGTATGTCAGGCCTTGGTGTTGTTTTCTGAGCTCAGGTGTGGAAACAGAAGCCAGCCATGAAGTGACAGTGTAGCTTTGTGGAGGGACCCTAAGGCTGGCATCACCATCGGGCCAGGTCAGGGACTTTCAGGGTCCCTGTCTTTCCTCTTCTTCAGTGGTGCTGTGGGGTGGGTGTTGTGAAGACAAGACAGATGATGAATATGAAAGCGAGATTATCTGTTGGGAGTGTTGTGTATTATTTTTTGAACTACCTAGAGCCGCTAATTAGGATGGCTTCGGAAGAAGAGAAATTCTGACTGAACAATTATTGATACCAAGCAAAGTCATGTTTAGAGCTGTAGAAGCTAGGGATTTAAAATTAATGATGGACTTGACATTTGGAAGTGTTTGGTAGGTGACTGGGCTATGTGTGTCCAGGCAGCGCTGTGACAGCTGAGTAGGCAGAGGCCACTTGCCTCTGACTGAGGAAGCCTTGGAAGCCCGTCTCCTATCTGTCAGCAATGGTAGCCTGTCCCAGAAGAGCCTGAGGCTGGGTTCAGGATCTCAGATACTTTCTCTTCTGTTAGAATTGTTGCTGTCTCTACTTGATACTACTCAGGAATCAGAGAGGAAACGTACCATTAGGGTCATTTGATCGTTTCTCTCCCCATCCAGCATGATAGCCTGAAGCCTCTTCTTTCAGATTTCTAGGGGATATAAGTAGCCTTCCTAACATACTTTCTAAATGTCCCCTGCTATAGTATGCCTACATAACACTGATTAGAAACATATTGAACTTACTGATGCTGACTTTGTGTGTGTGTGTGTGTGTATGTGTATGTGTGTGTTTTGCAGGGGAGTGAACCCAGGGCTATCACACTGAGCTACCTTCCTAGCCCTTATTTGTAGAGTCTCACTAAGTTGCCCAGGCTGGGTTTGAACTTGGAATCCTCCAGCCTTAACTTCCTGAAGTGTTGGAATTATGAGAATTCATAAGCCCCAATGTTGACTCTTAATACAGTTTTTTTATTAAGTTTATTTACATTCCGTCTGTTCCATAGTGGCGCTGAGACAGTTTATGAGGAAATGAAATGATAAATGAAAAACAGAAAGTAAGAAGCCATGAGTGGGAGGAAGAGAGAACACATACACAGTTCACCCTCGTGTTTGTGGGTTCCACATTGCCGATTCAACCAACCTAAGGCAGAAAAAAATTGTTATCTGTACTGAGCATATACAGACTTTTTCTTCTTATTATCTAAACAATACAGTATAACAACTATTTACATATAATTTATATTGTATTAGGTATTGAAAGTCATCTAGAGATGAGTTAAAGGACATGGAAAGACGTAGGTAAGTTTGGTGTAAATCCTGCTCCAGTGTGTAGGAAAGACTTGAGCATCTGCAGAATTTGGTGTCCACAGCAGGTCCTGGACCCCATCTTCCATGGGTACCAAGAGATGGCTGTATATCATTAGGATTGGCATCATGATTGTGTGATTCTTAACTAGGTTTCTGTGAGGACAGAAAGGGGAAACTCAATCTGTAATGTAATTTTTATCCCAAGCAAGGAACCATTACCATTGTTGAATAGAAATAATATTTTGATTGATTTCTTAAGCAAAATTTTCAGGTATGGCTTTTATTTTAAATGATTTTTTGTAAAGATCTTAGGTGAAATCTAAAGACAAATGTTAACACATAACATTGTGGGCCTGTGTGCTGAGGGCTTTGCAGATTGGTTTACATGGAAGACATCTGTCAGTACCAGGGGATTCCAAAGATGGAATGAAAATGTTATACGAGTATTGAGACCCCTGGCAGGCTTTTTCCAAGTAGCTTGCTCCAAGTGCTGCTGCTGAAGACAAGGAGAATAGATGTGCTGTGTGCTCACTAAGAACTAATCCACATGTTTAAGAAACCATGTGAGCAAGAGCCAGTCTGATGACATCTTCCAGAAGCCAGGATACCTAATCCAGGGCTCTCCTGCTTGGACAGGCACTCCACTATCATGTGGTCCCTAAGGAAAAGTCACAGAAAGATTCCAAGAAATCTACTTAGGCCTTACTCTAATATGAAAATACATATGAATCTTTCTATCTCTCGTCTGTCTGTCTCTTAGTCTATCAAAGAGAGAGAGAAGGAAGGAGGGCAGGAGGGAGGGAGAGAGAAAGAGAACAAGGTATGCCACAAAATAGAAAAAGTGTTGGCTTGGAATATTTTAGAATGTAGTGGGTTGGTCTCCTATGGGATCACAGGCCTATTTCTTGGGAGTTTCTGGGGATTACCTGCCCCTGAACAGCATGGTTTAGGGACCACATGAGAAATCAGCCTAAGTGCAGTACAAAGTGCAATCTAAAGTGAACTTTCTCCATGGAGTTAATTAATGGAGACACATTTTTAAAGTTTGCATTTATCTCACTGATATTTACTGAACACCCTTTCTCATCCAAACTGGACATGAGGAATAAGGCAGTGAAGACAAGACAGAAGCTCCTGCTTTCTTAGATCACGTGCAGATAGGGAAATCAGACAAGAAGTCATCTGTATAGTAAGTGAAATAGAGCTGGGCAAGTTTATTAGCTTTCCTGTCCCTGGGACAAAATACCCAACACCCACAATTTATGGGAGGAAGGGTTTATCTGATTCACAGTTCCCAGTGGGATCAGTCCAGAGCTAGCTGGCTCCAAGGCAGAAACAGCACGGTGGACAGGCCTGGTGTAGGAAAGCTGCTCGTCCCATGACAGCAGGGAAGCAGAGGAGAAGGGAGGAGCCGGAAGAAGAGTTACCCTTTGCAACCAGGCCCCACCTCATAATAGCGCATTCAGTTGTTGAACTCGGCAATGAATGCATCCACTGATGAATAAAGCACCCCCGTGATCCAGTCTCCTTTCAGACATACAATACTTTGGGGAACATTTTAGATCTAAACCCTGCCAGGAAGACAACAGGAAATGGGCCTGCTCTACTTTAGACTAGGGTAGGCAGGGAAGGCTTCCTCAGAAGGTGACATTTGAGTTGAATACAGTGGCGCATGCCTGTAATCCCCGCAATCTGGGAAGCTGAGGCGGGAGGAACACGAGTTTGAGCCAAGCCTCAAACTTAGCAAGAACCTGTCTCAAAGTTTAAAAAAGGGGCTGGGATGTAGCTCAGAGGCAGAGCATTTGTGTGAGAAAAGCGAAGAAGTAATATCAGAGCAGCGAGCTATAGAGAATTAGCAACCAGGATATTTGAAGGGAAAGCTTTCCAACAAAGAAAACTGCAAGTGCAAAGGCTCTGAGTCCACCTAGCCTATTGTGTGAACAGCCAGGATCCAGTGTGTGGTGCAGAGAGGTCAGGACCAGGTCACTGGGGCCCTGAGCTTATGTTAAGGCTTTGGCTTTGATTTGTGAATGGGAAGATAGATTTAGGCTGAGGCATTCATATGATCTGAATTTACACTCTTGAAAGATTTCCTGGCTGCTATACTGAGATTCAAGTGTAGTTGGGATGAGATAGGTAAGATTATCTGAAAAAAAATTTTATTATAGTTAGTATAATTGTGTAATAGTACAATTAGTATAGTTGTCTCCCCTGACAAATTATCCAGGTAGATTTGTTTTGGTTTGGGTTCTGTAGTATTTAGAAGCAGCCAAGTTGACTAGTCCTCTGAAAGGAGTTTCACGCTGTCAACTGTCAGCTGTGCCTAAACTCTAAGTTGTTCTTTCTCTAGGGGTGAGGGGTTGTGCTAGTTCACCCACACTTTTGTACCCCGCTTCCTACCTCATGAGGCACACTTGAGGCTGTAGGACTTCTCCAAGCAATGTATTTGTAGCCACACACTAGTTAACTGGGGCACAGGGAATGGAACCCATTACTCTTACCACACTTGCAAAACACTTTAAATAGCTACTAATGAGTTAGCATTACATGCCAAGGGCCCCCACTTACGTATCAGAGGCAATACCACCACTGGAATACTGAATTATATGGCATCCATCCACATTCTTCCTTGAAAACTGAGCAAACCAGTGGAGCTCTTTTCGGGGATATGCAGACTAATAAAAACAATGATAATAATGGTGATAGCTACTTCTGTTGATTACTGGTATGTGTGAGACATCCTGACATGCACTTAGACATAGTATTTCTAATTCTTACAGTGGCTGTACAAGTAAGACTTCATTAGTCCCATCATACAGATGAGACACATGAAAATCAGAGATGTCAGCAGGTTACACAAGGCCACACAGTCATTCCAGAGGCGCCCACTTGTGACTCAGCTGCCCCCTCTGCTGGAGAGAAGAGATCCTCCGGTCTTTTTGTCTTGGTGCACTTCCTGGTGCTTTGCTTACAGAACCAAGTCTTGCAGCTAAGAATGAAAGCACCCTCACATGCCTCAGCAGTGGTGTGTTCTAGCCAACTCTATGATGTTTAAAGAAGTCCTTACTTATACAGTGCTGAAATTTTATGACAGTTTGCTCTTTTTTTCAGTACCAGGTAGAACCCAGGGCCTTCACGCTGTGCTACATCCCTAGCCCTTAAACTTTCAAAAAAATTTCTGAATATATATATATATATATTTCTTGATAAGTTGCTAAATTGTCCAAGTTGGGCTCAAACTTGTCATCCTCCTGCCTCAGCCTCTCAGAATACTGGAATTATGGTTTTCTTTTAAAGTGTATGTAAGAGATTTTTGTTTTCCTTACAAAAAATATGCTGGAAAGGAAATCTGCACTCATAATTAGATCAGCAAGGACCTTTGTGGAAGCATTAGAAGGTTTTTTGCAGAAGTAGACAAAGAACTACTGACATATAATACTGATGTGTGACTAAGCAAAACAGAACCAGGGTGGCTTCCTGATGATTTGGGAATGATGTGATAACCAACTTAGATGATTGGAGGATAATACTTGCCTGCCTTTTTAAAGTGGCTCTTAAGATGGTCTCAGTTTCCAAATAATTTAATAAACCATAACTTCCAATTGACTGCAACAGCCCTGCCCCTGAGGTGGGATGGTATTTCTTAGAAATTCACCACTTCGTTCATATACAGAGTGCAGCATTTCTGAGCACCTCTAATTTTGGATGTAATTTAAATTAGCTCTGTTAGCCTCTTTAACAAGCTGGAGCTAGGTTCTCTGTAGGAAGTGATATTGGAGTAAGATAAGTGCCTTTCTCTTCTGCCAGTGCAGCTGTGTTGCATTTGTCCTGGTAGATATTTGTTCTTCCTTTCCTGGGAGAAAAAGTAGATTTTATGTGATAATTTCTGAGGCATTAATCACAGTTACTAAACTTGCTAGGTAAACTAAGACCATCCTGGAAATAAACATCACATTTTCCAAATCATTGAATTATTTTTAGAATTAGGTTTTCACGTTTTTAATGAAACTTTATTTTCTTCCGTGTCTCAAGTTCTATAGAATTCTAGAAATTCTTCCTCTTTTATGGAAGGCTTTATCCTGAGGCTAGGGTTGGTCTGTGAGGACCTTGGAAAGAGGATTTTCCCTTCCAGGTGCTGTTTGGATTGCTTGTTTTCCTGAGGATTTAGTTTCTCAAAATTCCCTTCTGTTTTGGATCTGATACCTGTAAGGCCACTCACTGTTAAGTAAGCAAATCCAAAACTAAAACATTGCATTGGTGGTATAGTGATAAACATAGCTGCCTTCCAAAACTGAGAATTTAACATGTCATATTCTTACAACCATTGAACTTGACATTGCAGAATATTTAAAATGATGAGAAAAGATTAACAATATGTTACTACCTGGAGAATGGAGAGAAAAAGTTTTAAAACATCCTGTAGAATACGATCCCAGAGTTGAATTTTAAACAGATGCACTTAGAACTTAAAGATACATGACAGATGCTGTGATTATTTCTGAGCGGTGGATTTGTGCCTATTTATAGTTTCTCTGTTTGTGTTTTCTCTGTGGGTTTCTTACTCCGTGAGGTTGAGATGGGTTGCAGGACGAGCTGGGATCTGTGCAGCAGTCGTGAGAGAGGAAGCAGCACAGTGCAGCACAGCCCAGGCCCAGGGCCCGATTGTGTGACTAGCAGGGAAAGGATGTTCAGTGTTCTAAGTAGGGCCCAAACCTGCATGTAAAGTCTTCTAATTCACATTTGGGAAACAGCCTCGCTGTAGCCCAGAGTGATTTTGTGTGAATTAAGGAAAGGTGCCTGTTCCTCAAAAGAATTTACTGCCACCTGCTGGAAAAGTATCGTAATAACTGTACAAAGCTAGGCAGACAATGAGGCAAACGTTGGATCTGTGCAGCACACAACTGTAGCACCCTTCTGGGGAAGACCCAGCTCTGTCCTCTGACCTAAGCTCTGCTGTGGGTTTGGAAATTTTACTTATTTTTGTTTCACTTTACTTTTTGTAGTACTGGGGGTTGAACTCAGCACCGTGACACAGAGATACATTCCCAGACATTTAAAAAAAAATTTTTTTTAAATTTTGAGTCAGGGTCTGAGTCAATGAATTACCCACTTTGGGTTTAAACTTGCAATTCTCTTGCATCATTCTTCCAGAGTGCTGGGGTGTCAGGCATGTGCCACCACACAGGGCTGGAAACTTTATTTTTTATATAGTTTTTAATATACCTTATTGTAGAAAATTCCAGATACACATAGAAGTAGAGAGTGGTGTATTAAGTCTTCATGTTACCATGTCCAGCTTCAATGATGGTTGACCTTTGGTTCCATTCTTTTGCATGCATCTTCCACAATATAGTATTTTTTTTAAAAATACTGTTATCATACCCAGAAGTATGTACTTTTTTAAAGCTCCAGATGATCTTGAAAGACAGATTTTAAACACCTTTGCAAAAGAGGAGAGGACAAAGGCAAGGGGAAGATCACACACAGCTTCCCGGAAGGGTGTTGATTTGTATTGGCAGCTGAGATTTTGTTGAGTTCTCTGGGTGGGTGGTTGGGTGGTGGGCACAATGGGCTCTGCTGTTTCACAGTGGCATTTCCTTCCCTCAAAGTCAGAGCACTTTCTGCCCTGTGGGACTGTGACTTCCTCTCTGGTTCCAACATTGGCTGCTCTCTCTCTCTCCAGTCTCCTCCACATTCCAATCATCTTTCCTTCTTGTTTCACGGGCATTAAGAACTGCTGAAAAGGATTAAAAGCCCCACTGGCTGTCTGACCTTATAGACCCAAGTCAAACCCAGAGCCTCTGCTCCTAACTAACCTCCACTCAGGACCAAGACTCTGCAGTCTCATGAAGCGTGGGTGGTAGTCACCCACAATGGAAAGCTCAAAGGAACACACAGCCCATGTGCAAATACAAATAGTCCAGAGGGAAGGAAGAACCTGCCTAAGGACCTCTTTGAATTCTCTTTGGAACCTCATGCAGTACTTTTTTTAGGGGAATTTCCTTATCCAAAGTTTCTCAAGTATATAATAGCTAATATTTTATTATTTTATTGCAACAAGAATAGGCCCGATAATGTCATTTTTCAATATTTCATGAACTGACATAATGTACACTGCAATAAAATCTGCAGGTATTTTTTTCCTTTATCCACCCCCCTCCTACTAGTAGGGATTGAACTCAGGGTGCTTTACCACTATGCTATGTCCCAATCCCTTTCTTTTTGAGAGAGAGAGTGAGTTCCCCAGGCTGGCATTAAACTAGCAATTCCCCTGCCTTGACTGCCCTAGTAGCTGGGTCCTCTGTTGTTTTAAAGGAATGCCATATGAAACAGAGAGTTCACAAACGAAGACCATCAGTGAGATGACAAGAGATATAAAAACACATGAGACTGCCTGCTGGTATTCAAGGACCAAGTGGGAGAATGCATTCTGTGCAACTCTTTCCTGAAAACAGTCATCAAGTACCCCACATGTGAAGTCCAGCCAATTTAGTTCAGGGGCCCCTTCTGTAAAATGGCCTGAGCTTCTGATCTGTGGTTCCCAATGTGAGGCATCATCAGCTTCATGGGGCAAATTGCTAGAAATGCAAATTGCTCATCTACTGAGTCAAAGATCTGTTGGAGGAATCCTCCAACTGATCGTGATGCAAACTGAACTTTGAGAACCATTCTGCTCTGTGGCAATCTTGCATTGGATACAGATGGCTCAAAGCCATGATTTGGCCTAGCAGATGAATACAAATAAAGTAATTTGTGTGCCTGACTCTTTAGATGGCTGCTCTCTAGTCAGAATCTGGCCTGCTTCACAATGGGGCTGGACTCTATCCTTGCCTGGTGTTCAGAGCAGGCTGTACCTGTTCTTCCCATTGGCTCTGCTCCTCTTGTCTCCCAGGAAGCTGGACGCCCCTATTGCTTTTGTCACCCTACCAGCTTGTGCTGTGGTTCAGATAAGAGTCACAGGGCTGAAAACTATACTCTAAATATAGCTGACCAGGGCCAGATAACAAAAATCGTATCTATTTTATGTAATAAGTTCCGGGAGGATTATATGTGTGAAGGCTATTCAGTTCAAATACCTACTAAACCCTTGGCAGCCCCACACTGGCTCTTTTACCACCTACTTTTCTTCTTTCACAAAACACCAGAGGCAGCCCTCCTACCCCAGTGCAGGGGTTGTGGGGAGGGACAGGGTGGCAAAGGGAAGCAGCATTGCTTTGCCCTGCAATGATTCAGCCAGTCAGGGTGTCCTGCTTCCTGAATGCCTCTGCTTCAGCTGTGGGTCTCCATACTCTGCTGTTCAAGGAGATGAGTAGTGGAGGTGGGAAAGGAAAGGGAGCCAGTCTGATGCAGACAGTGATGGATGACCTCAACCTGAAAATCCAGAACTCTGCTTCTGCGTGGCTGAGTTTCTTCAGAGCGATGTGGTTGGAATACATAATACTGAAATTCATTCTTTTCTTCTACATATCTGCCCAAACTCTTCTCTACTTTTGAGACATCCGAAATGTATTCAGGGAAAGAAGAAAGGGAAAAGGAAGGATGAGTATGGAGGGAGGTTGTCACATAGAATGCAAAAAAAAAAAAAAAAAAAAAAAAAATAAAAAAAAAAGTTGCCTGAAGTGTTCCTTACAACCAGATAAACTGGGCACTGGTATCAGTAATGCTTCCTAAATTCACAGTTATGTCAACAGGTGATTGACAGTAGCTCTTAGGGTTATGAACTCTAATATTTTAAAATTTGTATTTTTATTTTGGGAAAACCCAAAATATATGGACAAATATAATCTAGATCACTCGTATAAAGAATTTTTAATGGCATAGTGGTTTTATGTTTATTATCGGGTTAACACCTAGACCTAGAGAATTTTTTCCCCATTAAAAACTGAAGAAAGAGGAGTTCAATCTCAAGTACCCCCCCAAAAAAATTGAAGACAAATTATTCTAGTATACTGTTCACTGGGCTAGAAGTTATTCACGTTACCTAATTCCAGTTTAGACACTGAGAGAAAGATTCAACAAAACTTTAACTTAGTAAGAATCAGCAGGAGCAGCAACATCCTTAGGATTCTCTTTAAGCTCCAAGGATTTTAGCTAAAGTGAGAAAAACTACATTCTGCTTGTGAGTTTTTAATATGAAAGTGTGGAAATATTCACAAAAATACACATATGATTTACTCAATAATAGTGTATGAGACACCTTTCAAGTTAAATGTATTTTTGAAGTGTTATAAAAAGAAGTAGATTTATTATAGTAAATAAACTTTAAGTTGCATTTTTTGTTTCCTCTGGAGTAAGTTTAGTGTGTATATGTAACATTTTCATGATAATGTCGTCCAATTTATTTTTCGTCTGTACGTGAAGTTCTGTTTGCTTTTATTTTGTTTCTAATATTATGAGAACTTATTTTACACTTGATCTTAGCTAAAAGGCCAAGAAGTGATAAGAACTTATTTTAAAATGAGTAAGCATGAGATTGAGCAGATAGTGGGAGCAATAATATTTGAAAGTCTGAGGATTGGTTTGTGAGAATAATTGTTTACATGGGTTGCAAGTGTAAACAGACTTGTGGAAAAAACAAAGTTTGTAGTGGAAACAGTGGGCATTTGTGTCACACATCTAACTCATCTGTGACTGGTGATGTGAAAATGACCCCAACAGTCAAGTCCTGTCTCTCAAGGTGTTGAGGGCCCCCGGGAAGGGAACAGTGTTTGCAGGAGGCCATTTTTGTGTCCACAGGTGTGCACTTGTACTATGTTGGGGGAGAGGTGTATGCCGAATGCGTGAGTGACAGCAGCATCTTCGTGCAGAGCCGGAACTGCAACTATCAGCACGGCTTTCACCCGGCCACCGTCTGCAAGATCCCCAGCGGCTGCAGCCTCAAGGTCTTCAACAACCAGCTCTTCGCTCAGCTGCTGGCCCAGTCTGTTCACCATGGCTTTGAAGTGGTTTATGAGTTAACTAAGATGTGCACTATCCGCATGAGTTTTGTTAAGGTAAGTGCTTGCTTTCAAATTATTCAACAGAAAATGAAAAGCAAAACAAAAGGCAAAAGCACTCTTTGGCTGATGGGGCAGTTTACAGCCAGTGTGCGGTCCTTTTATTAGAATTCTGCTGGCAGTTGTTAGGAAGAACTCTGTGAGTATGAGCTGTCTTGTTCAGCACTATAGGAAAATTCTTAAGCATTTTACTTTTGGAAAAGAAATGAGGTAAAGTAGCTATCTTATTGTTTTTGTTATTAGAAGTCCACTTACTGGTTTTAATACAGAAGATAAAGTGACAGTAATAATTTTATAAGATTAAATGCTACGGAAAACTTCCCCATCCCTTATACTGCCAAGCATATTATCTCCTAGTAACTGAAGGTGAAGGTAAATTTACTTTAATTAAATAAGAAATTTTCACTCTTAAGAAACATAGGCAAATGGGGGAGAAAAATTGATAGAATAAGCTACACAAGAGAAATAGCTCTAGCAGAAGGCAGTGTAAATTATGTGCTGTCATAAAGGTACAAACAAACTTGGGTTGGATCATTGAGCCATGTGTGATCAGTCCTGAGAAAGTAGTATATGTTCAAGTTATGAATATTTGATGAATTCCTCAAATCTCATTAACATTGCTATAAAGGTTGGGGAACTGAGGAAGTTACTTAGTGGAAAGGAAAACTAACTGGATTTGCCCATTCATGCTAACAGCTGCATTTCATCACCTGCTGTTTTATTTGTTGCAAGATGTTTGCAGATCATTCAAATATTTCAAAACCTGACCTTGTTCATCAAACGACCTGAGTACAAGTCACACAGGTTTCACTATGCCACATCTCCATCCAGGGAAGCACTGTGACTAACTCCAGATTTTTCAAAATAAATTTTGTTAGCACTTTAAAGTTACCATGACAGATTGTCCTATTTTACTATACTCAAAGTATATCTTTGTTGTATTTATAATTGTTCGAAGTCAACCTGGGCAACCAAAATCTTGTGCATGTTAGGCAAGCATTCTATCTCTGAGCTATATCCCCAGTCCTTATAATATACTTTAACAAAAGAATCAATAATACATATTGTTATATTGTTTTCAGCTTTTACACTGGCTTCTTGTTTCTTTCTTTTTTTTTCTACCTCTGAGCTATATCCCCAGTCCTTATAATTTACTTTAACAAAAGAATCAATAATACATATTGTTATATTGTTTTCAGTTTTTACACTGGCTTCTTGTTTCTTTCTTTTTTTTTTTTTTTTTAGGCAGAGACTC
>NW_022900950.1:40516211-40535359 GCF_012274545.1 Fukomys damarensis | reverse complement strand
TTTTTTTTTTTTTTTTTTTTTTTTTTTGAGGCAGAGACTCACTTTGTAATTCAGGCTGGCTCAAACTCATGTAGCCCAGGTTGGCCTTAAACATACAGTGATCCGCCTGCCTAAGCCTCCCAGTTGCTGGAATTACAAGTGTGAGCCACAGGCCTGGCTGCACTGGCTTCTTGGACCCACTTTCCTTTCATGATAACAAAGCAGTTTCATATAAACTCACCATTTTAACAATATTTTTACCTTGTAAAGCACTTAGAAAACGCCCAGAATTTTTCTCATATGCTCTGTTGCTTTAGAGCCAGCAGAGGGCAATGGGTTGCTGTTAATGAATAATTGTTTGAATCCTACAGTTATTTTTTTCCAGGCCTGTGTTTTTAAAATGAGGAAGAAGTGCCACCATCTCATAGGTAATTATTTCACTGAGATGTAAGCTTGCATGTAAATCTGGTTTTCCTAAGATCATCCAGATGTATTTCTTAGATATGCAACATTTGAATTTATGAAGCTACACAATTCATAGAGAGCAAGCTATTAGCTAGTATTGCAGAGACCTAAAAACTCATCAAATATAAATATAGATGATTAGTTAAAAATTATAGATGACTGAAGACTGGTGGGAGTGATGGACTAGATCATCTGTAAAGTCTCTGATTTTTACTGATTTTAGGACTCCTTCATTCAGCCAATAAATATTTCTTGAGCACTTGCCATGTGCCAGGCCAGGCACTATTTGTAGGCATTGAGATCTATTGGATAATTACTCACAGGTCTCTTTCTTATTCTACAAGAAATGAGAAAAATGTAGATTCAAGTGAAGGGAATTTTAAGGGCTGGGGCAGGGGAAGGCTGCAAGTCACAAGAGACTTCAAGGAGGAGGAGATGCATCAGCAGAGATTTGAAGGTGTTAGCTGTGGGACTCTGGGAAAAGATCAATACAGGCTGAGGGAGGAGCAAGCACACAGCTTCAGGGAAAGAGTGTTAGAAATTTGGAAGAGAGAAGCAGACTTTGTGATTGCACCCCAGGGAGCTGATGAGATGGCAGAGAGCTGTGCAAGGAGTTTAGTAAAAACAGGGATTGCAGGGATTTCAGCAGATAAGTTTCCTGGTGAGACCTGTGTTTTGAAAGGATCATTCTGGCTCCTGCATGCAGAATAGGCATTATGCAGGCAAGTGAGAAGTAGGGAGGAGGGTGAGGAGGCAACGTTCCTTTGTTCCTTCGTGTCCCCCTATCAGGAGAGCTCCAGAGGAAGTTGTGAGAAGTAGAAAGACTCCCATTTGTGAAGGCAGATTTGATTCAGGTTCAAGGAAAAGAGGGTTAGAAAGATGGAATTAGTTCCCTTCAGCCATGATGGAGGTGTGAGTGGGTCAGGATTGGAGATAGAACTGAGTTCAGCCGCTTTGAGATGTCTTTCACACATTCAAATGGAGGTGCTGAGTGGTAGTTAGATGAAAGAGTGTTTGGGGTGAAAGGTTGCTACTGGCTGTATAAACTGGGTATCACTGCATGTGGATGATATTTAACTCCATGTCCTGGATGACTGCTGTTTGCACCCAGGACACTTCAACATTAAAGTTGAAGGAGAGGAGAAGCAGTCAGCAAAGGGAACAGTGAAAGGTCAACCAATGAAGCAGCAGTAGGACTAAGTCTAATAATGTGTATGTAAATGGATTCATGAGTCTAATAATGCATTAGATGGATGGACTTGCTTATATGGAAACAGATAATTTATGGCAAAAGGTAGAAAGGCTGAGTATGTGGGCGCAGGTGCTGTGGAAATTCTCCTTTCTGATGGCTCCATTTTTCTTATGAAAAAAAAAAGTTCATCCATTGTCAGTGTGGATGGGGGAGTAGGTGTTAGAGACTTTTGAGGAGAGGAGCAGGTGTGAAACCATCAGCTAGAAGGGAAGTGAGGCCAAAGCGGTGTGGTGAGACTACCAGGTGACATTGGAGGTCCCCTTAAGGATCATGGTCACAAATGCAAAGTGTGACCAGGCAGCATTGTCCTGTTGAAATCCAATTTTTAAACACCTCTACCAAGAATTACTGTTTCCAGTAGCAAAACTAATTTGTTTAGATGTGATCTCTATTTCCAAATAATTTTTCATTAATGAATCACATATAGAGATAAATATGCAAATTTCTTCACTATCTCTCCTGTGGATGATGATAAATGGGAAATTGTAAAGAGGGAAAAGAAATAAGCTTTGATAATCCACCCAGGAAATCAAGAGAATCCTCCAGTTCTCTTGTCACAACTTTCAGCTCCAGTCCTTGGTCTGTCAGGACGAACCAGTTTTGGGCAGGATACAGTCCTCATGAAGGGGGAATGAATGTAAGGTTGAGGATCTCCCCCTGCGGAAGGGGAGATGACTTGCCAGCATGTCGCATGTTATGGTTTAGAGCCCAGCCATCCTTGGGCTGGTACCTGCTTTTGAGCCCAGAGGGCACACTAATTTGGATTCCTCTGAGGCAGCTGGTTGGTGCAGAAGGCACTCTGTTCTTACAGGAGGGTGGAGTTCCTGCTCTCTCTTTCAGATTTTAGGAGCTCTCTGGGTGTGTGGGCTCTGCGTCCCCCTGCTCTGCCTGTTGGCTTTGGGCCATAAAGTGGTGTAATCACTCTGGGATCCATTCTTGCCTTTCAGGGCTGGGGAGCTGAGTATCATCGCCAGGATGTCACGAGCACCCCCTGCTGGATTGAGATTCACCTTCACGGACCGCTGCAGTGGTTGGACAAAGTCCTGACTCAGATGGGCTCTCCACACAACCCCATTTCTTCAGTGTCTTAACAGCTGCGTCTGAAGCTGCATTTCTATAGAATAGATGCTGTTGCAGGCAGTTGCTTATATCATTTCAGATTTGCAACTAGCTCAAGTTTCTAAATACCTGTGTAAATACATATAATGTATATTGTTCGTTTTTTTACCACCTTTTGTTTTGTGCTACCTAGTTAATCTGGGGCCATCACAGAATGATTGGAAGAGCAGGGTTTTCAAGCCTATGCTGTTGTAAACCACTACTTTTGTGGGAGGAAATGAGTGAAAGCAGTGTAAATGATATGTGAAAGGTGTCGTTGGAGTCGAAGATACTCTAATTGGTGTGTCATATCCAGCATGTGTGGCCTAGCAGAAATGTGGAAACTGTCCACATTGCAAAAATCAGGTATTAGTAGCACTACAGAAAGTAATATTTTCACAGAAAACAAAACGATCAAACCCATACAGTTTAAATGATGTCACTTTTAGTGCTAATGGCAAGGCGGAGAAATCAGGCTTCTACAATGAATTATGTGAGGTAAACCACAGAAGCGTTATTTCTGAAGTTGAACTGTATACTATAGTTGAACTACTGTGATATTATCAATGGTACATTTAAAACTGTGAAGTGTCATGTTGTCTCAACCTACCACTGTAAAAGTGAGTCTAATAAGAGAAAATACATGTAAAAATAGAATGGAATGAGCTATAATACCAAATGATAAGGTCAGTTCAGAATTTAGTCCAAGAACCACCCAGGGAAGCTAGGTTGGATTATCAGAGAACCCTGCAGATTGTTGCAACTGTGCAGTGTTCAACACTAGGAATGAGTCCTGTTTAGGGAGGAAGCAGTGAGATAAAAGGGTTGGACAAAACATCACACACTTATTTTCACCTTCTCACGTTCCCACATTCAAGCTCTAGGGCTCCCCTAGGGTGCCACATTTTCCTGCCTTAGGTAAATAATAACTATTTACTGATTATTAAAACAATAATAAAGCTCTTGGGAAAATCTAGAGATATTGTTGGATCAAATTTATGAATTAATTAATGTCTGTATTGATTAAACTATCGACTGGTTAAATCCGGTAGCCTCTTAAAGCTAAACCCTCCTGAAATAGAGTGATAATAATTTCATACTTCCTCTAATTTGGGAGAAACAGTGGTACTGAATAGCAGCACATCTTTTGAAAGCATACATAATATTAAAAAGCTGTTCTGTTTTTCTTTGGATGATAAAGGGAAATCCCAGAAATTTCTAGGTACTTGCTGCCCACTAAACACTGCAATGCTTGAAAAGATATTTCACACCTTCTTAAAAATGTACAATTTAAGATGGAAGTTATGCTTCTGACAGTGCTTCAGTAATCCAAGAGGCTTCTTCATTTATACATCCTATGTAGAGTTAGTGCACATGTAGTTGTTTCTCGTCAAACTATACTCAAGTTAGAAAGGATCATGTGAAAAAGATACACGAGTGAGTTACTACTGTCACCTCTTGTACAGACTAGTTTTCACCAATAGAAACTTTCATATATATAGTAGAAAATAATGATTATTTTTTACATTAAAACTAGGCTGCCACTTCGTGTTTAGAAAAACCCACAGTTTACTGATTCATCAGCTGTGTACTGTGCACTTGTGAGTGCCAGGTACAATATTAGGTACCAGGAATCAGATGGAAATGAGATGGTCCCGGCATTCATGGAGCAGAGTCTAACAGTGAACTGTACTTGTCTTGTATAGATGTATTTCAGAACTTTGAAAACAAAACATGCAAAATTTCTTTTGCTTGAAAAGTGTCATTGATTTTTTTTTTCTTTTGGTACTGGGGATCAAACTCAGGACCTTGCACTTGCAAAGCAGGCACAGTGCCACTGAGCTAAATTCCCAGCTTCAAATGTCGTTGATTTTTAAGCATCTCAGTTTTAAAATTTTATTTCCCTTCTGTTCTGACTCCTTGGATAAATGCAACTTTTTGTCTCAGAGCTTTTACCCCCGTACTTGCTTTCTCACTTTCTAATAATTCCCTTCCTCCCCTTTTCTTGGAAAAGTCATTAACCTGGTGAGTCTCAAACGAGTACCATTCCATGTAAGTTTCAGGCTCACACAGCTTTTATTCCAGAGCCCAACAGCAGCTTGTTGGTCCTCTCCACAAGTTCTCAAACTCATCCTCTGAGAATCTTGCACCTTTATAAAATCAATCAGAGTCGTGGCTTCTAAATGACACTTTTTTTTATTACCTTCCTCTAATTTAGATTTTTTTTCTCATTAAATTTATTGGTACTTTTTAGGTATACAGTGGTTACATTCATCATTGGGATCTTGTAACTTTACATGACAGGTCTTGGTTCTCATTTTTAAATCACATTTAAAATAACAATGACAATTTAGAAAACACATATGTGTCATTGTAACTTTAAAACAATGAGAAAATTAGGCCGTGTGCCTGAATTATTTCTGTGAAAAATAAGTTATGAAATGTCATGTGGCATTATCAGCAATCATGTCCCACCAACCCCTGTGAAATCTGGAGACTTCAGAATTGATGGGAAGCAAATTCTCTGGTTCTCGTAAATAGCCATTCCCCGCCCCTCCGATCCTGGGAATTGAACCTAGGACTTCGTACATGCTAGGTGAGTGCTCGCCACTGAGCTATACTCCCAGCCCATCTGGACACATTTCAATCAGCTGTCTTTTTGTTTTGTTTTGTTTTTTGTCTTTTGCTGCTAAGAGTTCTCAAAGCTTGTAATGCAGTATTTGATTTCAGATTTCAAAGTGTGGTCATTTAGCATTCATTCCATGAGGTGGACAAGTTGAAAATTTAAATAGCAGCCTTTCACAGGAACACAAGCAAAGCGGACAGGGTAGGCCATTAAATGCATCAGCACTACTAACATGTTTCAGGTTGCTGTGCTGAGAATCATGGAACTGAAAGCAGCCACCTTTTGGCCTGCTCATAAGACTCAGAACATTGTTCATATTGTTTAAGCCAGTATTGTTTTTTTGAATATTAAAAAAATGAGATGTGAAAATTTTGTTTTATTTAGATGACATGTTGATAGCTGTTAGTGCTTTGCAACCAAAAAGATATCACTTTTTAAAACACACTTTTATGTTTTGCTTTGCTTCATTTTTTTTTTTTATTGAGTTTATTGGTACATTTAGGGATACAGTACAGTTACATTCATTGTTGGGATCATGTACCTTTACATGGCAAGTCTTGATTCTCATTTTTTTCCCCTTACCTCTGCCCTCCCTTCACCCCCTCCTCCCCTCCCCATCTACAATCACTTTATTTTCATCTTTTCATTCTCTCACATTTTTTTCTCTTCCCTTTTTGTTCTTCCCCTACGTATCACACCTTCCCTACACCTTTAGCTCCTTTCCTCCTATTTCTAAATGTCAGTAATCTTATTAGAATCTTATGCATTGTTGCAGAATATTCACACCAGGGAAACTATTTGGTATTTACACATGTGGGACTTATTTATTTCACTTAGGAGTATATCTTCAATATGTATCCATTTTCCTATGAATGAATCTATTCTCTCGCTCTTTATGGCTGAGTAATATTCCATTTTATAGAAAAACCACAACTTCTTTATCCAGTTTCCAACGGATGGGCAAATAGGTTGTTTCCAAGATTTAGCTATTACAAACTGTGCCGCTATAAACATGGGTGCACATACTTCTCTGTGATATGATTCTTTCAGTTCTCTTGGAAAGATACCCAACAGAGGGATGGCTGGGTCAAATGGAACCTCCAGTCCAAGCTCTTTGAGGTATCTCCATATTGATTTCCATAGTGGTTGCACTAGTCTGTACTCCCACCAACAATGGAGGAGGGTTCCTTTCTCCCCACAACCCCGCCAACATTTGTTATTGTGTGATTTCTTGATAGCAGCCATTCTTTGTGGGGTGAGGTGGAATCTTAGTGTTGTTTTCATCTGCATCTCTCGAATGACCAGTGATGTGGAACATTTTTTCATATATTTTCTTGCTGCTTTCACTTCTTTGTATGAGAAATGTCTGTTCGTTTCGGATGCCCATTTTTGGATCGGGTCTTTATATTTGGGGGGACTGATTGTTTTGAGTTCTTTATATATCCTTGATAATAGTCCTTTGTCTGAGGTATTGCTTTGCTTCATTTTTGAACTCATTATACATCAGGAAAAGTTGGCCAATTACCTAGCCTTTAGCATCCTCTTTTTATTATCTTCTAAGGATATGGATCTCCCATTACAGCAACAAGACATCAATAATAAAACCATTTTATAAATATCACTAGCTCCTTAAGCTCCTGCTTAACTTTGAATGTGCCTCAAATATTAGTTATGTATATTCAATAAAGCAAGCAAAATATAACATGCATTCCAAATTGTCTTCCCTGTTACAATTTAACAGCTGAACTGTACAAGGTTAGGTGATCCTGGCATATGTTAAAGATAAATTCAAATGAATGTAAAACACACCAACACAAAAGGAGAAACCCTATTTGAGTGAAGTAATGCTTTTGATGATAATAACCTTGGCTTCAGTTATCCTTCAAATGCACAGTTACACTGTATTCTGATTGTTTATAATAAAGAATACTGTACTGAGATGTGTTTTAGCTCATTTTTCCTACAAACTCCATAACAGAATTCACTGTATGTGGATCCACAGCTCCTCACCACAATCTCAAACCATTCTAATTTGAAAATAAAACATAAAAAAACATTCACGCTGTGGAGAAATTAAGTGGTGATTTTTGAGTTAAACATCTTGTAGAAATTTTAGAGACAATATACAAATGCTTCTTAATTTATAATGGGGTTGTATGTACCTCTATAAAATTCCTGTAAGTGGAAATTATAGTAAATAAAAATGCTTTTAGTACACTTGCCCTACCGAATATTCCACCTTAGCAACCCCGCAGAGTTGGCTGTTTTCCATTGTTGCCATGTGGCTGACTGGCACCTGCTGCTCATTGCCACTGCCCAACACTGCAAGACTACTGTGCTGAGTGGTATCACAGACCAGGGAAAAGAATACAATTAAAAATGCTAAGTATGGTTTCTACAGAATGCATATATTGCTTTTGTACCATCATGAAGTTGAAGAACTGTTAAGTTTAAAGATTCTAAGTCAAATTACTGGAAGTCAGAGACCATTTGTACATAGAAGCCTTTGTGGGCAGTAGCAGATACAAAGTGATATTGTAGTCTATAGGAATGATTTATTTTATTATCATAAATATCTGTACTATGCTATATATTGTCCATTAAAAAGGAGCTAAAAGAAAACTACTGTTGGGCCGGAGATTTAGGTCAGTGACATTGTCTCTGCCTCGCAAGCACAAGGTCCTGAGTTTGATCTCCAGTGTTGGGGAAATAAAAACCACTCAAGAAAACTAAATGAAGTCTAGGATAAATACGAACATATCTAACATTTAAATTCTTAATTCCCTTTAAATGTACTTCTAGTCTTCAAATACAGAAGGAAAAATATCTAATATTTCTAAGATAATTTAATTTTTAAAATTAACTTTGTCATTTTTAAAAAAAATGGATCCCTTTACTCAAGAGAAGTATTTTGTGAAACTCCAAAATATAAATGGTTGAAAGACAGGCTTTACAGGTTAGATGTTGGTGGAGATAATAAAACTTCTGGTTTAAGTTTCTGGAGGACTGGGGATGTACCTCAGTGGCTGTGCGCTTGCCTAGCATGTCCAAAGCTCTGGGTTCAACCCTCAGCACCAAGAAACGAGTTGATTATGGTGGTGGTGGGGAGAAGGCTAGAAAATTGTTTCTGGACCCAAGTGATATCCTCTTTGTCTCTTCACCCCCATGGCTCCTAAGCCTGTTCTTTCATGTAATACTTGGTTTTGGCATTTCAAACACTGATTCGTACACATTTTAAATATATCACAGTGTAGACATAAAATTCTATCTTTAACATTAGCTCATCTTACAGGAGGATTTTTCATTGCCATAGCAACTTCTACACATTCATTCATCTGACAGTTCTGATGTATCAGCAGGCACTATAGGTACAATGACAGCATTTCTGCCTTTAGACTATCAGGTTATGAAGCAAGATACATGAGTAAACCAATAAAGTCTGTTTATTATCACTTGTGGTAGGCTGCTGGAGAGAGGGGCAGTGGGAATGACATCTTCATCAGCCTCTAGATGGAACAGGGAAGGCTGAGCTAATGCAACTTGACTCCAATCAGCTCCTTTAGCAATCCATACCAGGTATGTCCACCACAGGTGAGATGCTCCCATAACAGTTTGTGCCCACTGACAGCCAGTTATCATTTCCTGTGCCACATCATTTATCTGTCCACCTCTAAGGGCAGAAATTATGTGTACTCATTTCAGCATTTTCCAGCTTTGTGTGGAATGGCATCTGGGATTCACCCTGTAAGGCAGAAATAGTATTTGTTTACAATTCTCTTTCAAAAATCTGTAAATAATTTAGTTTCTTCCCTTCCAAATAATGATTTCAAGTCTCTAATTGAATGTTAAGTGACCAGGAGCAGCTGGTGGGCATCAGAGAAACATGCTGGTGGTTCAGTTTGGAAACAGTTATTCAGTTTCCAGTAACTGCAAATCAATAACAAGATAGCTTTCAGTTAAAAGTGTTTTAATTCTGAGCACATATTTTCAAATATGAGTTTCAGTGAAGATTGGAAGCATAAAGAATTCTGATGTTGCATCATCACCTAGTTAACAAAAAGAATTCTGAAAGTTTACTTCTGCATTGCAACTGATGGCTCCATAATTTGCATGCACCTGATAAAAATATTTTGTACTGTCTAAGTATCGCTCTAGTAATATAATAAATACTAGGGTGAAATGGCATAAATAATGAAAAATTATATCATTTGGCTTTTTAGACAAAACTATTCATATCTGCCATGTGTTACTCACAGATAACGCTTGCAAGTGGCAGGGTACCTACCTCCTAATTTAGAAAGGAACACACCTAAACATTATCAGAATAACCCACTGGCATTAAGCACAATTTCAAGAATTCCAGGCATCGTGTAAAAAGTGTCTTGTTTATTTAATGTCATGATGGTTTATCCTTTCTTGTACATTTAGTCTCCAGGCTAAACACAGCATCATCTTACAATTCATTTGTTAACAGATGTTTTTCTTAACAATTATTTTTAAAAAGTTAAGTATAGCATCACACTCAGTGAATGTGAAGAGTGAGACTCACCTCAATATAAATATTTAAATGTTTAGATGGTCCCCAGTATACTATAGTTCAACTTGAGTTTTTGACTTTACAATGGAGAGAAAGCTGCAGCATTCAGGAAAACTTGGACGTGCAGTGTGATATGCATATGCAGACTAGCAGCTTGCAAAAGGGATGCTCTCCAGGGATGCTGAGTGGCCGCAGCCCCTATGCAGCCCCTTGATTATGAGGATAAACTACATGATACTCTATGCTACTATGTGGCTGGGATGTTTGGTAGGATAAGAATATCAAATGCATTTTTTAAACTTATTCTCAACTTAAAATGGGTGTGTAAGGACATAACTTCATTGTAAGTCAAGAAGCACCCACCTGTATATTAAAACATTTTTTTTTTTTTTTTTGGTACTGGGGATTGAACTTGGGACCTTGTGCTTGCAAGGCAGGTGGCAGAACCACTGAGCTAAATCCTCATCCCTAAAACAATTTTAATACAATGTTTAAAACACTTAATATTTATTTCTATACACCATTAAAATTAAATTGACAATCTTTCTAAGGGAGTAGCTATCCTCATCCCTAAAACAATTTTAATACAATGTTTAAAACACTTAATATTTATTTCTATACACCATTAAAATTAAATTGACAATCTTTCTAAGGGAGTTTGTGAAATTATAGATTATTATGAAACAGTTTTGTAAACAAAAGTTGGCAAAAATAATGCTGTTTGCCATGGTTTGTCATAAAAAAGAAATAGCTTAGTCTTAAAGAACTAGAGAGGCCACCTTAATTGTTGAAGAAATAGAAAAGAACTAAAAGGAGTAGAAAGAACTTAGGCGACACAGTGTCATCTATTGGCATTATAACACGTAAATAATTTATAATGGCTCCATGTAGAGGAGAGAGGTAGACACAGGCAGGATCTTGGAGGTCAAGATGCTACACACTAAACTAATGTAACAGCAGGCTTACAGTTCAGAGTGGCAGCACTTAGTGATATAGCAAGATCAGGCCAAGAAGAATTGGGAACACACCCAGGGGCTGGAGCCAAGTTCATTACACCAGTGGGCTGATGGGGAATTTCTCCACAGAGCAATCAGCCAGGAGCTGGCCGTGAACAGGGTTTATATGGGTCAAGGGAAAGGGGGTGGGGATATAGAAGCAAGGATTTATCATTAGTTCATTGGCTGAGGGAGTTACATTTAGTTTACATGATTTGATAGAAAAGCACACTGGACACAGACACTTCCTGAGAACAAAGGACAACAAAGGAGGACGTGTGTCAGGTGTGTGTGTGGTGGGTATGAGCTGGGGGAGGCTCTTTGTCAGGTCAGTTAGCCACAGAAGAAAACTTTTTTGCTCAGAAATCCTTTTCTGGCTCACGGAGACTTCTGGATAACAGATTCTTAAATCCACAATGACAAATCAAAGCAGTTCTAAGTTAAAAAGCGACAGTGTTACCAACTATTACAGAATCCCTTTGGTTCTCCCTGCATCATGCTACCAGGGGTGTTATGAGTAGCTTTAGAGTATTTTGTTGGGAGACATCTCTCAGTTTGGGAGTTTGAGACTCAGAATTGTCTCACTTCACACAGGTTTCTTGCTGTGTTGGCTGGAATTTACAATCCTCGAGCAAAGAGCAGAGGACATAGGATGTATAATACAGATTGCATGCACTTTAATATTGGGGCAGATACTTCTTTGGTTCAAAGAGTATGCAGTCAATTCTTTTACATTCAGTTAAAAATTATGTTAGCATAAAATTTAGTTGGTTGGTTGTTTATATTGGCCAAATTTTTCTGATAAAAGAAGCAAGAGATTCCAAGTAGTACCAGTTTGAAACCTGATGAGATTGAGATTCTCTCACCCTTACCACTCGAAGACTTGTATTACTTTCCTACTGCTGCTGAAAACAAAACAAAACAAAATCCACCAACAGTAGCACAAATGTAGTGGCTTAAAATAACATTCTTTTACATTTCTGGAGGCCTGAAATCTAAAGTCAGTCTCACAGGACTGTTGGTGTTGGTGTGGCTGGTTCTTTCTGGAGACTCTAACAGAGAACCCATTTTCTAACGTGTAGATTCTGGAGGGTGCCTGTGTTTCCTTGGCTGGTGACTGCTTTCTCAAATCTCTTCAACTAACTTACTGCTTCTCTCATCACATCTACTTCCTTTTCTTGGTCAGTATCCTCTGCCAAGTCCCTTTCTCCGTGAAAGGTAACATCTTCCAGTTCTAGGAGTTACTATGCAGATATCCTTGGGGACAGAATTCAGTCTACCATAGAATCATTGATTTAATTTACCTTGATCCCAGGTAAAAGCCATTATCGAAGATAAAATTATTACTAGCTCGTGTCCATTACTTTTAATATAGAACCTTCTCATAGGTGTCTGCTGCCCAATAAACCAAGGTTTTGGACCCATTTACTGAGTGACTGGTAGGTTTACTTCAGTGCCCTCCAAGGAACCACTCATCCCAGTATTAATGACCATCCAAGTGAAGGTAGCTCAGCTACATGACCTGCTTCAACTCACCAGTAGTAAGTTAGTGTCGTGCAACAGAAATCCAGTAAGTGCTTGCATATGGGGCTTGTGCTACAGCAGACCTCTGTGCTGGCAGCTTGGACTACACTATGGAGTAAAGAGATGTTTGTGGGCAGAGGCCTTGGAAAAGGGCCCAGCAAACACCACAAAGGGCCCAAGAGTAAATAGTTTTGGCTTTGTGGGCCATGTGGTCTCTGTGCTTTTCTCAACCACTCCCTTATTCCCTGGTAGTACAAAAGGAGCCATAAATAACAAGCAAATGAATGTGGTTATGTTTCAATAAATCTTTATGGATGCTGCAATTCAAATTTCGTATGATTTTCACATATTACAAAGTAGTTTCTTTTTTTACTCAACTATCTAAAAATGTAAAACTTATTTTCCAAGAATTAAAAACATAAAAACCACTGCTCATGGAAGTACAAAAAATAACCATGGGTCAGATTTGCCTAAGGGCCTTTGGTTTCCCACATCTGGCTCTGGGGGATGAGGGCCACCTGGCTATTTTCCAGTCATGGCCACCCCCGCACCCCCGAATGCAACCTCACTAGACACCATGGACAAGATTACCAGAAGCCTCAGTAGTGCTCAGCCAACCTCTAATGTTATGGACAACAACAACAACAACAACAACAGCACTGCCAAGGTTATTTTAAGCCACTGTGCTCTGGGGTGATGTTAGATGAATGAAACGAGTTGAGTACTCAGGTGTCTGGAATACTGACGAAACTTTGCCTTTTGTCCACCAAGAGATCTCAGGTAAAAACAGCTTGTCACAAAATACAGGCAAGCCTCTTTCAAAGTACCCACAAGCTGGGCTCAGTAGTCTGTAATCCTCGCCATGAAGAAGGCTGAGGCAGAAATATTGCTGAAGCACAGAAGTTCAGGGCTAGGCTGGGCAACACAGCAAGACCTCATCTCTTAAAAATTAAAAAGTTACACTGGTTTTCATCAGTGTCCTAGTTTAATCTGCTATGCCTGTATAAACTATTTGAGATCTCTGTTTGGAATTCCTGATTTTCTCGCCCTGATCATGTAGGAGGCTGGCCATTTTGGTTGCTCGAATTAAACCCATCAATTCATGCCTCCTGTTACTAACATCAGTGGTGAGTTACTGCATTTCCCAGCAAGGGGACTATGTAGGCAGTGGGAACAATGACGGTCTCACGACCCTGCTGCTCCTGCCACTGCTACACTTGTCACAGTCACTATAACAGTCTTCGCATCTGCCCTTTGGCACATGGCTAGCGGGACATACTCAGGGGCTGGTGCTCTGCTGAAAGCACTGACTACACCTCCAATGTGAGCTTCTCAGAGTTAATACTGTGTTCTTGTTGCTGTTCAGAATGGGCTGTGCCTATCCTAGGGAGGGGCCACGGATAACAAAGCAGGAAGGATCCAGGGGAGTAGGATGTTGGATAGACTTTCTGCCCTCATTTAAAGACAGCAACTGTCTGGTACTTGGGAGCTAAGGGCAATCTTCATTGTATGTTGTTGGCACTAAAGAGGCAAGCAAGAAATATAAGAGTCATAGGAAACAACACAGTAACTTATCATTTGGGCATCAAAGAGAAGCTGGGGTATCAGCTAGGAAAGGCATACGTGCTTCCCCTTGGACAGTGTTACGGCTTGTTTCTAGATGTGCCCCTAAAGTCTCGTGAAATCTTAGAAGGGGCTTTTTTTAGAGGTGGCTGAATCTAGAGTGTGTGATTGATTCATGGTGCAATGAGATAAGAGGCTGTTAAATTCTCTTGTTGCTTTTGCTGTTTTCTGGCACCATGAACTGTTGCCCCTCTGCCATGTGCCAACCTGTCTTGGAGCCAGCTGATTATGGACTGAAACCTCTACAAGCTGAGCTAAATAAACCTTTCCTCTTTTAACTTTGGGTGTCAAGTATTTGTCTGAGAAATGAGAAAAGTAACTAAGACAGACAAATGTTCCCCTGGCTGCAAATGTCCACTAACTAGCACATTACAGACAGGCAGGATGTCACCTGTATGATGGATGATACTTAGGAAAGGCAAGCTTTGTGAGTATAATAGGATCTTGGAAACAACGGTCTCTGAGTACTGTCCTGGTGAAAGCAAACTTGAATTTCCATCCTAGCTTCAATTTTAGAAGATCTTTAAGAAAATATCAGTTTCTCTAATCCCTAGGTTCCCTCATTTTCTGAAAGGAAACAAGTTACACTCACCAGCTCTCACAGGTTTCAGCAGATGATTCTAATCATGATGGTGAAGGGCTAGTGTATACATGCAGCCTAATATAATATTATCCTCATAAATGGAAATATATTTTGTACAAATATTTAATATTAATATATGAATCATATATCCTGCTTATTCGATTTTCAAAGACAACCAATATAAAATCATATTAGTGTTGACTGTAGTCTCCAATTTGAGAATGGTAAATCATATAAGATGTAGTTTAAAAACAAACAGAAGATCCCATCATCATAATTTATCTCCTGGTTGTTTTCCTCTACTGTTTTAGTTTTCTCATTGGATATACTCTTGTGTCTTAAGTCCAAATTACAAATAGCTTGTAAAAATTGGCCATCCGTGCTTACAGTATACATCTCAAGCTCAACAGAAAAGCTCCATGCTAAAAAGCTCCAAGCTCATGATAAACTAGAGATATTTATAGCTAAATGGATGGACCTTGAGACCATACTCTTAAATGAAGTAACTAGGATACACATATGTAAACACTGAATTGTTTCTCTGGTGTGAGAAAATGAAAGTGTAAATGAGAACCAAAATATATAAGTGATATTGTGAAATAGGAAGAAAAGGCTCAAAGGGGAAAGGGAATTAGGGAGAGGGGCAGGGGAAAAGAAAGAAGGGGAAAATGAGAAAAGGAAAAATGGAAACAAAGTTTTTGTAAATAGGGAGAGATGGAGGGGTAAAAGCAAGGGAAGAGGAATAGGAAAAAATAAGAACCAAGATATATCATGCACAGGTACAAGTTCCCAATAATGAATACAATTATAATGTATACCTAAAATGTACCAATAAACTTAATGAAAAAAAATTTATAAAGTGGGAGTGGTGGTAGATGCCTATAATACTAGCTTATTCAGGAGGCTGAGGCAGGAGGATTACAAGTTCAAGGCCCACCTGGACAAGTTAGCAGTATGCTATTTCAAAATTTGATAAATAGATCTGACTAGGGTTGTATCTCAGTGGTAGAATGCTTACCCTGAGTTCAATCCCCAGTACTGGGTGGGGGCGACCTAATCTCCAGTGCTTTAGAATAATAAAAATGACTATCTAGGGTGGAGTACTATATGTTTAAGGGTAATAGCCCATCTCTTGCCTGGAAGGTGAGATCATTCACCTAATTATTAAATGTCAAATATTTTCATTAAAATTTTAAGAGCATTTATTGATGTTGAACAATCAAAGCAGTACTTAAATCAGGTGTTTTTCTACGTGAGGCGGGTCTGCTACACAAAGAGTTCAACTCATTCTCAAATAACTGCTATCTGAACACAAGTTCCAATGTGTCATGAGTACAATGTTCACTTTCTGTCTATGCATTTGTGTTATTATAGTCATTCTTTTAACTGAAGTTAGAAACTGAAGGGGTAATAATGATTTCCATGCCAATTAGTTTTGCAAAAGCATTTAGGACTATTTGTCAAGATCTTTGTTAACTATATTTTCTAATTCTAGAAAGGAAACAGGAAATTATCAATCAGTGATAATTCCAAAGATACTAATTGAGACCTTTTAAAATAAGTCTGGAAACACAGGAGCCAGAAAGAAATGTGTGACATATTGAAAAATGTAAAAATTTAAAGCTTATATGACAAAATATGCAATAAAAATGTAAACAGTCACATTTCACTTTTGGAAAAAATGTATAAAAATGAGAAAGGATTCGTTTTCAGAAGGTTAATCAAGCTTGTGCATGCTGAGAAGGAAATGGGAACCCAATGGAAAGTGAGCAAAAGCTAGTACTAGACACAGAAGAGCAAATCTAAACAGTCAACAAGTATATAAAAAGATTTGTCTATTACTGTAGAAAATGCTAATACACATGACAATTAGTGGTACATATTCATCAGAAAGGGAAGAGTGAAGCAGAGCACAAACTCCTGTTGGCAAAAATATGAGGAATATCCCCCACAAAGATGTGCAGTGTGATAGCTCATTTGGGAGGAAGGAATGGAACCATCTCGTTTAAAGGAAATACACACACATACCCTTCCATCTAGCACTATTATTTCTTTTAAATTTTTATTGGTACATGTTTGCAGTACATAATGATTACATTTATTGTGAGGAGTTGGTACTTGCACATAACACAACTTAATTCTTTACTTTCCCTTCCGCTGCTCTCCCTCCTCCCTCCCTCCCTAAGCCGCCTTACCAATGGCAAAGAGAGTCTGACCCAAGGCCATGAAGCCACCAATAGGCACAGGTAGGAACACACAAGGATGTCCGCTGCATGATCATTCGCAGGGGCAGCAATGGGATGACTGAACAATGCTGGCACACACACAACATGAGACGCTCTGCAGCCATCTAACGGGAGACAAGAGAGCCACAGGAGAGGCTTGCAGGGACTGCTACGTGGTGGTACATGCCCCATGGTGCATACAAAAGCAATACACTGGCTGAGTAGTATTCCATTTCATAGAAAAACCACATCTTCTTTATCCAGTTTCCAACTGATGAGCAAATGGGCTACTACTCAGCCATAAAGAATGAGAAATTAGATTCATTCATAGGAAAATGGATACGTATTGAGGATATACTCCTAAGTGAAATAAATAAGCCACACATGTGTAAATACCAAATAGTTTCTCTGGTGTGAAAAACTACAATAGTACATAAGATCCTAATGAGGTAATGGACAATGTGAACTAGGAAGAAAAGGGCTAAAAGTGTAGGGAAAGTGGGAAGGGTAGAGGAAAGGGAATAAGGGAAAAGAAAAAAATATGAGAAAGTGAAGAAACGGAAATAAAATGTTTGTAAATGGGGAGGGGAGGGGGGGTGAAGGAAGGGCAGGGGTAAGGGGAAAAAATGAGAATCAAGACCTGTCATGTAAAGGTACAAGATCCCAATGACAAGTGTAACTGTACTGTATACCTAAAATGTACCAATAAACTCAATGAGAGAAAAAGCAATACCCTGATGGTTGTGTTAATGTAGCCACATTTTTATGAAGCAAACCAATTCTAAATATGTATGTGTGTGCTTGCATGTGTGTAGACATATATATTTGTGTTTTATTACATAAACATGGAAAATATATATTGGCTTATAACAAAGTTTAGCTAGAAACTGGACAGTACATCGAAGACAAAAAAAAGAAACAAAAAGTGGGGGAATTTACATTATCTATAATATGATCATACTGGTGAATTAAATGTAGTAAAAGTATATTTGCATGCATGCACGAATTTTTATTTAAAAAATTTAACTGGTTAGTGTTTATTGAAATGTGTATTGTGAGAAACCAGGCACTTGAAAGTGCTAGTTCTTACTGCAGCGACAACACAGGGCCAGGGATTTAGCTCAGTGGGTTTACCCCCTGCCTCTCCTGCCTTGCAAGTGCAAGGTTGGGAAAACTGTAGCAACAACACACTACTGGGAAAAGAACCTCATGTTTGGAGACAGAAGATTTAGGTTCAGATCTTAGCTTTTTCTAACAGCAGAATAACCTGTCCTCTAAGTCATTTTTTATTCCAAATTCCTTCATTCAAAAATGGTTGGTAATATTTGTTTTGTCATGAAGGAATTAGCACATATGAAAGTGCTTTCTAAAGTAACATAATTAGAGTTAATTTAAATAAAATTTATCTTTTAATGCATTCCCAAAACCAAAGCTTAATTTGTACAAAAGCTTTATTCTTAGAGCACACCTGTGGCCAGGATGCAAGGTGCATGGGCCAATTACACTAGCATGTGAATAGTGTTTGCAACCGTGTGTAGGAAGAAAGCTGGACTCACAGGGCTTACTTCCAATAGCTCCACAAGCCTGAGCAGGTAATGGAACCACTGTCAGCCTTCTATTTATAAAATAATAACAGCATAGGCATTATAGGATTCTTCTGGAGGACACCTAGATATACAAGCTCATTTTGAAAACTGTAAATTGCTAGAAAACTGATATATGTTCTTGTTGCCTTTATAATACTTTTTTTTGTATATGCACCTTCAATAGAGAAGTAATGCATACATTTTGGACCTCAGCTTGGATGGTAAGAAACTCCAGGACATAAATTTCATTATAAATAAGTACCACGTATATGTATATAAATGAACAAAAGATAACAAAAGGGAAGAGATCTTAAAAAAGAAACCTTAGTACATGAAAAATCATTTACTGATGCACTGATTCAAAAGTTTTTATTTAAAAGTTTCAAATTTTAAAAGGTTCAAATACTAATAAAAACATTTTTCTTTCTGTAAACCCAACTAACAAAAGATAAATAATTATAAGGACAAGATATTTACCACTCTCAATTTCTAATGAGATTTTTTTTCTCGTTCCAGGGATTGAACTCGAGCCCTTGATTTTGCGAGGTAGGCACCAGAACTACGGATCTAAATCCGTGGCCCAAATGAAATATTTTTTGAAAAGACCATATGTGCACAGTAAAAAAAAAAAAAAAAAAAAAAAAAAAAAAAAAAG
>NW_022900950.1:40502795-40515891 GCF_012274545.1 Fukomys damarensis | reverse complement strand
AAAAAAAAAAAAAAAAAAAAAAAAATCAAGAATAGGTTTATTTCAACAAAGGACTGTTTCCTGACCTCTCCATCTACCCCAAATCACCAGTGCCCCTATTTTCCTTTATGAAAAAGCAACTTCTGATTCTGCACACAAACAGGTATGTATGTGGATCTTATATATAAAGTTTAGTACTGCTACAACCCTGTGCAGTTTCCCTATTTATACTTGCATGGTCTCCTATAGTCTATCTCTGTCTAGAGAGCTACTACTTTTGAGGGCCAGCTGGGTGGTTGTCTCATTTTTCTTTCTTGCTATTCTTTAAAATCAAGTTTCTGCAATCGTTAATTGATGAGCTAAAGCAAAAATTTTGAACCTCTTCCTGAAGTGAGCCTTCCCTGACACTCCTGTCATTAAATCTTTTGGACTAGTTTATTTAGGTGGTCTCCTAAACCAAACTCTTCTAGCAGAAGACTGGGAAGGGTCTTGTAGCTGAACACAGGACCACTTTACTGATTTGATACCATTTTGTTATTAGGTGTAGTAAAAATTGGGGCAGTCACTAATGCATTCGGAGCCCATGGTTTCCTAGATTAAGTATCTATTATGCTCTCTCTTTTCCTACATTGGCACTGCAAGGTCACAGAAAGCTATAGTCCTGTTGGCCTCATCTTGTCTGCTTAGCCTGAACTTTACCTTCTATCAGGAAAGTACTCTTAGAAACATCCTAACCTCCTGATCCCCTTTTTCCAGTAAATGAACCCTCGACTGAGTCTATAATTTATCTTTCCTCTATAGTGGCTGGTTGAGTCCTGTGAAAGTGTCACATAACTGCACGTTGCCATGAAAAATTGCTAGTTTTTAGTAGATCGAGTCTTTACACCACTTGTCAGGATCATTTATGATAGAGCTTTCACTGGCTGTAACAGTTATGGTAGACATCCTAATTACCAATCAGAAGTGATACATTTCATTTCTCTTTCACCTAGTAATAATAGTTGAGGCTATCCTTGTAGCCACTCAAGCATACAGTTCTTTTTATCTTATTTAATTTTCCCCCACATACTCACTTGGCTATTGATGTTCCACTCTTTTTCCACATTCCAGGTAGCAGAAGGGAGGAAGAGGGAAAGCAGGCCGCTCTTAAGGGAACCACCTGGAAGGTGCTCACATTCCCCTGGCCAGAGTTATACTCACTTGTTACACCTAGCTGCAGGGACAGCTGAGAAAGTCTACTTTAAAAACATCGAGTATTTTAAAAGTTGAAATACAAAATATATACTCAAACATGCAAAAATTAAAAATGCACAGCTGGCTGAACTTCCTTTAACAGAATGCATGTGCATGATTTACCTGTAAAAACAGCTACAACACTGGAAGCCTCCTGTTGCTCCTTCTAGGCTTGACCTTGTTCCCTGGGAATTCAGTACTCTGAGTTCTGCTTCACCTGCTTTTCATAAACAGAATCATTCATGCATTATTTGTGTCTGGATTCTTTGCCATGGTATTATATGAAAATCACCTATTCTATCTATAGACATTGATTTATCTCTGAACTTTGCTGGACAATGGAAGCTGTGAATCCCTTCATGTTTGTTATGAATATATCCACATCTGTATTTATATATTTTCTTTTCTCTGTCACATAAATGGCACATCACTCCTGCTACATTCTGTCAGAACAGTCATAGTCCCTGCCCTGATTCAGGAAGGTAGAAAAATAAAATTCAGATCATAATAGGTCATATTGTATAACAGCACTGGAGTAGGACATACTGTGTAGTCATCTTTGTGACACCTAGCTTGAGAACATGTACTGTTATTTAAAACCATAATAATCAAACACAGAACTGTGACAAATGCCATTGTTTTAAGCCATCAAATTTTTCAGTGATTTGTTATGCAGCAATGAATAACTATAACTAAGTTTATCAGTTACCTACTTTATCTTGAATGCTGCATAATGATCCACCCCAACTCTGTAGATTTCAATAAGCACTTACTATTGCTCACAAATGTACAGGACAACGGGATGGTCTTCAAAATAGCAGACAGGCCTGGCTCATTTGAGGCATCAAATTTATTGGCAGTCAGCACATGTGGCTGGAGAATAGCTTATGTAGCACAGCCTCACTTGCATACCTCTGGCATTTTGCTGGCTATCACCTGGTACAAGAGAGGTGACTGGGCCATGTGTCTCTCATCAGGCAGGCTAGACTGCCCTTATTACGGTAGCAGGGTAGAAATCTAATACCACAAGTGGAAATGTTCAAAACCATCAGAAGTCTATTCAGGGCAGGCACACTAATTTCCTTTGCATTAAATTGGCCAAAACAAGTCACAGCTCAGTCCTCCAGATTTAAGGGGTTGTTAAAGTAATTCAACCTCCTGGGTGGCAGAAGCTGCAGTCACAAGGCAAAGGCATTAAGAACAGAGAAGAATGAAAACTGGGGACAAATTGCAAAATATGTATACCAAATAAGTAAAAACCTTACTGCTTTAATAGTACTAAAAGGAAAGAAAGATTCCTATGAGGCAGACCATAATTAAATTATACTGCAAACAATCTTATCCTTATCCAAATTCACGAATGGACAGCTGCTGTAATGTATTTTAAAAGGTACCCTGGGTAAAAGATTCAGAGGCTCTCAATGATCTACACTGAGATTTAATGACTTAATCATCTTGAAGTTCTTCTAAATACCCAAATTGAACCTGTTTCATTCAGCTTTCATTGGCTTATTATGTTCCCATTTCACTTAGTTCATTTCAAAAAGCATAAGCTAATTCTTTTCACCTCAAAAGTTAACTTTAGCTGTAGGGATTCTAATGTTCCAAATACTCTAAGTATGGTAACAAATAGTAAGTGAATTCCTCTGAATCCAGTGCAAGGCAACTGAAGAAACATACAGAGTAACTAATGAGTGTTCTATTTTATATAATATAGATTATATTTAAATGTGTAAAATGACCAAAATTTGGCATCTAGGTTGGATCCTGCCACTTAAAATTTTATCTACATATATTTGATTTGATTAAACAGATATTTTCTTATTGTATATATGAGACACACTTGTATATTGAGTAGTAAGTCTATTTATGGTCAACAGCACTCTTTCCTACACTTGTAAGACCTCTAGAGAAGTTCCTTAGTTCCATATTCTGCCTTAAGTGTAAAAACTCAGCAAATATATACAAAAATTTATATATAACTGTTACATTAATTACTGCTAACCTCACGGTGTAGTAAATGTATTTGTGTTTCCAAAGTGTATAGGTCTTCAAAGATACAAACCTAAAAATCATTTTATATACTGGTGAGTTCCTGACTAAAGTTGTTTATGGTGATAAAATCTTTTATAATTGTTATAGGACTATTTATAACAGTATGTGATTTATGGTTGCTAAGTGACCTCCCCAGACTTTTTCAGCCCTATGTAAGTTCCTTACATGGATCACAGGTCCCTAGATATAAAGATCATTAGGGTAAACTCTTGAATAAAAGTCCAACTGTTTTGTACAAAAAAAGAAAGAAAAATGAAGTAAATCGGACAACTCAGAGGTCAACAAGAGGATTTTAATGAATAATTCTGGCATGTGTTTTTGCAGATATATCTATAAGTATAATACATAAAAATGAAAAACATTCTTTCTCCCCATAAATACTTATTAAAACAGATATGACTAACTTTAACATGACAGGTATTTTGAGCTTAAAAACTAAGAAACTAAGAAATTTTTGTCCAGTTCATCTTGAGACACATTGTATTTATTATTCTAATATTGGATATACCCTCTTGACACTTGCTTTATTATTGTTGTTTGCCTTTTTAAAGTTTTCCTAGGAGAAAGAAGAAAGAAAGAAAAAAATACAAGAAAAAATATGTTCAGATTACCCATCATTATTGAACAGTACTTAGGAATAACATGTTTGTAAAACAGCTCAATTTTGAAAAGCACTAAAAAAATGGTAAAGTGCTATTATTCTTATTTTCAGGATCTCCTTTTAATGAAAAATGAAGATAGGAAAATAAATTTATCTTGGTATTGGTGGGCTAAGATACATCAGTACTTTTAACAAATTCAACATACTAGCGGGTCTGCTCTAAAGAGGACAATACGAATATGTCACATGAAGTTGAAAACCAGCTTTAGGAGATGTACATTCATTCTGGTATATTTAATTCCTCTTTTAGGTTTTTACCAGAACATCTCTGATTTCACAGATAAACAATGACCAATGATTACTTTCCTAATAGATATAAAATGTTTACCTTTTTGACAGCTTCAGTGTTAACTACAAAAAAAAAGTCATAAGAATCTGATTCCAGGTGCTCCATCACATGTAATCATAGTAATATCTATCAGGATTTCTTAAAAGGAGCGATATTGGTATTGTTGGGGAAATAATTTTTAGTTGTGTAAGATTATCCCAGTCACTACAGAACATTTGGCCTTCCTGGCCCAATCATTAAAAACAGCAGTTTTCAAGTTCACTATGACAACCAAAAACTATACCCATACACTTCCAACTGCCTTTTGGAACTTGATGGCTCAAAATTTTTATCTATTAACTTCACAACTTCCACAGAAAGTAACTGCTTCACTACCTTCAGTAACAGTGACTAAAGAATGTATTTTTAAAAACTGTTGTTAAATGTTATTTTGGGAAGATAAGCTGATTCCTTCAAATTCAAGGGGATTTGAAAAGATTATATACAAAAAGTCCAATACTTATTTATAACCAATACACAATACATTTACAGGAAAATGTTTACATTCTATTGACATATCTCATGCCATTTATCTTTGGTATAAAAATATGTTCATATATTACAATAAAAAATATGTCCAGGTTCTTGATAAGTTCTATCACATTGATGCTCCTGGAAACTGCTGCTGTCTTTGCTCTAAAACTTGCTGGTTTAGTAGTTGCTGCTGTTTTTGTAAAAACTGCACTACTTCAGGACTTCTTAGCAAGGACTTAAAGAGAAAAAAACAAAAATTATTAACAGCTTTGTTATGTGATTAGACTATATTTCTCCTATGGAATCACTCTGATGTGTCCGTACACAAGATACAATGTCCTTACAAAATAAAACATGCTGCCGGGGATTTAGCTCAGTGGTTCTGCTGCCTGCCTTGCAAACACAAGGACCGGAGTTCGATCCCCAGTACTAAAAAAACAAATAAATACATTTTAAAAAATGCCTTACTGTAATTAATAATCAAAAAATAAAATGTGATGCCATATATCACAATGCTAAAATTTAAAAATAATGTTTGAAGCCAGATGTCATTGGTGATTCAGCACACCAAGGAAATGCTTTCCAAGCTATGTTAGCAAATATAGTCCCTTGCGACATGTAAGAACACACAAGTGAATACTGAACAAGGATTACAGCAAGGTAAAAAGGGTTCAGATATGAAAGTAAGAGTTAAATGTAAAGTTGAGCTGTAGATATATAAAATCCAGAACTGGAATTCAAGTTTATCCTATTAGTCTAACCCTTCATGAAGAAATTAAGAAATACATAATTATGTACACATGTATAAGTATGCATACACATACAAAAATAAAATTACTATTAGCAATTACTGAAATTTCAGAAAAAATTTAAGTTCTCTAAAATAACCAGTATTTTTTTTGTATGCTTACCATTTTAAAATACAGATCACATCATATAATAAATATAATAGACTATGGTTAATATTTTTACTATAATAAGATACTTGTATAAATTCATAACAAAAACTTTGGTCTCAATAAGTTCAAAAAGATAAACCAAATAAGATGGAAAATTAATATTATTGATTAAAATTTATTATGTACTTTATTATTTTATAGCACATTTTCTATATATTAAATAGTTTTGTTTCAAAATTATTTACATAGATTGTCCAATGTCCTCTTAAGTAGATTCAAAATAATCTAATTAACTGTAATGAGATTACTGGACATTTAGGTTGCTTCAATTATTTTTTATTATTTCTAATCAATATCCTTACACTTTATTCATATTTAGAATTTATTTTCTAAATATGGATGTTTTCAGGTTTGATTTCTAAGTCATGCTGTCTAACTACCTTGTAAAAGTGTCATGCCAACACAGGATGCCGTTAAAAGAAGTACCCATTTTATGGAATTCTCAACATAACTGTATGAAACTTTTAAAATATTTTTTGCTTGTTGTTTACTGTGTCATTTTTATTAATATTGAATATCTTTTGATGTCATTTAATGGTAATTTTTCTACATTTTTTCTATTTATATATTTTGTAATGTATTGAGGCCAAATTTTTTTCCTCATAAAGTCATATGAAATGTTCTACCCAGCACGGTGGTATGCAGCTACAGGCCCAGCTACTTAGGAGGCTTAGGCAGGAGGATCATCTGAACCTGCACCCAGGTTAAGACCAGCCTGAGCAATGCAGCAAAGGCTCCCTTGGTAAAATGAATGAAGGAATGAATCAGTGCTTTACACAATAAATATTTCAGTCATTTAACCACTGCTTTTTATATTTGTTCAATTATTTTTCCTATATTATTTTGCATTTTGATTTTCAGCATCATTTTTGGCCACTGCATTCATTCATTGTTATGCAGTGAAATTTATGCTCTTTTCTTTGTAACTCTTTTAAGCTAGAAAATCTCTTTCCAGATTTTTTGAGACAAAGCCTCAGTTCAATTTTTTTTTTTTTGGTACTAGGGATTGAACTTAGGACCTTGTGCTTGCCAGGCAGGTGTGTTGCCACTAAGCTAAATCAATCCGCAGTTCGATTTAAAAAAATTTTAAGACTACTATGAATTTATTCTGATGACTACTGAATATGTGATGAAATAAATTCTTTTATGTCCTCAAATTACTATCCAATTATTCCAGTTAGTGAATAATGTCTCCTTTTCTAACTCCTCTATGTCTTCTATTGAATTTATAGTACAGATTAACTCTTGGTCTAATCATACTTCTACAGCATTAAACACTATTCCACAAACCTCAGAATTCAGTATAAGAAGTCTGTTTTAAAATGCCAGCTTGCTCAGATAATCAAAGTTTGGTCAGTGAAGAACAGGACTAAAAGTGTTCCTGCTCCTGCAGTCTTGGAAGAGTGCCTGTGAGGTTCTAGTATGTACTGTCAAAAAGGCACACTTCAATTCTGATGGTTAGCAATTTTTTAAATCTTAAAAATCAAAAGATTTATCTATAACAATTTTCATTAACAGATTCATAACTACAAGCAGACAACTTACCAGTCTTTTCTGATTTAACACTTGTTCTAAAAGAGTAGGCCTTGCAGGACGATCCCCAAAAGATCCTGTTTTTTGTTTGACCATGGAAAGAATGTTATCTGTACTTTCCTGGAATAAATGATAAAACAAAATGAGACTAATAGTTAACACAACATAATAATCCACAACAATGGGCATTTCAGGGATCCAATAAATAGGCCTTTGCTTTTATTCCTTTTGTCCAATGCCTGTAAAATTTTGGGAGAGGCCCTTGCTAAGTCCTAAGTGAAGGGCAGGCAGTTCATTTTATATATTCGTCCTCATTCCCGCTCTCTCCAGGATTTCCAATTTGGATTCTTCAGTCTCTTGAAGGGTCTCAAATTAATAGTGGAGCAAAAGTGATGCGAGGAGAGTGAAGGTTTCCTGGTGAGCTATTCTTAGTATTATAAAAAATGCCAAGCAGGATTAAACATTCTCCTCATATACAACTATCTAGACCAAAATAGTCTGCCTGCTTTTGCATGAAATATATAAATTTAGAGATAATCTGTATATTGTTAACAGTGCTCTGTTAGTTTTTTGCCCAATTCATAACCAAAAGGGGGAGCAGTAAAGTACTGCTTAAAGAAGCAAGTGATTAAAAAGCTTTCAGAATTCAGAAGTCACTAGGAGAAAAATTATAAACTAGTTTGAAAAGGCTAAAAAGCACTGGTAGAATATTCAGTCACTATTATAGATAAATCAGGGTAAGCCCTAAAATACTACTACTACTCTTAGATATTAAAATTTAAATAAAATCAGCAGCACTTACTACTAAATATGTAATTCAAGTTACATAAAGAATCAATTTTTAGTACTTAACAATTTTCCTGGAATAACAGTTGCTTCATATAGCACAGTTCTTAGATACACAGTTTAGATTATTATACATGTTTATGCCCTATTTAACTTTGGTTTGTATTAGAAATAATTTTTGTTTTTGAGACACGGTCAGCCTGGCCTTGAACTAGTTAACTTAAACGTTCTAACTCTACTAAAACCAGGATACAGTACTGACAATATCCAAAAATTTTCACTAAACAAAAAAGTATAAAATGTTTTACCATAAATTTACCATGAATTTAATCTTTAGTTATTCTTTATTTGGGATTTTATCTGATTTTTCTTCTTGGCCTCTCTCCTGGCCTTTAGGCTGTATAGAAAATATCTCTACTTCTTTCCCTATGAGGTTTTGCAACCTGTTACAAAAGTGCTCTCTATCCCTAAATTATTTGGCTCCAAACTGTAAATATTCAAAGATATTCTAATAACTACAGAAAACAAAAAGTTCCATCCTCTTTCCCCACACAGTTAACTTTATGAGATTGTTTCACTTTATGTGCACAATAAATGGAATGCTGGAATTGGCCTGAAGGCGGAACACCCTCCATCCTCACAACCACAGACAAAGCATTTCACAGATTTAGAATGTTTATACCACAAAACCACAACAGCACTTGGTAGAAATAACCATTCAGTCATCTAGCCCAAACTTCTGCAAGTGATGGAATTCCCTTTTTGAAAATATTTCAAAATTTTTGTCCAAAGGAGTTTACCATTTGGTTCTGAATAATTCTAACCTTAAGACAACTTTTAATGACCTTGAGCTGAAATGTATCCTTGTGATGAATCTAGTTACTGTAGAACTATGCAAAATAAAATCTGCTTCTCCCAAAAGGTAGCTTTTTAGCTAATGAGAATGATTCCAGTCCATACAAGTGAATTATCTCTAGTTGCTTCATATAGCACAGTTCTTACATACACAGTTTAGATTATTATACATATCTATGCCTTATTTAACCTTGGTTTGTATTAGAAATACTTTTTGTTTTTGAGACATGGTCAGACTGGCCTTGAACTTGGCCTCAGCCTTAAACTCATGGTGATTCTCCTGCCTTAGCCTCCCAAGTGCTGGGATTACAGGCATGTACCACCACGCCTGGCAGAAATACTGATTTTAAATGCCTCAATTTCTAATTTTGCTGTTGCTCACCCTCAATGGCAGAAGACCCACCCCAGCACCCCACCTATCCATTTTATAATGATCTCTTATAGTCTCTAAGTCTACAGGCTGTCAACTTTAATCTTCCCTACTAGAGTAGGATCCCTTAGAAAACTTCACTTAAAACATTCCAAGCCCAAATCCCACAGCCATGCAGTCAATATTATACAAAAATTGGCTTCAATATCTTTCCAAATTTACCTTTCATGAATTTTCTTTTTCTTCAATAAATTTTTATTAGTAGTATATGTTTGCAATACATAATAATTACATTCATATATGTATTACATTTGTTCATTTTTACTTCTCATCTCCCCTCCTCTCTCCATTTTTCATGATTTTCCACACAACTATCCCAATTAGCTACAAGAATGGTCAACCTGCTCTCTTGCCAAAAGCATCTTCTACTTCCTTTTCTTTACGGAAGTGCATTACTCTTATATCCACCAGAGTTCTAAGGAAGCTTTATAATATGGGAATAAAAGGAAGGAAGCTCCAGAATCAGCTTGCTTGTGTTTGAGTACTTGCTGGCTGCATGACCTAGGCCAACTTGCTCTTTCTAAGCCTCAATTTTTACCTAAGTAAAACACAGGGTTCTCACTGCTGAAGGATTGTGAGACTCAAGTTGTAGCCTAGCAACTAAAAAACTTAGCCATCCTTTCTCACTTATACTAAATTACATTTCCACTGAAAAGCCTTTCCAGTGTATCTTTTCAATGTATCTATTATTCTTCCTTAAACCATTAGAACAACACTACATGGTCACCCTTAGAATATATTACATGGCACTTTACACTGCATTCAAAAAAGATCAAAACTCATAGCTCCTCTGCCTCAGGAAAAATGTCCCACAATAACTGCCTGGAAAATTGTCCCACAATAAAACAAATGGTATAATAGGCTGTTACTGCTTCCTTAAAAAAATCACAAATTGCTTATAATGGGAAATTAGAAGATTATTTTTAGGGTATGGATAGGGAGATGCTAATTCAGTATTTATTTGTCCTTTATTCAATTTCCTCAAACTATGGACATAAACGCTTGGTAGTTAAAAAAATAACCACTAATATTTTTTCATTAAAAAGAAGTATTTTCTCTCTGTAAAGAATTCTAAAGTGGATGGGGCACCTAAGGAACAAACCTGATCACTTTCACTTTCATTCTGTACTAAGTAAAATGCTTATTTCCTAAATCCTTGTAGTTGAAGACTTGGTAAAATATTTACAAGGATATAGATTGATGGAGGTTTTCATCTAAGATCTAGAGTCCCTTAACCCTATGAGACTGTATAGAAAATCAAACACCTGTATATGTACATTGTAGGGGAAAAAGTCTTCATTAGGAAAAGGAAATGACTGTCAAAGTAATCGTTTTATCCCTAGACAGGTGCTGAGCATAATATCAAGAGACAAAATTTTGAATGCTATAATCTTCAATGTTGAAATCTCAAGATATCAAAATCCCTAAAATCCAAGATCTCTAATGTCAAATTCCCAAAAATTAAAATCCCCAAAGCTAAAATCCTGAAAACTGTAATAGAAAAGAAGAGCACCAGGTGTGAAACTATTCCAACAGAGTCACTGCCTGGAAAAAAAAAATGTGCAGGGTCCTGAGTTCAATCCCTGGTACCCAAATAAATAAATAAATAAAATATTTTAAAACGCAAGACTTCAAAATAGTTGTGATTCAGAAAGTCAGCCAGCCTTCATGGTCTACCTCTGTGAAATCACCCATAATCTGTCTCCATACACAGTTCATATATCGGACTTGTTTTTTCTGTTTTCATTATTTTTAAATTGTATTGTTTTACCTCTGCACCATTTCCAATACTAGAGATATAAACTATGTTAAGACTTTTAGAAAGTTCTAATCATTTTATCCTTTTGCAAATTTTACTCCATGAAAATACATTATCATAAGAATTAAGTATTGTGTATGTATATAAAACATTGAAACTTTTTTAATAAATGAAGAGAACCTTTAGGTATATCTGCATTTGTGAAACACAAAATTTCCCAAGATCTTGGTCAGCTCTTTGGCCAACTACATACTCAATGTATGGAGACTTTGATTATCATTCACAGTATTTCAGATGACATTAGTCATAAAGCTGGGTGCATCCTACCAACCATAGTTATATGCATTTATGCATTCTGCATTTTACCTATTTCTTCATGACTATGGTTCATGTGTTCCTATGTTTACTTGTCCAACTGTTGATAGCATACTGGTACATATGCTTTCAAAAATAATGTATGTTATTGGCCATTTTAATGTACAAAGTGACCTACGAAGTATTCTGTTTTTACATGCTTATCAAATCTTTTAAAAATACAATTATCTTATATAGAATTTTTTAAAGTTTTTCTAGAATTATATTCTTGAGATTTTGTTTTTCAAGGTTTTAGAGGGATTTTGGCCTTTCAAGGATCTCAACATTTGGGATTATAACCCAAACCCTAATGAGAAACCAATCATTTTTTAACCCATGTGAACTGTCATGTGTTGATGACTGTAGATTTTAGAGATATGTAAGATATATGTGTAAACAATTACAATGTCTAAAATTTCAGTAATGGCAGAGCTGTTCAGGTTCATGACATTTATGACTTAGAATACATCATGAAACAGTTTTCACTTTTACACATTATTTTCTGACTCACTTTAAATTTAATTATTCTCTGTACTGAGATTAGCTTTTAATTAAAAGGAAATACGAGATGAAATATCTGCATATCTGTAGCAAACCTGAAGTATACTACTACTAATAATTACAATAATGGCTAGGTTTATTAACTTGAACTACGATGGACAGTATGAACACTTACTTGGGAATATCTCACACATTTACAGCAACAATAGCTAGGTATTATTTTTAATGCCAAGAGGAAGTTAAAACTTACAGGTTAATAATCTGTTCAAGGCCACAAAGCCAGCAAACGACAAGTGGGGATTTCAAGTCACATTTTTAACTCCAGAGCCCTGACTTTGGACTCCAAAACAGTTCCAATAAAAACAACATAAATATCTGAGATTTACAACCTATTAACATTAAATCTTTTTCTCAGTAAGAAAAGGAGTAGCCATAATTGGGTACTAAGAACAGGGACACTGAGAACAACATGTAAGTACAGGAATACTAAGAATCACGAAAGTACTGAGAACAGTGTTCTAAGTTCAGGGTCCTAAGTGCAGAAACATCGCAAAAAGAGTATTAAGAACAGGGATAGTGAGAACACAGTACTGAATAGAGGCGACTACCTTCTCTAACCCAATTTACTCTAGGGCTCAAAGTCTGCTTGCTCCTTCAGAAATAAGTCAGATCAATCATTTATTATCAGCCGTTCCAGTCCATATCCCAGATCTTTGAAAAGACAACTGTTGTTGATGTGTCACGATTTTCACTGAAATTTATTCACTTATCACAAGGGTGCAACAGACTTGTTAAGGCTTTGCAGGCGTTCCCATAAATCCTAATTTACAGCAGGCACGCCCTCTTAGCACGAGAACCTAGCACTTTTGGGAACAGGTGGGATGGCCCTGGAAATAAGGTTTGCAGCAAGAGCGAGTCTTCCACCTCCCACTCCAAACGACCCTGGCGAGGTGCAATACCTCCAGTTTGACGTTTCCCGCGCTCCCAACGGATGCGGCCCCACCGCAGTTCAGGGCCTGGTCGCTCTTCTTCTTCTTGTACTTGTCCTTGTACATCTTGTTGCGGTGTTTCTTGCACATCCACGGCTTGCGCTGTTTGGCGACTTGGCTCGTGGTCTCGCTGCAGCCCTCGTAGGTGCAGGTCTTGCTCACGCAGACCCCGCCGCTGCCCCGCCTCCGGGGTCCCCCGC
>NW_022900950.1:40477802-40502318 GCF_012274545.1 Fukomys damarensis | reverse complement strand
GGGGTCGAGGAGGGGGCCGGGGTCGGCCTCGGGAGGTCCTCAGCCGCGGCCTCGTCCGACACGCTGCAAGGGTGCATTACGAACAGAGTGAACTGCGAGGCCGGGGTCGTCACAGTGGTGGAGAGCCCCGCGCCCTCCTTGACACCCTGCACCTCCGTGTTTGCTGGGACTTGGCCGGGGTCCACGACCCCAGACCTCCAGCACCCGCGGGGCTCTACCGCACTTAGCAGACCCAAGAACTGCGAACCCGCCACCAGAAGAAGCGCCGGCTCTGCCAAGGCACCCCGCTTGCGCCTGCGCGGCCGTAGCCCAAGCGTCTACGTCTCCACGCTGCTCGGTTTTGGGAGCACTGCGTCCAGAGGGGCGGGGCTGAGCGGTGACAGAGGGGTTGATTGCGCATGTGCAACTTCGACCGGGGCAGTGTGTGACTGAGGTGAGCCAGTTGGAACTTTGTCCAATTTGGCCAGGCGACGCTTTTTTGCCTGAGCCTGCTGTATATACAATGGTTCTGATTCTTTTTTTTTTTTTTTTCCAAAATTGAGTTTATTGGTACATATTAGGTATACAGTACAGTTACATTCGTCATTGGAATCTTGTACCTTTACATGACAGGTCTTGAGTCTCCTTTTTTCTCCTTGTCCCTGCCCTCTCTTCACCCCCTCCTCCCCTCCCCATTTGCTAGCACTTTATTTCCGTTTTTTCAGTTTCTCATATTTTTTTTCCTTTCCCTTATTTCCTTTCCCCTACCCTTCCCACTTTCCCTACACCTTTAGCCCTTTTCTTCCGAGTTCACATTGTCCATTATCTCAGGAGAATCTTATGTACTATTATAGTTTTTCGCACCAGAGAAACTATTTGGTATTTACACATGTGTGACTTATTTATTTCACTTAGGAGTATATCCTCAATATGTATCCATTTTCCTATGAATGAATCTAATTTCTCATTCTTTATGGCTGAGTAGTATTCTGAGTCTTTTTCTATTGGAATTCCACTACATAAATTAAAATTGCTTCTGAGTGATCTATGACTGGTGACATTAGGATGCTGATTACATGATAATTAGCCCCAAACTGCCTGAAGTAGGAGAGGCAAAGCTGTCAGAAGTAGGCACCTCAAATTCATAGTCAGTAAAGGAAACGAGGTGTATTTCAAAATAGTAGAGTGGAGGAGTGAGCCAGACCTGCGGCCCAGGCATCCATCTGTTGACTGTTGGTGGTACTACAGATCAAATACAGTGAGCTTCATTTCCAGGCTTATTTATTTATTTTTTTTTAAAGTTTTGAGATACGGTGTCCTTAATTTGCCCAGGCTGGGCTCTGTCTTGGGATCCTCCTACCACAGGCTCCAAGATTACTGGGAATATGGGTGTGTACCATCATTTACCTAACTTACTCTTGATTAATTTTTTTTCTCTCCTGGAAACTTCATTTGATTTTTAATACTTGTGCTTCGTTGTGTTCTTACAGTAAGTTTTAATGTTTTCATTAAATACAATGAACATGTATAAAAAAGAACACCAAATGAAAAATCATAAACAAACAGAACAAAAACTATCCTTTCTACCAGTTGCTGGGCAAATCCCAGCGGGGACCATATCCAGCTGTATCCTGAACACAACTATTAAGTAGATATTCTCTTTATCCTTTTAGTCAGGGTCCTCGTTTTACCTATTGGAAAGGAAGGAATTGACTACAGAACAAATGATAAATCCATTCACACGGAGATGTTTGGGTGTGTGAACAAACCACCAGTAACGTTTTAAACAGAAATGCCGTACAAAGGAGAGGTTTGGAATTAAGTATCTTGAAGACACTGCCCCCTGTCATTACAGTAAGTTAGTAATAGCCTCTCTAAAATTCAGTTTTCTCACTGATAGAATAGGGCAATTACTGACCTGTTAAAATTGGTTGATGAAGAGTTAGTTGTTAAAATTCCAGGAGTTGAATGAACTAGAGAGTTCACTACTGTGATTGTTAAAAATCCAATTATATAAACTAAATTCTACAAAGGTTAAAAACTTTTAATTATCTTACTCCATTTTACCATTACCCCCACATTTAAGTTTGTATATTGTACCTGCTATGTGGAAATACTCTTTAATACTCTGTAGTTGTTTAGTATACTGCACATCTCTTTCCAACTCTGTCTGTTGTTATGCCACTTTGGTCCCTTGAAATCAGCCACAATGAGAAGATTTATGCCTTGGAAACTGTCAAGTGCTCCAAAGCAGAGTTTGACTTGTTAATTGTGTATAGACTTAAGAAAGTGATATTGTGGGGAAAAAAGCAAGAGTGAAAATGTTTACAAAGATTAAATTTAAAATATGTCCTGTATGCTGGGTGTGGTGGCACACTCCTGTAATCCCAGCACTCAGGAGGCTGAGGCAGGAGGATCACTGTGAGTTGGAGACCAGCCTGGGCTACATAGTGAGTTCCAGGTCAGTCTCAACTACATAGTGAGACCCCGTCTCAAAAAAAAAAAAATGTCCTGAATGAGGCCATCACATTGTGAATGCCCCACTCTCCACCTCTGGAGCTACTATAGTTTGATCTGCAATGTCCCCTTAAGGCTTATGTGTTAACAGCACAGTTAACACCAACCACCCTTGGGTGGGGGATGGGGGGCCAGAACTAGCAGAAAGTGGGGACCAGTGGATGGAAGTTAGGTCATTAGGGGGCATGCCCTTGAAGGGGATACTGGGATGCTAGTTCCTTCTGGTATCTTTTGTCTTTTCCTTCTTGGCCACAATGAGGAGAGCAGTCACCTTTGTCACGTATTTCCACCATGATATACTGTGTTACCACAGACCCAAAGTGATGCAGCCAACTGACCATGAACTGAAACCAGGATAAACCCCCTCTTCCTTTAAATTGTCTATCTTAGCCATTTTGTCACAGTGATGGCAATCTGATTAACATAGGAAATATTCTTTCAGTATTTCAAAATAATTATTTCAATAAAAAGGTGATTTATATCATTGAAATACATTTATTTTAACCCTCCCCTTTTTGGTACTGAGGATTAAATGCAGAGCCTTGGCACTGAGCTACATCCCAATCTTATTTATTTATTTATTTATTTTATTTTGGGACAGAATCTCCCTAAGTCACTAAACTGCCTGGGAAGATTAAATGTGCAGTCCTCTTGCCTCAGCCTCCCATTTGGCTGAGATTATTTTATTTGTTAATGTAAATAAAGACACCATCCAACATTCATGTCAGAAGTACATTTGTCAATCATATGATTTCATGGTTTAAATTGAACATACATCAAACATTTATTTGTAGCTTGAACTTGTGAAACTATTATTGAAATAATTATAAAATTGATAGTGGTGTACTGAGAATGTTGCTCAACACTACAGTGTTTACCTAGCATGTTGAAGGCCCTAGGTTTAATCCCTAGAGTGACAAAAACAAATAACCATAAAAAACCTGATAGTGATTATATTAGTGATGTTTTGGTTGCTGGGACAAAATATCTGACACCTGCAACTTTTTATTTTATTTTATTTTTAAATTTAATTTATTGGTACATTCTAGGTAGACAGTACAGTTACATTCATTACTGGGATCTTGTACCTTTACATGCCAGGTCTTGGTTCTCATTTTTTTCCCCTTGTCCCCACCCTCCCTTCATCCTCCCCTCTCCCCCCACCGACACCTGCAACTTTAAGGAAGAGAGGTTTATTTGGCTCACAGTTTCCAGTGGGTTCAGTCCAAAGTCAGCTGGTTCCAGGGCAGAAACAGCACGGTGGAGGGGCATGGTGGGGAAAGCTGCTCAACCCATATCAGCTGGAAAGGAAGGAGCTGAGAACAAGAACACAACCTTCCAGACCGTGCCTCCAACCTTCTAACAGCACATTTAGTGACTGAACTCATCTAGCATGCACTGCTACCATAATACAATCACCTCTCCAACACAGGAGATTTCTGGGGGACATTTTAGATCTAAACTGTAACATTCTTTCCCTTGCCACCAAAACACTCATATCGATGTATAAGAGAAAGTATTAAGGTGATGAAAGTCCTCTGGAATATGCATGTTCACTGAAATGACCTTGGCTGTGTGCCTTTCTACAGGGAGGATCACTACCCACCAATAAAAAGGAGTAAAGGTAACTGTTGTTACCCAAAGAATTGACCATTCCCAGGCTCTAGCCAAAGCTGGGAACAATCCTTTCTAGCCACACAGACACCATGTCACTTTTGTTTGAACACAGTACTTAAGAAAATAAAAAAATTGAGTGTGGGGTGATGTTTCCTGTCTTGCCTCCTGAAGGGTCCATCTCATGGAAGATCCTTCCCCTTCATTTTCAATGCTGTCCCCTGCCTTGTTGTATGGTAATATATTGTTTGACTATATTTGCTGTATTTTTATAATAAAACTTAGTTTCATCTTTAAAAAATCATTATGTGGCTCTTCTCTGGTTGATGCAGATCTGCACCTCAAATTTCTGTGGCCACAGGTGTGACTCCCTGCTGCCACATCATTTCATTATGCAAAATTCATGTAGTCCATATCTGGTACTTCCCAAAATCTTAACAGTTCTAGCATTCTTGACAAGTCCAAGTCCAAAGTCTCTTCTAAGACTCAAGGCAGATTCCTAGCTTTGAGCACCTGTAAAAATCAATAAGAAAGCGAAATACTTCCAACATACAATAGTAGGAGGTAGCCATCCCATTCTAAAAAAGAATTAACTCTTCACAGCCTGCTTTGGGCATAATCAATGTTACATTCCTTTGCATCTTCCCCTTCTCTGTTTGAAAATGGCAGCTGCATCAGGTCTGGTGATCTCAGTAGGTCCCAGGGCTGTAGCAGGTGAAGGGAATCACTCACATGCAGCCTTTGTGTGGCTTTCAGCAGGGGTGTCACATCGTGCTGCTTGCAGTGAATCCAGCGTGGGTCACCATAGTACATTCTGGGATGATGATCACATCATCTTTTTATTTTCTGCTGAAAAATAAGCATACCCCAGTGTCTATGTTATTAACTGTATCAAGCCATTTACCTTTTAGTTAGTAATACTTTGACAACACTAGTGTCTAGGACATGTCTGTAGATCTATCTTTGTATATATCTACTTTGCATAAGTGGATCTAAAAATTTAAAATGAAAGTAAGAAGATCTAATTGAGCTTGTGGAGATAGATGTACCCCCTTTTTGTTTATGTAACTGTGTCTTTAGGGAAAGGTTCCAAACAACCATAATTGATAAAAAAAATAAGTCTTCTAACTATATTTTATATTATGAAGTGCTTGATATCCAGGTAAAATAATAATTAAGTTCACTATTCTTATTGCAATGCTAATGTTATTGTTCTTTTCTTCTGGGTGTTCAACAACTAAAGTTTAGAGACCAGAATTAGAAAGGTAACTGGGCTAAGAAGACAGCCAATATTTTGGCCTGGCCCTTCATGGTCTACAAACAACCCAGGACATGAAGAACTTTTGCTACAAGATACTATAACTTTGGTAAGTCACCCAACCTCCTGAAAAGATAAAAATCAATAGTGTTTTGTTTTGTTTTTTCAAATATAAATTAGTTAAAATTTGTAATTTGATTTCTCTTGTAAAACCTCTTTATGTCTGGTGGAGCACAGCTGCAGTTTCTCTGGCTTTGTTTTGGATTTCAGACCTTTGCATCAGGCTGATAACACCATGCTGACCTTGGCTCTTAAAGCCAGGTGTATTTTTTCTCTTTATTTTGCTTTATGCTTTTCAGAGCTTTCCTAGCTGTTTTCAATTCAATTCAATACTTATTTTCTCATTTTAGTTCTTTCCAATCTGAGTGCCAGCCCTACTCAATCCTTTCTAAGTCCACCACAGTGCCCTACCCACACCGTCTGATGCACTAAAGCCAAGCAGTTTTCCTTATGCTTTTGACACCACCTCCTCCACACCTGTGATCTTAGTAACTCAAGTGGAGGGGGAGGCAGCTTGACCTCCTCCAGAGAGGAGCACTGCAGTTTGCCTGTAATGATGTCATATTTTCTGAGAGAGGCAAGAAGTCTGCATTGTGAAAGACAGCAGATTTGGCAAGCAGTTGTTCTAAGAAACTAAATTCTGACCAGCAGCTGAATTCGAAGAGCAGAAGCTTGAGTGGCTCCCAGGCTCAGTTGTTCAGACTGCAAAACAGAGCACACAAGGCTCCAAGTTGTCAAAGTCTCAGTTAAAGTGTCAAGGGTGATAGCTTTTCTTTGTTGAGCTGTCTGTATGTTATTTTTGACATGCTCCCTAAGTTCCACATCAAAAGTTCTTGTGTGTGGAAAATGATGATTATATTTAACTATCTTTTGCAGCACTTACTTCAGCATTGCAGGCCTGCTTGGCCTGAAAGTGATTAACACATATTTTAGTCCCTGCTGACTACCTTTACTACCTTCTTGCATCTAACGCTCATACATCCTTTTTCCTGGATTTTGTGCTTGTCCTTGACCTTGATGTGAGGTGCACTGTGTCATCGATTCTTTTCTTTCTTTTTCTTTTTTTCCTTTTTATTCTGAGTAGCCTCACTGAGCAGGTGATTGCTTGTGGTTTGTTTTCATTATGGATGCTAATTGTTAGGGTTAACTCTTCATAGCCTGCTTTGGGCAAATCAATATTACAGTCCTCTGTACTCTTGGACTAACCTTGTTTGCTGCTTGCAATATGCCTTAGCAGACCTTCCACATTCTTGGGGTCTGCAGTTGATTGAAGTTTCCACTGCTGCTTTGGCTTCAGTCTCATAGCTTTGCATACTGCCCTCTCAAGGACACACTGAATGGCCCCCCAGGCCTTCTTTTGAAATCTGTGCAGAAGCCTCCATGACTATGTGGAAAATGCTGAGGTCTGTCAATAACTCAAGAACTAGCTGGACTCTTTTGGACCATGGCTGCAGTGGCCTCTGAGTGCTTAAATAGGTGAGCATCATACAATGAATCCTGGAGAATCAACTTTCTAGGGGGCTCTTCTCCAACAGAGGACCCATGGGCTCTCTTTTCAAATGAAAGGTTTACTCTTTTGCACCTCTGAGTCTTTGGTGAGTGAGGTCTTGCTGATTCCTGACAGACCTTCAAGCCATATTTTCTATTGTCCTGATGGAAAGTACTTGTCTTCTTTTTAATGCTAATCTCACCAACACTGTCCATGGGCCCATTCTGTGCAGGCACTTCCTTTATGGCCAAGCTGCAAGCTTTTTGAATTATTCAACTCTCCTTTTTTCTTGATTTTTACAGTGTTTGTAACTTAAAAGAGTTAGCAGTGCCTATGCCACATCCTGAATGCTGAGGTGTCTTTTAATTTCCTCAGTCAGATTAATTAATTCATCATCTTTAAATTCATGTTCACCTGCAGTTTTAGGACATGGAAAAAATATGAAAGATTTCTTTGTTGGAATGTAGCATCTATGACCCCTTGTCCAGTTTTCATTCCCAACTGAATAGCGTCCTCATTCTGAACTGAAACTTCATTATCTTGGACTTTACTGTTCACTTTCTAGAAGTGTTTTAGCCTTTTGAATTTGTACAAAATCTGTCACCAATCTCTGCTTAAGAATTTTAAGGATTCTCTAGCTGGGATCTCCAAATCTTTCCCAACTCTTCCCTCAAACCAGTCGTAAAGGCCTCTGAACTATGTGGTAGGTATCGTCAGAGCAATGACCCTACCTCTCTAGTACCAAAATCTGTATTAGTCACTTTCCATTGCTGGGACAAAATACAGAACACCCACAACATAAAGAAGTAGAAGTTTATTTGGCTCACATTTCCAGTTGGTTAAATTCATATCATCCAGCTCTAAGGCAGGAATGGTGGAAGGGCACAGCAGAGGTAAGCTGTTCAACCATGGCAGCCAGGATGTAGAGAGAAAAGGGAGGAGTCATTCTAGATGATGCCTTCAGTGACTCACCTCCAACCAGGCTCTACCTCCTAATAACACATTCAGCAACTAAACTCATCCATGGGTGAATCAGTGGGTTATGGTTTGGATGAATCCAATGATGAGTATAATGCCTCCATCATCCAATCTCCTTTGAAACAGATGAGATTTTGGGGAGACATTGTAGAGCTAAACAATATCAGTGCTATTGCAAGAAATAGCAAGTCACATTGAGGTACAGGTGTATATAATTTACAAAATAGAGAATTGTATGTTTATCATTGTTTGTAAATTTTGTGCTAAACATTCTTCATGTCATGTGGGGACCTATATCAAATCCCAGAGTTGGTATAAAAATTGGTTTTGGTTGAAGACATTTGGGATACAATAGATGCAGAAAGAAACTTTCTTGGAACTTCATTACCTGACTAAATGGAGAAATATTTGACAAATGAAGACTGCCAGAAAAACCTGACTTGTGTGACCTGCTCCCAGAAGAGAGGAAAAATTAGTCTACCATAAATTCTCCTCCATGGAGTTTCATGATTATGAATTCAGAAGACAGAAAGACTATCAACATAAACATCACAAACCTCCTTATTTCCCATTTGTTCCCCTAAACACACAATTGTCTTTGATGAAGAAATCTATTACTTGTGCCATAGGAATCTCTTCTTCCCTTTCTGTTTTCCCCACCCACTTTAATATATGAAACTAAAATTCTAATAACTTCTCTGAATTACTTCTCCAAGTACTCCTGTGTACATTAGTCCTTGAAAATAAACTCTTGTCTTTTATCTTGCTAACATTTCTTTTGTCAGTTAAATTTGCAGAACTCCCAGTAAAACAACTAAGTGAGCAGATGAAAATAATTTTTATCCAAACAATGAGCAGAAATCAATGCAATGGAGACTAAGGGAACCATACAAAAAAAATCATTGAATTGAAGAGTTGGTTTTTTGAAAGAATAAATAAAATCAATAAACCCTTAGCCATCCTTATCAAAAAAGGAAAGAAAAGTCTCAGATCCATGCAATTAGGAATGAAAAAGGTGAAGTCAACAGATACAGCAGAAATCCAGAGGATCATCAATACCTACTTTAAGAACCTGTACTCTAATAAAATGGAAAATGCAGAAGAAATGGACAGGTTCCTAGATACATATGAATTACCAAAGTTGAATGGAGAAGATATAAAAATTCTGAACACCCCAACCAGCAAAATTTGAAATGTATTTAAAAATTTACCAACAATGATGACTTCCCTGATGAATTCTATAAGACATTTAGAGAAGAACTACTGCTGCTACCCTTTAAACTTTTTCATGAAATTGAAAGGGAAGCAATACTTCCAAATTTATTTCTGGAAACAAGAGCTACTTAGATTCCAAAAGCAGAGAAAGACCCAGCCAAAAAGGTGAACTACAGGCCAATATCCCTAATGAACATAGGTGCAAAAATCCTTAATAAGACACTGGCAAATAGAATATAGAGGATCATCATGAAGATCATACACCCTGACCAAGTTGGATTTATCCCAGGGATGCAAGGATGGTTCAACATACGTAAATCAATAAATGTAATACACTATATTAACAGAGTCAGGGACAAAAACCATATGGTCATCTCAATAGATGCAGAAAAAGCATTTGATAAAATTCAACACCCATTCATGATGAAAAGACTGCAGAAAATTGAAATAAATGGTCTTTATCCCAACTTGATAAAGACTATCTATGAAAAATCAACATCCAACATCATAATAAATGTTCAAAAACTAAAAACCTTCATGCTAAAATGAGGAGCAAGACAAGGGTGTCCACTATCCCCACTCTTGTTCAATATAGTTTTGGAAACATTAGCCATAGCAATTAGAAAAGAGAAAGAAATAAATGCAATAAAGATAGTAAAGGAAGAAGTTAAACTGTCATTATTTGCTGATGATATAATACTCTACATAGAAGACCCAAAAAACTCCACCAGAAGACTTCTAGACTTAATTGAGAGATTCAGTAGAGCAGCTGAATACAAGGTCAACACTCAAAAATCAATAGCCTTCTTTACACAAATAACAGACTCACTGAGAGAGAAGTTAGTGAAACAATCCCTTTCACAATAGCATCCCCCCCAAAAGAAAGAAATATTTAGGAATCAGTCTAACAAAGGAAGCAAAAGACCTCTACACCAAAAACTATAGCACTCTGAGAAAAAGATACTGAAAGGATATAAGAAAATGGAAAGTCATCCCTTGCTCCTGGGTAGGCAGAACCAACACAGTGAAAATGGCCATACTTCCAAAACTTCTATGCAGACTCAATGCAATCCTGATTTAAATCTCAACAGTATATTTCACAAAACTGGAGAAAATAATCCAAAAATTCATTTGGAAGTAGAAGAGACCTAGAATACAAAAAGCTATTCTAGGCAACAAAGACATGGCAGCAGGTATCACAACCCCCAACTTGAAACTATATTACAAAACCACAGTGTTAAAAACATCATGGGACTGACAAAGAAACAGACCTGAGGATCAGTGGAATAGATTAGAAGATGTAGAAACAACTCCAGACATACACAACTACCTCATCTTTGACAAAGGAGCCAACCATCCTCACTAGAAGAAAGCCTCTTTAATTAATGGTTTTGGAAAAACTGTATTTCAACCTGCCAAAGATTAGAACTAGACCCTTATCTTTCACCATGCACTAAACTAAAGTCAATGTGGATTAAAGATCTAAATATTAAAACAGAAATACTAAACTTGCTGGAAGATGAGTTAGGCAGAACTCTTGAAGACATTGGCATAGGAAAAGACTTTATGCACATACCCTCAGTAGCATGGGAATAGCACAAAGAATCAACAACTGAGATCTTGTTTTATTAAAAAGCTTCTTCACTACAAGAGAAACCACCAACAGATCTAAGAGACAATGTACAATGTGGGAAAAATATCTTCACCAGCTGTTCCTTAGACAAAGGATATTCTACTGTCTATTTATATATATTTTACTGGGGCTGGTACTCCTGTCCTATTCAGTTGTTTCTCAGAGCTTATCTTTCCCTGGGTATTGGCCCTTGGTGATCAGGTCAGTGGATAGTTGGTTGACACCTTTACTGCCTCATGCTAAGGGCAAACAAAATGCAGAGCAGAGTTGGAATTGGCCAGTGGCTGGTGCCAAGGCAGAGAATCCACAGGCATGATGTTGGCCAGGGGGTAATGTGCCTCCTGAACTTTCTTGACTGTCTGAGGTGGCAGCTATATGGGACTACAGCTGTGCAGACCTGATGGTGGTAAAGACAAACTTGGCTCTCTGATGGCCTTGGGACCTCTCTAGTGGCAGGGGTCTTCTCAGTGCTGGTGCTGCATGCTTGGTCCATGATGGGCTATAAGACTCATTTTAAAACCTACTCTGTCCTCACCTTGGCAAAAACTGCACTCAGGATCTCAGTTGATATCGGAGGACCTGGGTGTCAAGTATTTTGTTCTAGCAATGAGTGACATAACTATGACACTCTATATGAAGACATCCAACTTCCCAGGATATTTTATTGAAAAGACTTTTTCCAATGTGTGTTCTTATACATTTGTTGAAGACTAGAAGGTGGTAGATGCATGGGTTTATGTCCAGGCTCTCTATTCTTTTCCATTCATCAATGTGTCTGCTTTTATGTCAATATGGTTTTGGTTACCTTGTTAGCTTTCTGTCACTATGTTAAAATCCCTTAGAAAATTGGAAAGGAGGAAAGATGTAGTTTGGCTCATAGTTTGAGATTTCAATTCATGGTTGATTGGTGCACTGCTTTTAGACCTGTGACAAAGCAGAGTACCATGGTGGGGACCTTGACAGAGCAAAGCTGCTCTCATGATGGTGACTGGGAAGTGGCAAGGGATAGAGGGAGAGGGAAAGGATCTGAGGACATTGTATACCTTCAAGAGCTTCTGGTGACTTGGGCCCTGTCTCCTAAAGTTTCTTCCATGTTCCAATAGATTATTGTTAGAAATCCATCAATAGGTTAATCCATTGTTAAGTTTAGTGCCTTCCTGATACAATCATTTCAGCTAAACAGTACTGCATTTGGGACAAAGGCTTTGACATGAGCTGTTGCAGGACAGTTCAATCCAAACCATAATATAGGAAAGCCTCCCACTTTGTTCTTTTTGCTCTAAATGACTTTAGCTCTTCAGGGTTTCTGTGTTTCCATATAAATTTTAGGATTATTTTTCTAGTTCTGTGATGAATGGCATTGGTATTTTGATATAGATTGTATTCAATCTGTAGATCATTTTGAGTAGTATGGGCATTTAAACAATATTGGTTCTTTCATTTCATAAACATAAGGTTTCTTTCATTTTTGTGTGTACTCTTCAATATCTTTTAGTATCAATATTTTATAGTTTTCATTGTAAAGATATTTTACTTTGATTATTTCTAGATACTTTATTTTTGTAGATACTATGATTTTTTATTCCTTTTTCAGGTAATTCATTAGTAGTGCGTATCAGTGCTATTGCCTTTCATATGTTGAGTTTGTATCCTGAAACTTTGATGATTTATTTTTAGTTCTAATAGTTTTGGGGTGTTTTCTGTATTTATGATCATGCCAACATGATATACCAACACTGACTGTTTGACTTTATCCTTTCTAATTTGTATGCCCTAAATTGCTATATGAGGTATGGCATGTGAAAAGCTGGTAGAAAATTTTCCAATATTCAAGGAGTATAGGAAAGTTAAGAGTCTATTGATATACTTAAGAGAGCAGCAGGTGAATTCCAAGAGAGAAGTGTAAAAGACTAGGGTTATTAGTAAGTGTTTGAGGACACAAAATGGTATTGAACAATGAAAACAAGCATCCCAGAAAGGCTTCCTCTAGATCAGCTTGCTCTCTGTTCATCTCAGAGGAGCACCTGCATGTATGTATGTCAACAGTTATACATTAAAGGAGCCAGCTTATGTGATCCACTACTTTGGACCTCACAGAAGCCCAATGATGCCTGAAATAAAGATACCAGTATACATCAACTTTGAGAAAAGAGTCACAGGCCATTGAGAAAAAATATGTGTTTTCCACATCAAAGGAATGGTTATTATCTACTTTTGCTTGTAGCTTAGCCTGTGCAGAATATGATGGCTGCTTAATATGTTTTGACTCCCAGAAGCCTATGGAATAAGAGGCTCAGTTTACTGTAACTACATTATCACTGTAGTTTAACTTAGTTTCAGCCTACTCAGCCTATGCATTTGTTTCTTTCTCTTGCCTGACTGCTCTAGTTAGAACTTCAAGAACTATGTTGAATCAAAGTGGTGAAAAGTGTGCATCCTTGTTTTATTCCAGATCTCAGAGAAAAAGCTTTTTCCCATTCAATATGGTATTAGTGTGGGCTAGTCATGACCTTTATTATGATGAAATATGTTCCTTCTACAGATAATTTGCTTATAATTTTTAATCATGAAGACACATTAAATTTTATCAAATGCTTGTAGTGCATTTATTGAGCTATAATATAGTATTTGTTCTTCATTCTGTTTTTGTGGTAGATCACATTTATTAATTTTTGTACCTTGAATCATTCTGTCATCCCTGGGATAAATTCCACTTGATTATGGTGAAGAATCTTGTAAATGTGCTGTTACATTCAGTTTGATAGTATTTTGATAAGAAACTTTGTATCTGTGCTGTTATGGCTTGTATCTTGTTGTTTCCTTGAAGCCTCATGTATTCATAGGTGGGCCTTTTCAGAGCTGGTTGGATCTAGTGTGCATGACACTGGGATTAAGGGCGCATGTTATTCAGTTAGTCTGTTGATTGGTTTAGCATAGTTCTGGATGTGGATAATGGAAAGGCCCACCATGGGTGTGGGTGGCGTCACCCAAAAGCATGTAGCCTGGATGGATGGGATGAAAGGGAATGAGGAGCTTATTGCCTGCTGCTTTCTGTCTGTCCTGCAGTGATCTACTTCTCCTCTACCATGCTAACCTGCCTTGGAATCACCTGATTATGGACTGATGCCTCCACAAACTGTGAGCCAAATGTAACTTTTCCTCCTTTAATTAGCAAGTGTCAGGTATTTGGTCTCAGCAATGAGAAAGTAACCAAGACGTGTATTTATCAATGATATTGGCCTATGCTCATCAAGGATGTCCACTGGGTAGTAGAATTGTAGAATCATTATTATAAAAAATTTCTTTTTTGCTATGTATTTGCCTGGCTTTATTTTTGTAGGGTATTTCTAGTTTCATAGAGAGAGTTTGAAAGAATTCCTTCCTCTTCAATTTTTTAGATTAGTTCAAGAAGAATTGGTAGTAGTTCTTTGTTTGATAGAACTTAACCAATGAAACCATTTGGTTCTGGGCTTTTCTTTGATGATAAATTTTAATTACTGATTTAATGTTATCACTATTGATCTGTAAAGGTTTTGTATTTCTTTTTGATTTAATCTTAGTAAGGTATACATATCTGGGAATTTTTCCATTTTTCTTAAGTTATGAAAGTTTGGCATGTAGTTGTTCATAATAATTTGTAATAATCTATTTCTGTGGTATCAGTTGTGATACCTCCTTTTTATTTTTGATTTCATCTATTTGAATGTTTTTTTCTTTTCTCCTTAGTCTAGCTGTTATTTAATTTATGCATACTTTTTTGAGATATAAGTTATACTCCATTAAGCCCACCTACTGCAAGTACACAATTTAAAGATTTAGTGAATTTATAGACTTGTAAAACCATTGTTACAAAACGTTTTATAAAATGGCTGTCGCCCCCCTCCCCGATAACCTTCTGCTCATTCTCAGTCAGTCTCTGCTCCTCCTTCCAGCACTAGGAAACTTTCACCAGACAGGGTTTGAGGAGGTTCCTCAAAATAGAGATGGGAACATCGATGAGTCATTCTACCTATGTGAAACATGTTTTCTGACTTCAGTCACAGAAAAAGATTTTTCGAGATATGTTAATAAGATGCATAAAGATATTTATTAGGCAGAATTTAAAAATCACACATCCAAGTGTACACTCCTACGGCTAGAAGTTGGGGGCTTTTATGTCAACTTGGGGGTCTCCCTAAAATAGGTTATCTAGGATGTATATTCCCACTATCTTTCACACCATCCACCTGATGGGCTATGTTAGAATGTGAACCATTCACATGCTTGAGGCTGAGACACTTGTCTTAATAGTGTGCTTTCTGAGTTGGCAGTTGGTAGGAGGGAGTGAAAGTTTTTGGTGAAAAGCATGGGTCAGAACTCAGTTTACCCTCTTATTACCTTTAAAACCCTTAAAACTTTTTTTGTGGAAGGGCAAGAAGCTTGAAAATCTTTTCTGTCTTGAAGCTGCATTTTTTTCTTAAAATTACAGTTTAAAAATTATGATTTTTGGGCTGTGGATTAGCTCAGTGGTTCTGCCACCTGCCTCTCAAGGGCAAGGTCCCAAGAGTTCAATCCCTGGTACAAAAAAATTATGATTTTCCTTTTTTGCCTATCTTTATTTTTTATCCTATCTCAAAACCACTAATCCACTTTCTCTCTTTACAAATTTTCCTTTGTGGACCTTTCATATCTATGTACTAATCACATAATTTGTGTTTTTTTATATCTGACTTCTTGTATTCTACATAATTTTTGAGATTAATCTATTTTGTTGCTTGCATAATAGTCAGTTTAATATTATTTTATTATATGTTTATCCATTTATCAGGTGATGGACAGTTGAATTATTTTATGATTTTGTCAATTATTAATAATGGCAATAGGTGTTATCTAGTGCTTAGCACATAGATGTCAGTGCAACTGACAGAACAGAAAATGGGACTCTGTCGTGGCTTTAGCATCTCATCAATTATGAAGTTTGCCAAAATTATCTCTAAGCCCTTTCCTAAAATTTAAATATAGATTACCACAAACTTATGTTAGTTTGCCTTGATAATCTTTTAATTGTATGGTGGTGCAAAAGTGCTATGCACTCAGCAGAAATCCAGTTTTGAACTTGGATCTTCCCTTCCGTTATAAACATGCAGTGCAGTCTTGTGATACTGTGCCATGGTGTTGCTAGATGTTAAGGTTCCTGATGCTCACTTCTCAACCCAAACACTCAGGAGACAGAAGTCAGTGACAGGAAAAAGGTTTAATCAAAGCTGGCTTTGAGGAAGATACAGAGGCCTCTGTGTTGCCTGAAATCCCTATCTTCCCACACTCAGGTCTGAGGAGGGTTTTTGTGGGAGGGGTGGAGAATATAGTATGGTTTTCTTGTGTGTCATGTTTTCACAATAGGCCACGATGGGGTCCCTTCCTCTCTTATCAAAACAGAAACTAATGAGAAATTGAAAGTGTAAATGAGGACCAAAATGTAAAATACATAATGTAAAATAGGAAGAAAAGTTCCAAAAGGGAAGGGTGAAGGGTAGGGGAGAAAGAAAGGAAAAGCATGAAAAAAGGAAATAATGGAAACAAAAGTTTTTGTAAATAGGGAGGGGTGGATGGTTGGAAGGGAAGGGAGGGAAATGGGGAAAAAACCAAGAATCAAGATATATCCGGTACAGATACAAATTCTCAATGATGAATGTAATCATAATGTATACCTAAAATGTACCAATAAACTTAATGGAGGAAAAAAACCCAGAAACTTATCTTGATCTTCTGGGGCCAGCATTTGTATATTCTGTTCAGATGGAGATATTACTTTTCTGCAAGTTAATTTATATAAGCCAAGGGTGTTTAGAGAAGAGTCTCTTTAGAAATTATATTATCAAAAGCAATGAGTTGTTAAAGGGCTAGGAAGTGAAGAAAAGGTTAGGAAGGGAGGCAGCACTGCTGAAAATATCTTCCCTAGAAAGTAGATCAGTTACTCTGGCAGTGAGCTGCAGTTCTCAGTGGGCCAAAGGATTGTGAGGATCAAAACCCCGTACTGGCCTGGCGTGGTGGCCCATGCCTATAATCCCAGCACTTGGGAGGCTGAGGCAGGAGGATCGCTGTGAGTTCAAGACCAGCCTGGGCTAAATAGTGAGTTCCAGGTCAGTCTCAACTACATAGTGAGACTCTGTCTCAAAAAACAAAAAACAAAAACAAAAGCAACCCATACTGTTCAGGGTCCTATGTTGCCAGAGATTTTTGGACATTGAATTTTGTGTTTTCACATCCCAACATGTGTAAAAAGTGCCCATCTATGTATATTCATTAGATACTCAACATTTCATTACAACATAGGGTTCATTAGATGACTTTGCCCAACTACAGCCTAATGTAAATGTTTTGTCCATGTTTAAGGTAGGTCAGGCAGGCTAAGCTATGATATTTGAAACTTAGGTAATAAATACATTTTTTGATTTATGATATTGTCAACTTACTGTGGCCCTTACAGTGACAATTTGCAGTTTTCAGGATGTAAATCATTTGCAAATTGAGATAAATCTGAATATTGTAGGGTATATATGTATATTGTTTTTAGGTCTATCCCTTGGGATTCAAAATGTTTACCTTTAATGGTCATTTTGATTTTGAGAAACAGCCAGAAGTTGCCCAGTGAATAAGGTGGAAAAGGATACATTGTAATATTTTTCATTGGAATGCATTTGGTAGTAACATTCACTGAATTTTTGATCACTTTTTTTTTTTTTTTTGGTACCAGAGATTGAATTTGGGTCCTTGCTCTTGCAAGGCAGGTGGTGGAACCACTGAGCTAAATCCCCAGCACCACGCCTACCAAACATGTGTTTTTTTTTTTTTTTTTTTTTTTTTTTTTGTACTGGGGATGAACTCAGGCTCTTGTGTTTGTGAGGCAGGCACTGGAACCACTGAGCTAAATCCCTGGCCCTGATCACTACTCATCTTTTCTCTTGAAAAGAAAGCTTTCAGAAAGTGGCAAGATCGGTGGAGTAAATGGGTTTGAGGTGAGGGGGAGTATGTACTTTGAGGGAGATTAATGGCATTGTGTCTTTTTTTTTTGGTACTGGGGATTGAACTTGGGTCCTTGTGCTTGCAAGGCAGGCCACTGAACTGCTGAGCTAAATCCCCAGCCCAAGCATTGTGTCTTTTACTGCAATAAATTTTAAAATTTAAAAACAGTATTTTATCACCTTTTATATGCTTTAATATTCTAGTAAGTCTACTAAGTTCAGTTTTAAAACTTCCTGTCACATGTTTGGAATTGATTTTTTATGACTTTGCCAGTTATCACATTAAAAGCATTGTCAACCATGTCTGTAGTAGGAACTGCTGTCTTAGCTTCTTTTCAAACACATGAATGAGAAAGTCTTAGCTGGATCTCAAATCTTTTTAATTAGACTGATTAAATCATGCTTTGTCTTAAAAGTTCTTTGGAAACCCAATTAACTTTTCTTGAAAATGCTGGCAAACACATATCACATCTGTGTAAAACCACTCAATCTGTTATTGTAAAATGTTAAGTGATCTGTAATTCTGATCATTATAGCATTGAAATGAAGGCAATATATTTTCAAATCATTGCATTTTAATTTATCCTTATGTTACATTATGCTGCAAACTTAGAACTATAAAGGTCCTTAGTGAACAAACATGACTGACTGAATGTTCATGTTCCCCCAAAATTAATGTTTTAAAGTCTAATCCCTTATGGTGTTGTTATTTGTAAGTGAGGTCTTTGGAAAGTGATTAAGTCCTGCTGGCAGAAAACCCTCATCAATAGTTTTGGTTCCCTTAGAAAAGAGATTCCAGAGATTTCTTGCTCCTTCTGCCATTCGCGAATGTAGCATAAAGGTCATCTTCTGTGAAGTAGGGAATTGACCTTCACCACAGACTCTACTGGCATCTTTTGATTTGTTGTTTTGAGATAAGATACAAAGTTACATGAAGTATGAGTATCATATATACTATTTTAGTCAAACATTTTAGCATGAATCTGATTAAGCCCATAGAAATCATTTCCTGTGTATAAGAAGTGAGGGAGGAATACGTTAAATCTCACAATGAGGAAACAATCAGAAAAACCCAAAATCTGAAAATCATAAAAGACAGATGATATTAAATGATTATCCTGAATTTTTAAAGATGTGTTAATGTAATGCAAGAGAAAGTTGTTATGTTTAGGAAACTAATGATTAGGAGTAAAGTGGTATGATATGTATATTTCACATTGAAATGTTTTAGCCAAAATTTACATACATACAGGAAGCAGTTATGGCAAAATATTTACAGTCATTGAATCTAGGTATATGGGTGTTCATAACCCTGATATAGGAGAAATATAACTCCCAACCTGTTAGATGTCAAATGTGCCGAGTTCATGGTCTCGCAACATTGAGGAATGAAGTTACAAACCAAAGAAAGAAGTTAGGAGAGTTTTATTGGAATAGCTCCCAAATTTCCAGAAGGGGTCACAAGTGGGTGGCCACTGAGGCCCTTTGTCAGGGGTATTTTATAAAGCAAAATCACTACGTGGGTACATTGTGGGTCAAACTACAATCATCCTATATGATTTTAAGTATAGCTGTTTACCTAAGGTCGCTTCAACAGGGAAACAAGTCATGTAGTGAAGTTACATGGAAAGAACAAAGACATTTTTGAGAAGAGACAGGTGATTGATGCCAACCTGACTTACTGAACCAGATGGTGCTGATTACAATATAGTTTCAAGTTATTGTTTATCCCTCAGGGGGGCATGTGGGCCTGACCATTGCATTTTTATCTTGAGGCCTGGCCTTCAGATGTGCCTTCAGCCACAATGTTGATGTCTTTATTTTTTTATTGACTTTCTTTAAAACTCAGTCCCTCTCTGATTGTATATTAATTTCTTTCTACCTTTGCTACCTATATAAATTAAAATAATTACAACTTACATAAAGACTTTTTAAAAAATACTTGAAAACTATAGCTCATCATTTTGTAATATTTCAAATTTGATAATTTTTTCATTGATAAGAAAATTTAATAAAGGTTCATAATCATAATGTGAGCTAAGTCTTTTAAAGAAACTCCCTTGGTAAACTTTTATTTTCACAAACTATTCAGACTCTTAACTGATATTTGATAGGTTATGAGTAATTTATCATGGACAGGATTATTTTTAAACATTCATTGGCTCTTCCTCCAAGATACTTGGTAATTAAGTTGCTGATGAATAATAAAATGGCTTGTTAAGACACCTGCTACTTCTTTTTTTCTGAGCTTCAACACTAGGATATGTCTCTAACCTGACATTACTGGTGCTCCATCTGTTAATAAGCAGTGCTGTTGAAAAGGAATTTTTTCCCTTTAATTAGCTGTAAGAGTTCCAACTACTGATAATTCTTTTGTATTTTTTGTCAGTTAATTTAAAAAATAGCTTTATGTACATTTTTTCTGTCCTTGCAAACTTTACATCTGCAAATGTTTTATGGCCACACAGAATACCTCACTCATTTAAAATAAAGATTAATTGAATTCTATAATTGATTTCAATATCTTTTTAAAGTCATATTGAAATGGAACAGAAATGTTATTTAGTTTATATTTCTTTTTATTGTTGTTGTAGTGATCTCTTATACAACTAATCATGTTAATTTTTTGAATGTTTAGTGATTTAGCATATTGTATAATCACTTTCTTCATTCAAGAACCAATGAGGTTTTGTCTTGTCAAACACTGTAATAACAGTATTGTAATTTTTTATTTTCCTTAAATATCAGAATATGTATATATATAATATATACACACAATATATATAATATATATAATGCCAAAATGTATACACACTTCAAGAAAAGAAAAACTTGGATAAATATTTTAATACTAAATTTATTGAGATTAATACATTACCTTTGGCCTCTACGATTACAAGAGCTACTCAAAGTGGTGGCTATTAACTTCTAGACATTTAGCAGTATGGCAAAATTCTGTTTGGATAACTTTGGTCATTGAGATTGCTGCACATGCATTTTCAATTTCTTCTTTAAGGGCCAGCAGTGTAGTGGGTTTGCTGTGATATACAACATCCTCTAGGGTCCCCCATATGAGAGTAACAGTATCTGTTACTGTGGAAAAAACATCATATTACTTTTCTTTTCCTGAAGTGTGTATACTTTGGTGAGCTCTGTACAGAGATTTTGGTAGACCCCATAACACACACACACACACACACACACACACACACACACACACACCATATCTTAGTTACTTTTCTCATTGCTAAAGCAAAATACCTGACACCCACAAGTTAAGGGCACAAAGATTTATTTTTGCCTCAAAGTTTGTAGAGGTTTTAGTCCATAGTCTTCTGAGGCTTCAAAGCATAGTGGCATGGCAGAGAGATGTCAAAGTGGAGAAATAGTTCATGGTGTGGCAAGCAGAAGGCAGTAAGCAGCAGCAACAGAAGTGAGACTCCCTTTCCCTTTTCTTCCCAGTCTTCAAACCTTTTGGATGGTGCAACCCATACCCAGGTCGGACCTTCTGTCTTCAGTAAATCCTTTCATCCACACCCAGAACTATGCTAATTTCAATCAGTAGACTAATTTAGTACCACAAACTCATAATCCCAGTGTCATGCACCCTAGATCCAGCAGGCTCTAAAAAGCCCCACCTATGAGCATATGAGGCTTTTGAGGGGCACCTAGATAAAAGCCATAATATATGCAAATACATACACAAATACATGCATATACAAACACATACACATACACATATCCTTGTTGACTTGATCAACATGCTCCCTTGTAAAATGTTCACTTAATTTTGATCAGTTTGTTGGCTTCACAAGAAAAAATATATGTTTTTAGAGTAGCATATCAGTGAATGTTCATTTCTGGAAAAACCTGAAAAATCTAGTTTCAAATACTTAGTATTTTCCTACCTTAGCCAGACATGGTGGCACATGCCTGTAATCTTAGCACTCAGGAGACTGAGGCAGGAGGATTGCTGTGAGTTCAAGACCATCCTGGGCTACATAGTGAGTTCTAGGTCAGTCTCAACTACATAGTGAGACCCTGTCTCAAAAAACCAAAAAAAAAAAAAAAAGATTTTTTCCTACCTTTTAAATTTGTATCTGACATTTTGAAATAAGAACTAAAGGAAGAAATTTGTACATTTACTTAGAATCACCATGAATTCTACCTCAGAAATGCAGACTAATATGGGTGTGACATATTGGTAACTCAAATGTATTTTTCATCATTGCTCTTGGTGATACAACTCGTCAAAATGGGGAATATTGGTACAGTTCTGAAAAAAAATGTAAGTATATTCTTTCATCAATTAATATAGTAGCTAAATTCCTGTGGATTCAATATGTATTAACACCATGCAAAAATACTTTGATTTTCATATAAGAGTTTGAATCTTACATATTGATGATATACTCCTAAGTGAAATAAATAAGTCACACATGTATAAATACTGAATAGTTTGGCATGAAAAACTATACTGGTACATAAGATCCTAGTGGCATAATTGGCAATATGATATAGGAAGAAAAAGGCTGAAGTGTAGGGGAAGTGGGAAGGGTAGGGGAAAGGAAATAAGGGAAAAGAAAAAAAAGAGAAAATGAAAAAATGGAAAAAAAGTATTTGTAAATAGGGAAGGGAGGAGGGGGTGAAGGGAGGGCAGGGATAAGGGGGAAAAATGAGAACCAAGACCTGTCATGTAGAGGTACAAGATCCCAATGATGAATGTAACTGTACTATATACCTGAAATGTACCAATAGGCTCAATGAGAAAAAAAAAGTTTGAATCTTAGTGTACTATAAATGAGTTTTTCACTTACTTGAAAGTCCAGTGGAACATTCAGAAGTTGGACATGGTATATATAGGTTTTTTTGTACAAGACTGTCTACATATTGCAAGATATTTAGTACCCTTAAATTTCACTCTTTCTGTGTCTATTATTAACAGATCCATAGCACCCCTATTGCTTATAATAACTTGGAATTTTAAGAACCTTATCCTAGAGATTTGGGATTGATTGCAATATTCCTTAACTTCATTTGGTAGCATAATGCCTCTTTATAAAACTGGATCACAGGTGGAATAAATTGTCCTTAACACATTGATTTGTTTAACTGAGTCATCAAATTTCTAGCACTTTACTGTTCCAAATATGGGTTAGATACTAGAGGCCTCCAAAGTCTTTCCCCTGCTGGTTTCTTCCTTCTATCAGCTGTATCTAATCACAGGTCTACTGATATATATGTTGTTCAAGGCCACCCACAGTTGTCCACACAGTATGTTATTTTTCTTTCTCAACCTGACTGTAAATCCCGTGTGTCTAAAGTTTGACTGAAGCCCCTGAGATCACCTGAAGTAGTCAGCACCAGCAGCCCAGGCAATGTAGAAAGATCCTTTGCCTGTGTACAAAGCTACTCAGTCAAAACTTTTATGCAATCTGAGGCTTATAATTACTCTCACAGGCCAACATAGCTAAAAGTCATCTTCATGAAAATCAGTAAGGTGCACTGTTGACTGTGGACAACTGTGAAGACTTAAAATCCTGTCATGATCTGAGGCTAAATTATACCATTAGTTCCACTAGTCTTCAGAAGCTTTATGTTCTAGTTTTGGTGTCCAAATTCACTTAGGTGTATGGCAACAATGGAATTCCTGACACGGAGCCTGAGAACTAGATGAACTTACCCATGTTTAATAATTGTAGCACTGACTTGTTCTTTTTCCTCCTGAGGCTAACAGAGGCCCACAGCGCACAATCCGGGAAAGCAGAAATTCCCCCCAAAGAAGGCAACAATGTATCTCTCTCTTCAGGTACTTTGGATCTTGGGAGGAGTGACAAAGACATAAACATGGTTAAGGATCGTCATCTTGGTTATAGTGCACAAACAAGGTCACAGGGCTGATCTTGGTGACTACATCTCCAATGTTGCTGTTTGTCTTTCTAATTTTGGCACTTTTGCTCTTGAACTGCACCTGTGAATTCCTGATACCCTTCCCCTAAACTGAGTTTTGTTTGCCTGAGCTAGAATCCATCATTCTTTTGACCAGCTCCTACTGCTCTTTCTAATCTCAACTGAAATGTCATAATTTTTATCCTGCCTTGTTAAGAAGGCAGAATTTCATGTGCATTCACTTCAATTCACTTTTTCTTTGTCATCTCAGGCTTCATATTATTAGTAGGGAGAGCATACCCATCTTATTTACATATAATTATTCATTCCCTTATCCCTTGTTTTCCTTTTTTTTCAATACTGGGCATGGAATCCAAGGCCTTCCCACTGAACTACTTCTCTAGTGTTTTCATTTGTTTGTTTTGGTTTCATTTGTTTTTTTGAGACACAGTCTTGCTATGTATTCTAGGCTAGCCTGGAACTCACTATGAGGCTCAGGCTGGCTTCATACTCTAACTATCCCCCTACCTCAGCCTCCAAAGTGCTGGGATTACAGGCGTGTGTCAACACACCTAGCTTTTGTTTTTTGACAAAATCTTGCGAAGTTTTCCAAGCTGATGTCAAACTTGTGATCCTCCTATCTCAGCCTCTGGAGCAGCTGGGATTTTAGGGATGTATCATTGCATCTGGCTCCTTACTTTTAATAGTTTTTATATTTAATTTTGTGATTGTATTTATAGCAGTTATTTATTTGTAAGTCTGTGTACTTAATGGATTTGGATTCTATTTTGTTTTAATTCTTAATTTTGAATTTCTTCAGTCAGTTGAATATCTACCAGAAGTTTTTTTAAGTCTTTGTCTTTTTTTTTTTTTTTTTTTTTTT
>NW_022900950.1:40446560-40477552 GCF_012274545.1 Fukomys damarensis | reverse complement strand
TTGAGTTTATTGGTACATTTAGGGATACAGTACAGTTACATTCATTGTTGGGATCATGTACCTTTACATGGCAAGTCTTGATTCTCATTTTTTTCCCCTTACCTCTGCCCTCCCTTCACCCCCTCCTCCCCTCCCCATCTACAAACACTTTATTTTCATCTTTTCATTCTCTCACATTTTTTTCTTTGTCTTTACCATGGACATGGTCACCTCTTTGACTGAAAATGGAATTCTTGATTACATTTCACCCCCCTATCTTTACAAATTTTCCATTATCTTTGAGAACTCAGGGTTGAAAAGTCTGAGGAAGCAACTTGAATTTGGTCCATTTCATGAGAAGCTTATTTTTCCCCTTCTTTACTTGGATATTTGCAAAATTTTATTAATATAAATTTTAAATATAGAGCATCTAGTATGAGTATTTGGAATTAATTTAGAATTTTCTTGGAATATAATGAAGCATTTTTCCAATTGCTTTTTTTTTCTTTCTTTTATTTTTTGAATATAAAAATTTATATTCTTATATCTTCTATATCAGTCAGAGTTTGATAAGAGAAACAAAACCCACAGGGATATTATTTAAGAAATTGACAGTAGTAGCTGGCATTCAAGACAGCCCACCCAGTGATCCTTGCTTCCTAGTACTTGTGCCCTCATGTAGACCCTTCCCACAAAATGTCAACCTCGATCTGAGTGAGCAGCAGAATCCAGTTGAAGTGATTATTGTGACTTTGGGGCTTTGGTTGTGAAATCTTTTGTGACTTGGATGGCTTACTCTAAGAGAGCCAGCCAACATGATGTGGGGATGCTGAAGCAGGAAGGTAGGGAGCTGCAGTTTCCTGCCAAAAGCCACAGACACTCCAGTAACAGTTAAACTTTCAGGTAAAGATTCAACAAACAATCACCCTGTCTGGCCATTTATCCTGCTGTCTAGTTTTGTAGGGGAAACCTGTTGGAACACATCCAAGACCTTTTTTGCAGTATGTGGCTGCCCTCCCATGGTACTGACAGAGTTGAGTAAATGCAACATACATTGTATAGCCCATAAAGTAAAAACTACTCGCTATCTATCCTTTATAGAAAAAGTTTTCAGATACTTCCTAGCATTTTCTTGGCAACTTCATGAAATCCTTGTGCCAAAACCATTTAGCTAAGCCCCTGCAATTCCCATGTATAACCATATGTATTGACCTACAGAAACCATATGAGATAATAAATGTTTATGTTGTTTTGAAATAATTATGAATCAATAGATGGTAAGCATATTGACCCTATATAACTGTGGCAGCTGCTTAGACTGTGAGTCTATGTTGCTTCTGTATATGGTGTTGGAGACTCAAGTCCACAGGGCAGGCAGTTGGGAATAGAAAATGTGTGTGAATTGGAACTTGTGAGGCTGAGAAGAAGCCCATAGGAAAGGACTGGAACATGCACAGTCTTTCACCACTTCAAACCTCCGATCTAAGTGATGGGGGTGTCTTGCAGGAGGTGTCAGTGGCCTTCATTATGGAGCTTCTCATTCAGAAGTTGAAGAGGTTGAAGAAGGATTTAGTAAGAGCTGGATTATTATGGGTCTGACTGCTGCTCCACCAACTGGGTGGAATAATGTGCCTGAAATGTTATAGCATCTATACTGTGTCAAAATTTTAAGTATAAAACGATGGATACTAATTCACTTCTGTCTTGGTGATCTCCAGGAAATGTTTATTGTTTCATGCTATGTAGAACTAGGTAGGGAACTAGAAAGCTTAGTTCCAGCTTATCTCTCCACCACTTTTTTCAACTTCAAAGTGTTAAGCACATTTATTCAATCAGCATCATTACTAAGTAATGTATCCTTCGCCTAGGCTCTTCTAGAAGTATAAATTGCTACCAATAGATCTGAACCAGTCTGTACTTCTCGAAGGATTTAAGAAAGCCTAACAGTTTAGCCTAATAGAGAGCCTCTGACATGATCATGAGAGTGATCATGTGTTGAGGGATTGAATTATTTTCAATAATTCTAGGTTTTCTTTCCACTCATAGAATAAAAGAGAAAACAATGGAGGCAGCCATGTGCCAAGGTTTTTGGTCCAAATCCTGCAGAACTGTAGGTATCTGGGCCAAGATCGTGGGATCTTAATTGCATAATATATTTGAATATTTCAGGAATGACTCTCAAATTGTTCATGTATTGCCAGGCTATAATGTTCAAGTAAACAACAGTAAGTAAACAAGGTGAAGATGTCTAGTTACTTTTCTTATTGCCAAGACAAAATACCTGACACCCAAAGTAAAGGGGAAAAAGTTTATTTAGTTCACATTTTGTAGAGGTTTCAGTCCATAATCAGCTGGCTCCCAGGGAAGATGGCTTGGCAGAGGGGATCTCAGAGGAGAAAACAGTTCATGGCAGGCAGAAGACAGCAAAAGCAAGCAAGCAAGCAAGAGACCTTAGTATTTTGTGCACATATAGTTATGATTGTTATATCTTCTTCTTGGATTGTTCCCTTAACACAGATGTAGTGACCTTCTTGTCTCTTCTGATCAGTCTTGGTTTGAAATCCACTTTGCAAATAGGATAGCTGCCCCTAGTACTCACTTCGGCAGCACATATACTAAAATAGGATAGCTGCCCCTGCTTTTTTCAGGGTCCTGTTGCATGGAGTATTGTTTTCCATCTTTTAACTTTCAGTCTGTGATTTTCTTTTTGAGTTAAATGTGTTTCTTGTATGAAGCATATTGCTGGATCTTGTTTCTGGATTCATTCTGCCAATCTGTTTCATTTGATCAGTGAATCAAAACCATTTACATTGATGGTTATAACTTATATGTATTGACTTGCCTTTGTCATATTATTTTCATACTTTTTGTTCTCTTTCTTTTCCCCCTGTTTAATTGCTTGCCTTGCCTAGTGAATACATTTTATTGGGGTTTATAGAATTATTATCTTTATCATTTTTTTCTAGAATATCCTTCAGAACTTTATGGAGTGGTTTGGTGGTCATGAATTTCATCAGGTTTTCTTTATAGTGGAAGTATCTTATTTCTCCATTAATTTTGAAAGATAATTTTGTGGGTTGGAGTTTGTTTTCTTTTAGGACTTGAAATCTTCACTCCAAGCTCTCTTTAATGTAAGGGTTTGTGTTCAGAAGTCTGCTGTGATTCTGATGGGTTTCCTTTATTAGGTGATTTGTTTCTTTTCTCTAATAGCTTTTAACATTTTGTCCTCTTGTTGAAGTTCTGGAATCTTGACTATTATATGTTCTGGTATAGTTTTTTTTCTTACCATGACTAATTGGAGATCCATGTGCCTCACTTATCTGTATGTCAAATGCTTGGACAGTTTTGCACTATTACTTCTGTGAATGGGTTCATTATGTCCTTTGTGCTACCTTCTGATTTTTCATTGATTCCAATTTGTCTTATGTTATTCTTCTTTGCATCACCTACCAGCTGTTGGATTCATTTTTCATGTACCTTGATATTTTAAGAAATATTTGATTTGACAATCACTAACCATAAGCCTGTCTCCTATGTCTGAAATTCTGTTGGTTGGTTCTCCTGTGTATACTTTAAATGAATTTTTAATCTTCTGGGTATCTGTTGGAATCCAGTTTCTCCTGTGTTGGGAATTCAGTTTCTGTGTTTTTCCTAAGCTCCCCTATTTTTAAAAATCTGTATCTATTTTAGATTCACTAATCATTTTTTTGGTTTCTCATATTTTTTTCCTCTCCCTTATTCCTTTTCCCCCACCTTTCCCACTTTCCCTACTCCTTTAGCCCTTTACTTCCTATTTCACATTATTAATTATCTCATTAGGATCCTGTGTACTATTGTAGTTTTTCACACCAAAGAAATACTTTGGTATTTCAGTTAAAGAAATCTCTGTATGAACATTAAAAATAGGGAATCCTAAAATAAAACTAAAAAGGAAAGTAAAAGAGAAAAGGCAATGATGTAACATTAAAATAATCCTTAATTATGGAGATGAAAATGGTCCCTGAACATATTTAAATTGCTTCTTGTTCTTAAAGTCTTATCTTATTCTTTTTTTCATTATATAGAGAATACTTTATTAGTTTCTGTAATCAAACCCACATAGATCTGACCTTACATATTTAGTACGATGTGTTACCCCTGTACACATGGAAAAAAATAAAAAATAAATATAAAAAATTAACATTTCTAGACCAAGAGAGATATTTCTTTATGATTTATAGCCTGTGGTTATCTTCTGAAGTCTATAGTTTTTTTGGAGAGTCCAATTCAGGCTGTATTTCTGCTGTCACTGGTAGATAAATGAGGCAGAAAGAGTCCAGATCCATGCTGGATGATCCCAGCAAGCCTGTAGTAGGAACGGAGTGAAGTGACAATTCTGATACTTCCACACAAGTTTAGGCTGATTGTGGGCTCTGGTTGGGGGATTGCGGCCTGACTTGGTCAGCCTAAATACTTTGGGTGTTTCTTGCTGCCCTGACCTTGGCTCCCTGACCCTGGTTGTCTTCTATGGTTGTCTCTCACCCAGTCAATGGGAGCCCTGAGATGAAGCCAACCCATACCTGCTGAGTCCAGGGTTCATTTGGCCCCTCATTAAAATGGTGTCTGGCCAAGTACCCTATCCAGGGGACATCACAGATACTTGGACCGGACCCCTCACCAGCTGTTGTAGCTCACAGCATCCATTGCTCTATTCCACTGGAGTGTCTATTCCTGGAGGCCACTGAAGTCACCCACCCTCACTATGTCTCTATGAATTTGAGTCTCCTCTCTCACATCATGAGCCAGGAGATGGAGAGAAAGTTCTGTTTGTCATCTCCTTTTTCTGTGTTGAGGTCTGTCTCTTCACTGTCTGTGTAGGCTCCAGTTTCCTCTTCAGATCTTTACTGGGTCCTGGGGATCCATCTCACTCCTTTTCTTCCCCACGTTGTTATAGTCCAGTGTCTGTTTTTTGAATCTTAGAGAGTTTGATTTGTTACTGTTTACTGCTCTACCTGGAAGAGGTCCTGGAATCTTTCATTGCCACCCTTAAAAGATGCACATACCCAGGAGTGTCAATTCCCTTTATTGGAGAGTTAGACGTGCACCTTCCTGAATATGTTTCAGACAAGCATTATATGCTGTCAAATCTTAGAATATAATTGCATCATTATTTGAAAGTCATTATTGCTAAGGAGAAATCAGTTTTCAATATATCTCTTGTTCCATTTTAAGCAATTATCTTTTTGTGCTAACACTCTAGGTGCATTTATCATATTTACTTAATTTTTCTTTAAAGGTGTTTTTCTATAGTATTTTGAATACAAGATAATCATGATCTCTTTCAAAAGCCAGGAAAACAATGCAAAAAGAATATTGCATCCTCCAGAGCATGAATTTCTTACAATTTCCACCACCATCATCCCTTAAAAGTCTATTAGTAAATACAACTTCCAATACATTAAAATTTATTAACACACAACTTTTTCCTTTTTAAATTACAATTTATTATATAAATAAGCTTGTTTTCACTGATCAACAAATATAGTTTACCATGTAAAAATTGCTTCGCTATTTTGCATTGGTGTGGAATGCATTATAATTTTCCCATCAATGTTAATAAAACATTTTGTGTTTAGTGACTTTGCATTTAACATAAACACTTTTAGTAATAAGTTAGTATCACTAACTTATTGAAAGATAAAAGAATTCCTCTTCTCTGTCTATTGATTTCTAATTTCAATTATATGTAAAACATCATTTACATTTTATTTTCCATACTTTCATGAATTGTCTTATTGTTCAGCTCTTTGTTTTTTGTGTTTCTAGATTATTCATTGAATTTTGTCTTCCTTTTAGGGCTATGTACTTTTTTCATTTCTAGTATTATGTTTTGTTAAGCTTTTGAAATTTAATGGCTGAATTTTTATTTCTAGATATTCTATATGATTCTTTGGAATTTTTTTTCTGGTAGTGTCTTGTTCCTCATGTTTTCAGCTTCATCTTCAATTTCCTTAAATGTAAATTTCAAAACTGATAATTCCCTTGGCTAAAGTTCTTAGGGGTCTAATTGCAGTGGTTGGTGTTATTTCTGACTCTTTCTCATGAATTATACATTTCTTGTATTTTATTGAGAACTTGAAGCAGATCTCAAGACAAGTTTGCAACTTGTTCTGTAAAGAATTGTTCCTTGAGACACATTCTTTACTTGAGTTTTCAGGATACTTATCCCTTTCCCTTCAGTCCTCAAATATTTTTAGGCCTATTTGTCTACTTTTATTCTTATTTTTTTCCACTAAGGTTATTAGTACATTTTAGGTACACAAAACTGTTATATTCATCATTAGGATCTTGTACCTTTACATGATGTATCTTGGTTTTTATTTTTATCCCTATTCCCCTGCCCTCCCTTCACCCCCCACCCTTCCCTATTTACAAAGACTTTGTTTCCATTTCTCATATTCTTTCTTTTCCATGCTTTCTTTGCCCTATCATTCCCACTTCTAATTCTTTAGACATTTTCTATTTCAATTACAAATTTTGATCCTTATTTACACTTTTATTTTTTCACACCATAGAAACTATTCAGTATTTACACATATGTGTTCTATTTATTTTACTTCAAAATATGCCCTCAATATGCATCCACTTTGCTATAAATGTTTGTAGTTTCCTTTATGCCTGAGTAGTACCACATTTTATTAAAAAAAAAAAGACCCACATCTTCTTTATCCAGTCTCCAGGTAATAGGCAATTGGGCTGCTTCCAAGTTTTAGTGATTACAAACTACAGCTATAAACATGGGTGCACATATATCAATGTGGCATGATTCTTTTAATTCTTTTGGAGGGATACACAGCAGAGGAATAATTGGAACTAATCTTAATTGTTTTTTGGCAATTATACAATTTATTTTTTGTACTGGGGATCAAACTTGGGTCCTTGCACTTGTGAGGCAGGTGTGGTGCCACTGAGCTAAATCCCTGGCTAATACTAGTTGTTTGAAGCATCTCCATATTGATTTCCACAGTGGTTGCACCAGTCTGCACTCCCACCAACAATGGAGAAGGGTTGTTTTCTTCCCATAACCCCACCAGCATTTGTTATCAGTTAATTTCTTGATAGCAGTTATTCTTTGTGGGGTGAGGTGGAATCTCAGTGTTGTTTTTATTTGCATCTTTTGAATAACCAGTGGTATTGAACATTTTTTCATATATTTGTTTGCTGCTTTTACTTGTTTGAGAAATGTCTGTTCATTTCAGATGCCCATTTTTGAATTGGGTTTTTATATTTGGGGGGGCTGATTTTTTGAGTTCTTTATATATTCTAGATAGTAGACCTTTGAGGAACAGCTGGTAAAATTTTTTTTTCCCACATCGTAGGCTGTCTCAGCTTTGTTGGTTTCTTTTGCAGTTCAGAAGCTTTTTAAAAAGATGAGATCTTTGTTGATTCTTTGTGCTAGTTCTCATGCTACTGAAGATTTGTTCATAAAGTGATTTCCTATGCCAATGTCTTCAAGAGTTCTACCTAACTTATCCTCCAAGTTTAGTGTTTTTAGTGTTTCTATTTTAGTATTTAGATCTTTAATCCACTTTGATTTTAATCTATTTGCTTATTTTAAAATTTATCTCTAATTTAGGAAATATTTACTTGATCAATGTTTGCTAACAGACATGTGAAGTGTTTTTAAGTGTCAACACTTAGGTGTTAACAGATATTCCCAGTCAAATCTATACTTGATCTTTACGGTGGCCTGTACAATTGCTGGCACCTGGCCAGCATTTATGTCTGCTGATAAGAGGAACTAAAATTATTTTGCATTATTTTCTTATGCGACTTTCAGTATATCATAATGAAAAATGGAGAACATTTTAGAGTTTTTACTTGACAAACATTTGCCCACAACACTCAGTCTGAATGTGTGATCCATGAACCAACAGCAGTTACCTCACCTAAGAACTTGCCAGAATTATAAATTCTCTGAAGAATCAGTGAAGAAGGTATGGCTCTAAATAAGCCTTCCAGAGAATTGTCACGGATGCTCAAGTTTGGGAGCCCCTGTTCTACATCAATTTTCTTGAGGCAACTAACCCCAAAATAGAACCCAGAGGCACTAGATTGGTTAATCTAGTCTCTGTCTTAGTTACTTCCCTCATTGCTGGGCAAAAATGTTGGATAACTGAAATTTAAAGAAGGAAATGTTTATCTTTGCTCACAGTTTATAGAGGGTTCAGCCCATAGTTGGCTGGCTTCAAGATAGGGCACAGGTACATGACAGCAGAAAAGCTGCCAATAGCATGGTGTCTGGGAGAGAATGAAGAGAGGAGTTGGAAGGGAGACAAACCCTTTCAGGCCATGTCCTCAGTGACTTACCTCTTCTGACCAGGCTCTACCTCCTAATAGCAAATCAGCTATAAGCCACCATAATCTAATCACCTTCCAAAAGCCCCACCTATGAGTGCATGAGGCTCTTGGGGGACACCTAGATATAAAACATAACATTCAAAGGCCAGCCCTCAAAAGATTCATGTACATTCCTTCATGAAAAATGCATTTAGTTTTTCTGAAAGAGCTGCCATGGTCTTAATAGTTTCAGCATTACGGAAAAATCCAATTCCAAAGTCTCCTATGAAATTTAAGGCAAACTCTTAGCTGTGAGTCCTTGTAAAAAAGTCAAAGAAAGTTAAACACTGCTGACATACAAAGGCACATGATAAACATTTCCATTCCAAAAGGGAGACATGGGAGGTAAAAAGGCATGTGACCAAGTAAGGCCAAATCATAGAAGGGCAAACATTAAACCAAATATTTCCATGTCCACCATCTAGGGCAAGTTGTGGCTAGCTAAGAACACCGAAGTACTTGAGTGGTCCAATCCTGGTGGTGTTGCTGATGGTTGTAGCCCTCATGGCTTCTCTCATGGGCTGGGTTTACTCAGTCCTTGAGTACTCTCAGTGTTCCATGCACCATGCATCTCCAACCTGGGGTCTCTGCTGCACTTTTCCCTTCACTCTCACAGCTTCACACACTGCCTGTCCTCTGAGCAGTAGTGAGGCTTTCTTGTGTTATTGCTGTAGACATTTTTGAGTGCCTAGATAGCTGAGCACTACGAACTGATCCTGGAAACAAAGTCTTTCACATTTGCAATTTTGAGCCTGTGCATGGTAGGGCCTTTCTGGTTCCTCTCATGTTTGCAAGGAATTTTTCTTATCTTTCTTATTCAAATAACTTGGCTTTTTAAAAATGCTGATCTTTTCAGCAACCAGTCTCTCCACTGGTCCAACTTTGGAGAGTTTCCTTTTTGGCAAAACTCAAACTTTTAAAATCATTCAGCAGTGTGATTTGCTTGTGATTCTCAGTGTAGAACTGACTAAAAGGCCCTAAGAGTATCCATACACAGCTTCAGTGCTGGACTACCTTGAAACTTTCTCAGCCAGATTTAGTGAGCTGCCCTTAATATCAGTCTCCCACAAAATCTGAGGACATGAGAAAAATGTAGACAAATTTTTTGCCAGAGTATATCATAGATGTCCTGGAGTCTAGCTGCCAAAGGAATTGTTCCCAACAGAAACCTCCTGAGCCTGAACTTTACTGTCTGCCTTTTATCAGCATTCTGTTCTTCTGAGCTCTGACTGGCATCTCCCATCAAGCTCAGCTCACAGCATTCTATGGATGCCACATCACCTGGCATCTTCAAACCTTTCCAAGTTTCTCCCGCGAATGAGTTCTAAAGGTTTCTGAACCACATAGTCAGGGAATGTCATACCAACAACCCCACTTCTCTGGTACCAAAATTTTGTCTGAATTACTTCCTTTGTTCCTGGGAATAAATACCAAACACCCAAGACTTAAAGAAGAAAAGATTTATTTTTGCACACAGTTTGTAGAGGTTTCAACCTAGTTTGCTAGATCTGAAAAACACTGTAGCCTGGCAGAGGAAAAACTGCTCATGGCACGGTGATTGGGAAGCAGACTGAGAGTAAAGGGAAGAGCTGGGAAAGGAGATAAACTCTTCCAGGCCATATCTTCAGTAACCTGCCTCTTCTGACCAGGCCTCAGAGCAAGTCAGCTATAAGCTCCCATAATACAATCATCTTCCACAAGCTTCTCCATGAAGTTCTTGGGGGGCATCTAGATATAAACCATAATGGCCCCTCACCCCTGGTTTGGCCTAAAGTGTTTGCAAAGAAAGTAGATTTGGGGACTGTAGGTTGGGTCTGTAGACTGGTTTAGAAGATGCTCTGCTGGTTTTGTTGCATACATTTCTGGTCAGAAAAAAATTTTTTACTCCAGAATTAAGAAAGGATGATAGAGATAATTCAAATCCTTTTATAAAGATTCTTGCATCTTTCTTGAATGTTCCATTGTAAAGTACTGGGAACATTTAGAAATTCATTCATTAATTCACTTATGAGAAATATTTTTTGATATTTACTGTGTGTCAAGTACTGTACCAGTAGGCATTACGGGTACAACAATAAATGATAAATATGACATTACAGAACTTAAATTTTATCAAGGGTGAAGCATACATTTGACATTAAACTTATATGAAGAATATATAAAGAACCCTTCCATTGGATAGTAAGACTGGCAGCTAAATAAGAAGTGGGCAAATATTTGAACAGATACTTCAGTAGATATTTGCATGGCCACTATGCCCATGAAAAGATACTCAACACCACTTGTCATCAGAGAAATACAAATTAAAATTAAAAGGAGGTAACATTTATAACCTCTAAGATGGACAAAAGTAAGGAGACAGATAGTAACAGAATTGGCAAGGATGAAGATAACTAAAATGTTCACTCTTTCATGGAGGAAATAAAGAATGGTGCAGGCAATTGAAACAGTTTTCAATTGCTTTATATAGTTAGACATATGTTTTCCAACAACTCAGCACCTTCACTCTTGCATGTTTATACAAAAGAAATGAAAACATATGGCCACATGAACACTTGTAAAAGAATGTTCTTATTCCCACAATTCATTCTTGTTCCAAACTTATAACAACCTAAATGTTTATCAGCCCTGAATGGATAGACCAGTATATCCGTTCAAAGGAATAATATGTCAATAAAAGAAATGAACTGTCATTATATGCAATGACATGAATGAATCTCAAAATATATTGAAAAACCCAGGCAGAAAATTTTATATATTATCTTGTTCTATTTTTGTAAAAAACTATAAATTACACGATTATACTTGTAGTCTAGAATAACCAAAGCTATAGTGATGGAAAGAAGATTAGTCATTGCCTGGGGCTAGATGTGGAAGAAGAGGCTAACACTCAAGGGGGCATGAGAAATTTGAGGGTATTTGGAAATATTTTGTATCTTTATTGTAGTTGTAGTTGTGTGACTGTACATGTGCCTGCAGAGTCAGTAACTGTCTACTGAAAAAGGAGGGCTTTAATTTTTGTAAATTAAATTCTTGTAGAACCATTCACACACACACGTACATATGTACACACACATATGTATATGTGTGTGTGTGTGTGTGTGTGTGTGTGTGTGTGTGTATGGGATGATCACAAATATAATACATGTTAAAATTTAAAAAATGATTTCCCAGCCAGAAGCCTGCCTGGACAACAGCCACGTGGGTGGACAGGCCTCAGCCAGCCAAGGTCCCACACAGATACCATTGTTAAGTGTGCACAGACCCCAGCTAGAGCCTGCATGGACCATAACCCAGTGTGGGGATCCAAAAGGCCATCATTCTGAACCCAGGTGTAGGTGTAGTGGTGAGTAGCAGAGAGAAGGCCTCTCTGAAGCTTGTTGAAAATTGAAGCCCACTGGGAGTGTAGAGTCACCTCAATAAAGGCACAGAAGGCTTCATTGGTTTAAATGAGAAGATGCCTGAACAAGTCTCAGAACTGGACTTCCATATCACCAAAGGCAACCCAAGGGGCAACGGATGGAACAATCTGAAACTCAATCAGCTGGACTCCCTGAACCAGCAATGAAAGACCTGGAAAAAATAAAATCAGAAATAATTTCTCAGGTAACAACAGAGATTATGTCCATACTGAAAGACATGACATGATCAATAACTCTAGAGCAGATACAGATTAGAAAAGGAATAGGGGATCTGAGGGACATAGAATCCCAGCATAGGAAACAAATGGAATCCATAAAACAGATGCAAAAAGATATTCTGGACATTAAAAACTCCACTGAAAGTTTACACAGCAGAATGAGCCAACATGAGGACAGACTATCATATATAGAAGACAGGATTGAGATTAGTGACCAGGAAAAGAAAGATTTCTTTAAAAAAATAGCAAGGAACTATGAGAAACCAATCCAGCAGCTGCTAGGTAATGCAAAGAAGAATAACATAAGACTAATCGGAGTCAATGAAGAAACAGGAGATAGTGCAAATGACATAAAAAAGAACTGTTTACAGAAGCAATGGCAGAAAACTTCCCAAGCAGGGAAAAATAATTTGATAAACAGATAAGGGAGGCAGATAGAACTCCATCTACCTGGGATTTAAATTAAATATAATTATAGTAAAAGGTACATTTTTGGCTGTGTGTGGTGACACATGCCTGTAATCCCAGTACTCGGGAGGCTGAGACAGGAGGATCACTGTGAGTTTGAGACCAGCCTGGGCTACATAGTGAGTTCCAGGTCAGTCTGAACTACATAGTGAGACCCTGTATACAACATTTTCATTACTACTTCTCAAAATACTCCCCCCCACACACACTTTGAATGCACATTCCTTCATTTTGCCACTTTCTTGAGCAGTTCTGCAAGTCCTCTTCATTTGTGCTGCCATGGCTGACTCAATGTCCTGAACTGATTAAAAATATTTACCTTTCCTGGTCATTTTGATTTTCGGAAAAAGCCAGAAGTTACACCATGCCAGATTTTGTGAATAAGGAGGATGAAGCTGCACCATATTGTTTTTGTGTTTTTGGTACTGGGGATCGAACTTGGGTCCTTGTGCTTGCAAGTCAGGCCACCGAACCACTGAGCCAAATCCCCGGCCCCAACACCATATTGTTTTTATTAGCCTTCTTTTCTATTGGATGGCACAGTGGCATTAGCATTCATCAAAACTTTTTTTGTCAGGACTTCCTAAGACAATCATGCATGAGGAATTCCAGAACTGCTTCAGAAAGTGGCAAGGATGATAGCCTAAGTGTGTTTGAAATCTGGGAAATACTTTGAGTGAGATAATGGTGTAATAAAATTTTAAAAATAGACATTCATCATGTAGTTTGATCATTCCTTATACATGTACTTTAAGAATTGCTTATTTAAAATATATACATATAATTATTTTTGTATGTTTTATAATTAACATGAATAAGCACAGAACTTCACAAAATGTCAAAGTTTATGAGGCACGACGAGGAAGTAAGGTAGATGAATAGAGAAAGGAGACCAAAGATAATATATAACATGGAAATGAAGGGAGGGAATATCTTCAGAGTGAGGAGAGGATCACATGTGTCAGCACTGTACAGAAAGAGCTCATCAGGAAGGGCTATAATGATAGGGACACCAGACAAGAGGAGGTGGTACTCTTTCCTCTGCAACCCTTGCCTGTCAGGACTATAAAAGCAAAGAGTAGATGGTGACCATTCTGAGTATAAAGAATCCCATCTAGGGATGAAAATGCACACAGAAGAATCCAGAAATGAGGAGACAGAGATAGAACCCCAGTAGCATTGTCTAAATTCCTGAAATCAGCCTGCCAAATGTACTCTGGACTTCAGTTTTGTGAGCCAATAAAGTCTATTATTTTTTTTCAACTGTGTTTCTGTCATTCCTATCCAATGGATTCCTGACCACTGCGCAGGATGATTTTCTTCCTGATGTTAACCATGCCTTTTATAGAAGGCCCCTGATGTGCATACTGAGGGATAGAAATCAGGAATATAGCTGGTCAGGGATTTTTCATTTCTCTGATGATTTTTTTCTGTTTCCTTAATTTCCTACACCCAAATTTGTGATGATATTTCTGCCCAGAAGGAGAAAGATGGCTCATTCCTTTACAAATATGTTCTCATGTTTATAACATGCTCATATTTATAACATCTTAAGCACACCTCAAAAATTACCCTTTAAAAATGTTAATGGGCACCATTTTGAGAATATTAAAAGCCCTTTAAAAATATGTGTCTGCACTATAGAATGCAAGCCATCAATTTCAGACATTTAGATGTTTAGAATACGAGAAAATTTTAAAAAAGGAAAGCACATATGCAATCTTTATCATCATCATCATGTTCATCACTGTTATTTTGAGAGGTAGAAATGATTCTAACTTCCTGGTATATCATTTTATTTCCTATTTTAATTGTTGATATCTCCTGGTCCCTTCTAAGAAAAACTCATCTTAGAGGAAATATAAAATGATTCTATTAAGGATTGGAGGTTGTGGTTAGAACCTGAGTCAGGTGAACCTTGAGTCTCCTACCCGACTGCTGTAGGGTCTATGATGGAAATTCCAGGCAAGTGCAGATATGGGAGAGAAAATGTTTGGAAGGTGCAGATGCAGGTTTCCTTCTAAGCCTGGGAGCTGAAGCCCAGGACTGCACGCTGCTGTAGAGAAGAGACGACACCACATTGGAAAGTTCAGGGTATTCGCTATGCAGATAATCTTCTTCCAAGAAATGCAACACAGAAAACCTGTGAAAAATGGAACATTTAGATCTGTTTGATGGTGAACACCAATTAGAAGATGGCACTAATCAAGGACAATATGTCCAGTCAGGTATTTGTCCCCTTAGAGGTCACAGGACTGTGCTTTCATCCTCATTTTCAGAAGGGTCTCATTCGTTGAGAATCTGATAAGGATGTGGCAAGAGAATAGACTAAAACTAAATTAAAATGTCTCCAAGAGTATTGCTTGATTGAAAGTGTATGATTTATGACTAAGACAGCAATAATACTTTTATTTTTACTTTTTATTTTTATTGTTTTTTCTGGTCACCTTCTCTAGGGGCAAAAGCATCTTTTTTTTTTTTTTATCATGGATTGAACTCAGGACCTTGTATTTGTGAGGCAGGCACAGAGCCATTGAGCTAAATCCCAGGCCTAAAAGCTTCTGTCTTAATGATCCCTGATCATCAGGCTTTTGTATCTTATGATAGTAAAATAAGGATATACTCTCCCAACAACTTCAGTTTTGAAATAGAAGTTTTATATTCATTAAACCCCACAACTTTTTTGTTGATTCTAAAACTCAACAAAATTGTTTTTCTGTCTTGTGTAGCCCACAGATATTTTTTTGGGTTGCATCATAATTAAATTGTGTTCCATACTCTCAGCATACTGAGAGGTATCAATTTGTTTGGAGATGATTTTTTTAAAAAGTTGAATATTTTACTAAATGTTAAAAAAGAAACATTAGGGCCGGGGATTTAGCCCAGTGGCACAGTGCCTGCCTAGCAAGTGCAAGGTCCTGAGTTCTATCTCTGGTGCCACACACACACACACACACACACACACACACGAAGGAAACATGTTATGAATGATAGAATTAAAAAATGACCATATTCTAACCCTCACTGCAATAATGGTTTCAAGCAAGAATCATCATGGTATGCTAAAGTGACTAGGAGAAAAAGTTACTGAGAAATAGAATATTCAATCTCAAAATATCACCCAACAAATTATTTTTTCAATTGCCAACAGGAAGAACATGCTTTTACAGTGTACAGGCACAGTAGTTGTCATACTTTGTGTAGAATTCAGTTTTAGTGGAACTTGTTATACAAGGATATCCTGTGCTCAAAATTGTGCCTCACCTGGGTGACATGGTTGGAGGAGAACAAGCAGAGTTGCTGTCCTTCTACTAAATATTGTCTGCACCACCAGGTCATGAAGTCTGTCTCTAGAGAGGATCATTTTATTTTCAGTTTGCTTAGATTTTAAGTTTCATATGAACATGCAAACACACCTTAAGCTGAAGCAGGTCTCAGTTTATGTTGTTTTTTGCACACATTTTCAGTAGATAGAGAACCAAGTCTGATTTAGAGACACAGAATGGACACTGTAATTAAGATAATGAATATAAATGAAGTATATAGGAATCAATCTAACAAAAGAAGCGAAAGATCTCTACATTGAAAACTACAGCACTCTGAAAAAAGAAACTGAAGAGGATATAAAAAAATGGAAAGATATCCCCTGCTCCTGGGTAGGAAGAATCAACAAAGTAAAATGGCCATACTACCAAAACTGCTATATACCTTCAATGCAATGCCAATTGAAATTCCAACACTATATTTCACAGAACTAGAAAAAAGAATCCAAAAATTCATTTGGAACCATAAGAGACCTAGTATAGCAAAAGCCATTTTAGGCAGCAGACACATGGCACCAGGTATAACAATTCCCAATTTGAAACTATACCACAAAGCCACTGTGATAAAAACAGCATGGAACTGGCAAATAGGCTTGAGGATCAGTGGAACAGACTGGAAGACACAAAAATAAACCCAGATGTACTCACTTACCTCATGTTTGACAAAGGAGCCGACCATCCTCAGTGGAGGAAAGATAGCCTCTTTAATAAATGGTGTTGGAAAAACTGGATGTCAACCTACCACAGATTAAAATTGGACCCTTATCTTTCACCATGCACTAAATTAAAATCCAAATGGATTAAAGATCTAAATATTAAAACATATTTTAAACAAATATATAAAATATCTAAATATTAAACTTACTGGAAGGTAAGTTAGGCAGAACTCTGGAAGACATTGGTATAGGAAAAGACTTTATGAACAAATCCTCAGGAGCCTGGGAACTAGCAGATAGAATCAACAACTGGGATTTCATCTTACTAAAAAGCTTCTATACTTCAAAAGAAACCATCAGCAGAACTAAGAGACAATCTACAATGTGGGAAAAAATTTTTACCAGCTGTTCCTCAGACAAAGGACTATTATTAAGGATATATAAAGAACTCAAAACAATCAGCCCCCCCAAATATAAAGACCCGATTAAAAAATGGGCATCTGAAATGAACAGACATTTCTCAGACAAAGAAGTAAAAGCAGCAAGTAAATATATGAAAAAATGTTCCACATCACTGATCATTCGAGAGATGCAGATGAAAACAACACTGAGATTCCACCTTACCCCACAAAGAATGGCTGCTATCAAGAAATCACACAATAACAAATGTTGGAGTGGTTGTGGGGAGAAAGGAACCCTTCTCCATTGTTGGTGGGAGTGCAGACTGGTGCAACCACTATGGAAATCAATATGGAGATACCTCAAAGAGCTTGGACTAGAGGTTCCATTTGACCCAGCCATCCCTCTGCTGGGTATCTTTCCAAAAGAACTAAAAGAATCATATCATAGAGAAGTATGCGCACCCATGTTTATAGCAGCATAGTTTGTAATAGCTAAATCTTGGAAAACAGCCCATTTGCCCATCCTTTGCAAACTGGATAAAGAAGAAGTGGTTTTTCTATAAAATGGAATATTACTCAGCCATAAAGAATGAGAAAATAGATTCATTCATAGGAAAATGGATACATACTGAAGATATACTCCTAACTGATATAAATAAGGCACACATGTGTAAATACTGAATAGTCTCTCTGGTGTGAATAATCTTCAATAATACAGAAGATCCTAATAAGCGTACTGACATTTAGAAATGGGAAGAAAAGAGCTAAAGGTGTAGAGAAGGTGGGATGTGTAGGGGAAGGGTAATAAGGGAAAAGAAAAAAATGTGAGATAATGAAAAAATGGAAATAAAGTGTTTGTAGATGGGGAGGGGAGGAGGGGGTGAAGGGAGGGCAGGGACAAGGGGACAGAATGAGAACCAAGACCTGTCATGTAGAGGTACAAGATCCCAACAATGAATGTAACTGTACTGTATCCCAAATGTACCAAAACTCAATTAAAGCTGAAAAAAAGATAATGAATATATATACAACCCTCAGAATTTTCCTTATCCTCCTTTCTCAGTTCTTCTCATCTTATCCATTTCCACACATTTTCTAGAATTTTATATAATTATATATTATATAGTCTGTGTAGTATGTATATTATATAGTATGTGCTCTTTTTGGGGTGGTCTGGCTTCTTTTATTTGGCACAGTTATTTTGAGATTCGTCCACATTATTGAGTATATCAACGCGGCTAGTAAATTTGTTTATCCATTCAGCTGTTGATGGGTTGTTTCCAATATTTTATCTGTTATAAATAAAGCTTTCACAAGCATTTGTATACAGTTCTTTTTTTTTCTTTTATTGAGTTTATTGGTACATTCTAGGTATACAGTACAGTTACATTCATCATTGGGATCTTGTACCTTTACATGACAGGTCTTGGTTCTCATTTTTTTCACCTCGTCCACTTCCTCCCTTCACCCCTCCTCCCCTCCCCATTTACATACACTTTCTTTCCATTTTTTCATTTTCCTATATTTTTTCTTTTCCCTTACTACCTTTCCTCTACCCTTCCGATTTTCCCTACACCTTTACCCTTTTCTTCCTATTTCAGATGGTCAGTTATCTCATTAGGATCTTATATACTATTATAGGTTTGCACACCAGAGAAACTATTCAGTATTTACACATGTGTGACTTATTTATTTCACTTAGGAGTATAGCCTCAATATGTATCCATTTCCCTATTACAGTTCTTTTTATAGACATGTGCTTCATATCTCTTGGGTAATATCTAGATATGAACTGGCTGGAACATATGGCAGGTGTATATCTACCTTTTTACAAAACTGACATTTTAAAAAGTGAGAATGCTGTCATTTTTAAAACTGATAATACTAGATGTTCCCACCAGCAGCATACAAGAGTCCTGGTTTCTTCATATCCATGCCAATCCTTCATATGATTAGCATTTTCCATTTCAGCCATTATAGGAGATCTCTTGCAATATGTTATTATAATTTTATTTTTCTAATATTAATGATGTTGAGAATTTTTCATGAGCTTGCTTGTCAGCTGTGTGTCTTCTTTGGTGAAGTGTCTGTGTAAAAGTTTCGCCACTTGTACTGGGATGTAAATTTTGTTTTCACAAGCTTGTATGTTTTTTATCAATTCTGAATATAGGTGTCATAGGCTCTGCCTTGGTTCCTGCTTCCTGCACCTGACTTTAGAAACTCTGTCAAGGAATGAAGCTGGGGCATTTAGAGAGCTCCCCCTGTTTATTTTCCATCTTTCAGTAATCACTGACCCTAATGTCCAGGGTCTAAAAAGTTGTTTTTGGAATTTGTCTTGTCTTTTCTGTTTGTTTTCATTGGAAGGAAAAAATCTAGGCCCTGCCATTCTGTCTTGTTCACAAGAGAAACCTACTTATTTTGTTTGAAATTAAAACTACTCTAATGCTTCTCAGAGGATTTTGTTCAATAAGGTACTTTTGAAAAGTTCTAGCCAGCTCTACAGAGAGATCCTTCTGGTGTCAGATGAAGCTATAAATTAAGGTTCCAAACTTGTGGGTGCATCCAGTTTCGAGTGTGCTTGTTAAAGGTTGTTGGGTCCAGCTCACAGAGCTTCTATTTATTTATTTATTTTTACAGAGTTTCTAATTTAGGGCATCTGGGGTAAGACTAGAAAATTTATGTTTTGCATGTTCCCAGGTGTAGGGACCATACTTTGATAGAGAGCTATTGTTATAATCAAACCATGGGCTGGATTGGAAGTATCTAATGCCTTGGAGAATGTTTAGCTAAACATTTTCCCTTCCTAATTGTCTGATTGGTTTTATAAGGTAAATACATCACCAATGTTTGTCTTTGTCTCCCTCTTCTAATATAGTCATGTTATCTTTACGGTGTATTATTTGCCTTGGTTCACCATCTAATTTAACCACACCAAAGTTAGCACAGGGTTTTGCATTGGGTCTTTGTTTCACTGGTTCTGCCTGAAAGACCACTTTTGGTCTATATAATGAATTTACTTACTGTAGAAACAGTTACATCTGTTTTTCTCTCCTTATCTATTTTTCCTACATATAATGAAAGATCTTGATATATGTATCTAAATTCTGTCTAGAATTTAACTCTGGAGTAAAAGTTGTTTCTCATTTTCTCTTCATTCTGACATTTTACCTAATGAAATATAGAGATTCTCTTTGGTCTTATTGATGATTGTGGGGGAGAGGAAAAAGAATCATTTAATAAATGACAGATTGAGGCATTGTCTGTCTGCAGAGCCCCATCTCAGTAATAATGGTGTTCCTTGGATGCCACAGCTGTCATAAACCCTACTTTTCCTGTCAAGTGAGGGTTCAAGGTAGTATGGTTTGTGTCTAAGGACTTAAGCCAGAGTCCCCAGCTGTATATCCTGACTTCACTTTGCATGTGGAAAACTTGGGCAAGAAAATCTTTATGTGCCTCTAATGGAGGTCATTATAATTCATAGTGGTGATGTGAGGATTAAATGAGTCACTGGCTGTGACTATATCTCCTACAAAGCAAACATTCAATACATGTTAAAAAGTATTTCTCTCATTTGTATAAATACAAGTCTTAGATATGATTTTATTCTTGCCTCGAGTAATGTCTGCTTAGCTGTTATCTATATAATTCATTTTTATTTCTTGCCTTGCCATTTTGTGTTAATGATTTCTCACATAGAAGGTGTTTTTAAAGGCATTTACATTTTCTGACAACTTTTGTGTCTGTGCATTTGCACTCATGATTCACAAATATGGGTAAGGAATGCTCTAAGAATTCCAATAAAACGCTTTTGTTGGACTGAAATCAGCGTTCCTTTGCAATTTTATTCAGATTATAGAGTAGCAATAGAATTGACATATTTACAAGTCTGAAAATCTTGCTTCAGTTATTCATGTATTTAGATTATTTTTGGCATTGGAAGGGTCTTTGTATAAGAGGTTTTAGTAGTCATAAGTGAAAATGGCATTTACAACTTTACAATGACATTTACTACTTTACTGTTTACTTTGAGTTCTAAAGCTCTTTGAGGCTAAAGATTTGCAAGGTTTTTCTATCTCTATATCAAGTTTTCTACTTATCCCATAGTTTGACAAATAAAAATGTTGTATACCTGCCTTATTTAAGCCTTTTACAAGGAATAAAGAATAAACATCTGTCACTTAAAATTTCTAACTTATAAAATGCTATTGAGCAGGCTGTCAACTTATTTTACCTGAGAAAAGTTTCTGGCACAGTTTGCATAGAATTGTGGCTTGATGTCTTCTATGTCTGTAAAAAGGCTAAAATCATAGAGAATTTATCAGCTGTGACATGTGTGGAGTATGGATTCCCTTTTATGAATATTCAAACCATTCCATTTGGATCTTTCTTATTACATTTACCATATTCTACAATATTCCCTAAGTGCAGTAACATAGGGGGGTTATCATTTTAAAAGCTACCAGACAGACTTCATTTAATTCTAACAAAAATCTTTCCAAATATACATGATTATACCTTTGGATCAATGGGAAACTGAGATAAGGTGGTTAGGTAACTTGCCCCAAACCGTAAAATCAGTACTGTCATATATTACTTAATGGCAGGGATACATTCTGAGAAATGGGTCCTTTGACAATTCTGTCACTGTGCAAACATCATGGACTGCAGGTCCAATACCATATGGGTTGCCATGTTCATTCAAACAGCCTGTTCCAGAGCTAGGGTATTTGAGGCTGATTCATTCTTTCCTTAATTCTTACCAAGCACCTTTATATACCATCCCCATTAGTCATCATATCTTCCAGATATACTCTCCACCCTTTGACTTTCTATCCTTCTGACTCTCCCATTTTAATGATTCAGGCTTTTTGTGTGTGGCAGTGGAGATTAAACCCTGGGCCTTTCACTGAGCTATATCCCCAAGCCTTTTAAAGTTTGTTATTTTCAGACAGGGTCTTGGTAAGTCTCTAAGTTGCCTGGGCTGGGCTTGAATTTAGGATCTTTCTGCTTCAGCCTCCCGGAGTGCTGGGATTATAGGTATGTTGTATCATACCAGTTCCACAATCCTTTTGCCATTGAAATCCTGTTCTATTTTAAGGAGTACCTATATTTCTTCAGTATCCTCACAGAACATTCTCTTCACCAATATGTACTCTGGGTGAAACCCAATACTGTTTCCCTGCATCCGTGAGGCCCCCCAAAGCTTCTCAGAGTCCTTTGAAAGCTGGTCTTACTGAAAAAATGTGAGGGCAGAGGCAAGAATTTTAGTCTTATCTCTGCAATTTACCATACTGCCACCTTGCTCTCTGATCTGTGAAGTATAAATAGCACCATTTTCCTCATATGCTTTTTAGAGTGTTGGAGGATTTTAAAAAGCATCTTTGTACAAATGCTTTAGGAAGAATTATACTAGGCAAACATAAATTTAAATGTAATGCCCCATTAATTAAAAATTTAGACAGGAATTATTTGTTTTTGTATGTCACTCTTTGGAAAATAAGAAAATAAATTAGTTTTGATACGTTTGGTAAATAAAGGAACTTCAAGAATTGAGAACTCATAACTCTTAAAGTTCTGTGGAGGATGTCAGGTAGAATTGTATGCAAATTTTTCTGCATATACAATTTGGCAAAGGAAAAGATTCCCATTTTATCAGATCATTTAAGATATCTTCTGCTTCTAGTCTACATTGTCATAACAGCCTATATAATGCTTATCACTGGCTCTATGTCCCTAATTTTTCTGTAAAGTATTTAAAATGCAACAGAGTAGTTTCAATATTCCCTATTCATTAAGGAAGGAAAACAACTAATTTAGTGTAGAAATATGTAAAACAAGCATTTGAACAGAAGTTTTCTTGGTAAGTCCTCAATTAGCCAGAAAATACAATGACCAAAGCAATTTTTCACCTAAGTAGTATCTTTTAAAATATTTATTATACTCCTGTTTGACCCATTATGTTCATATCCCTCACTCCTATGACTCCTATGTTCTCTAGTAAATGTTCTCTAGTAAATGTTCCAGGTCCTGGCCATAGGTCCTAACCCTCACTTGCAAACTACCAATGAAACTCTTGAAAGCTTGAGAACTGATTTCAGCACCTATTGGTTTAATAAATGAATGTGTACACTTAGGTTGTTGATTTTCTTTCTTTTTCAAAGAATAAAACCTTACCTGTTCTTTAATGTCAGGCAATTAATGGGGTATGCTCAAAATTATGTTCTTCAGGATATACAGACAACTTCCAATTTATAATGGTTTAATTTAGAATTTTTATTTTACCAAATTGCAAAAGAAAATACACATTCAGTAGAAATTGTATGGCACTTCGTATTAAATGTGGATGTTTTCTAGGGCCAGGCAATATGTGGTACAATACTGATTAGTCATGTTAGGTAGTGGCCATTAACCACAGCTCCCAGTCAGCAATGTGATCACAGAGAAAAGCAGTCAGTATGTGTATTGTATTGCTTCACTAGGACATTTTTAAAGTTAGGTGCATTAGATGTGTTTTTGATTTACAAAAATTTCAATTTTCAATGGAGTTATCAGAATGTAACTTCATCATAACTTGAGCAGCATCTGTACATACTCTAAAGTTTTTGCAAAGTATCTTTAAGATTCTATATTTAATGCCAGTAGTTCAAAGCATTTAATTAAAAGGGCACCACCAAACTTCTCTAAAGCATGTTGGGTTAAAAATTGAGTTTATTGGTACATTTTAGGGATATAGTAATATCCCAGTTACATTCATTGTTAGGATCTTGTACCTCTACATGACAGGTCTTGGTTCTCTTTTTTTCCCCTTTTCCCTGTCCTCCCTTCACCCCTCCTCCCCTCCCCATTTACAACCACTTTATTTCCATCTTTTCATTTTCTCACATTTTTTCTTTTCCCTTATTACCCCATCCCACCTTCCCTACACCTTTAGACCTTTTCGTCCCATTTCACAATGTCAGTTATCTCATTAGGATCTTATGTACTATTACAGTTTATGCACACCAGAGAAGAAACTATTTGGTATTTACACATGTGACTTACTTATTTCACTTAGGAGTACATCCTCAATATGTATCCATTTTCCTCTGAATGAATCTAATTTCTTGTTCTTTATGGCTGAGTAATATTCCATTTTATAGAAAAACCACATCTTCTTTATCCAGTTTCCAACTGATGGGCAGATGGGCTGTTTCCAAGTTTTAGCTATTACAAACTGTGCTGCTATAAACATGGGTGCACATACATCACTGTGATGTGATTCTCTTAGTTCTTTTGGAAAGATACCCAGGAGAGGGATGGCTGTGTCAAATGGAACCTCTATTCTGAGCTCTTTGAGGTATCTCCATATTGATTTTCATAGTGGTTGCACCAGTCTGCACTCCCAACAACAATGGAGAAGGATTCCTTTCTCCCCACAACCACTCCAACATTTGTTATTGTTTGATTTCTTGATAGCAGCCATTCTTTGTGGGGTGAGGTGGAATCTCAGTGTTGTTTTTATCTGCATCTCTCGAATGGCCAGTGATGTTGAACATTTTTTCATATATTTACTTGCTGCTTTTATTTCTTTGTCTGAGAAGTGTCTGTTCATTTCAGGTGCCCATTTTTGAATTGGGTCTTTATATTTGGGGGGGCTGGTGGTTTTGAATTATTTATATATTCTAGATAATAGTCCTTAGTCAAAGGATCAGCTGGTAAGATTTTTTTCCCACATTGTAGATTGTCTCAGTTCTATTGATGGTTTCTTTTGCAGTGCAGAAGCTTTTTAATAAGATGAGATCCCACTTGTTGATTCTTTCTGCTGGTTCCTGTGCTACTGAGGATTTGTTCATAAAATCTTTTCCTATGCCAATGTCTTCAAGACTTCTGCCTAACTTATCTTCCAGTAAGTTTAGTGTTTCAAACTTAGAGAGAAATTAGGGAAACAATTCTCTTCACAATAGCATCCAAAAAAAAAAAAAAAAGAAGTATCTAGAAATCAATCTAACAAAAGAAGCAAAAGACCTCTACACTGAAAACTACAGCACTCTGAAAACAAGAGATGGAAGAGGATATAAAAAAATGGAAAGATATCCCCTGCTCCTGGGTAGGAAGAGTCAACATAGTGAAAATGGCCATACTACCAAAACTGCTATACATATTCAATGCAATGCCAATTGAAATTCCAACACTATATTTCACAGAACTAGAAAAAAGAATTAAAAAATTTATTTGGAACCATAAGAGACCTAAAATAGCAAAAACCATCCTAGGCAACAGACACATGGCAGTGGGTATAACAACTCACAATTTGAAACTATACTACAAAGCCACTGTGATAAAAAGAGCATGGTACTGGCAAAGAAACAGACCTGAGGATCAGTGGAACAGATTGGAAGACACAAAAACAATTCCAGATGTACTCAGTTACCTCATGTTTGACAAAGGATCTGACCATCCTCAGTGGAGGAAAGATAGCCTCTTCAATAAATGGTGTTGGAAAAACTGGATCTCAACCTGCCAAAGATTAAAATTGGACCCTTATCTTTCACCATGAACTAAATTAAAATCCAAGTGAATTAAAGATATAAATGTTGGGTTCTTTTTAAATGTCCCATTTTAAGTCAAGAACCATTTACAATCTCATCAGATAATACAGTGCTATTTACTTTCTCCTGATCGCAGTACAGGAGAAAATGAGTTCATCATTTTTTGAAGAAATATAATAAGAAATAAGGCTGCATTTCCTCTTTGCTGGTTACCAAAGCTTGCTTTGTGATTATACACAAAATATTGTGGAGAGGGCTAAAACCTGGACTTGCCAGCCTTCTTAGTGGTCATTGTATTCCTCAGTGTGTTTTATACTCTGTTCTTTTTCTCTCTGTCTAGAGATACAGTATTAGTCTGAGGTCTAGCAATAGCCTGATAAAGGAGGGGCTCTCAGTTGAAGCCAATAGTTCTTTGGAGAAACATTCCTCTGTGGCAGAGTGAAACTTCATTATTTCATGATTAGTATATTTTTCCTCTTACATTAAGTATTACTGAGAAAAGAATATACCATCTGTATAACACATCATTGATTTCTAAAGCAGTTATGTGTGATTCACAGGATTCTCAACAATGGAAAGTTCTAGGAATGAAAGAAGAGAATAATTTGTTTTAAATGTAAAGTTTAAAACTTTATTATATCATGACCAAAGAGGAAGGAGAAAGAGGGAGGGGGCTATAGAGATCTAAATTTGTATAATAATGATCATTGTTTTAGTACAGTTTCTTAGAATCTGGAATTAAGATATCTACATGCTTATGAAAGGAAGTACAATCAGATAATTGTAAATATATATTAGATGTAACAATTAGCTTACAGTTTTCTTGTTAGTAGAGGGAATGGAAATAACAGTGGACCAAACTTGTAGGTTTAAGTCTGATCTCTCCAGCTATTCAAACTTGAACAAGTTACTTAAAATTGATTCATTGATTCATTCATTCACTCCTAATATCTATCTACATTCTACCATCACTATGCTATGAGCCTGATTCCTCTTCCCTGATGCAGAAATAGTCATATGACAATTGAGATGACTACTTAAAATTGAAGGCCATGTATTTTGAATCATATGGTAAAAATGAAATTAACAGAAATAAAAATGTTAAAAGGAAGCAATTGGCTACTGTAATATGGTGTCATGGAGTGATCTCTCCTATTATGTGTAAGATAAGATGACTATAGAGCTGGGGATGGTGGTGCTTAATTCCAGTACTTAGGGAGTCTGAGGCAGAAGGATTGCAAGATTGACTGGCCTGGGTGATTTAGCAAAGACCTTCTCTCTCTCTCTCTCAAAAAAAAAAAAAAAAAAGACTCTTAGGGACCTGATGCCACCATCACAGGCTGTATTCTCCTGGTTCTTCTTGACTGCTAAAATGACCTCATGCTTCTATCATTAGTTTCCCTCCCTCCAAGGCCACAGTGGTCCAGAGGGTTTAAACCTGTTTGTGCAGGACTGAACCCATAAAAGACAACCTTGCCCATGATAGGTTAAAAGTAGCCCAGTCCTCATAAATAAGCAATAGCCCAGCCCCAAAACAATAAAAGGACCTTCCTTTCTTTGTTCTCTCTTCACTCTCTCCTCTCTCTCTAACCTGCCTTCCCCAATAAAGTCTCCTGTCAGATCTCTCACCGTGTGGCCTAGTAGTTGTTGCTGAGCCTCTACAAGGACTGGGGATCTAACTCAGTAACAAAGCCCTAGGTTCACTCCTCAGTACTGGGAGAAAAGAAGATGAATATAGAATAAAAATTTTAAAAACCATTGATTTCTGAGGTGATGGCTCTTCCTTTGGAAGTTAGGCATATCCACAGCAGAGCAAACCACATTGGTAACTCTGGGTGCTATTTTCTGAAGCAGTGATGGATCAACTTGCTTGCTCTGGTGATAGAGACACAGAGCCAATATTGGACACCACAGGAAATTGATAACTATTTTTGGAATTGTAATTTGGCTAAGGGGATAACTCTGTGCATCCAGAATATTTGAAAACTTAATTGAAGAGTTTTAACTGAAGCTTATTGAGTTACACTAAGGTAACAATAGTGACATTTTAGAAGAAAAAATTCCAGACTTCTTACTCTTGGACTGGGTTTGGCCTATTATCAAAGTAGGATGGAGTTGTGCACTGATTTAATAAGTGCATTTGACACAAATAGGAGTTTTTTGATAATTATGGGAAGTATTAAAATGTCTCTAAGTTTTAAAAAATTGACACAAAAATCATACATGGGGTACTATGTGATATTTTGATATATGTATAATTATGTAATGTTGAAATTAAGATAAGCATATCTACGTCCTCAAACATTGTCATCTTTTCTTATGGTAAAAACATTCAACATCCTTTCTTCTAGCTGTTTTGAAATATATATTATAATCATTTATGGTCATCCTCATGTGGATTAGAACACTGGAACTCATTTCTCCTGTTTAACTATCCCACAGTACCTACTGATAAACCTCTCCCCATTTCTCTTTCCACCTGACCCAGCCTCAACTTCTATAAGATCACTTTTTCAAGATTCCACATATGAATGAGACCATGTGGTACTTCCCTTTCCGTGCCTGGCTTATTTCATTTAACATAATGATTTCCAGTTTTATCTATGTTGTTATAAATGTCAGGATTTATCCTTTTTTATAATTGAACATATTCCACTTTATATATAAAACATGTAAAATGTCATATTTTTTGTTTTATTTGAAGATTTCTTGTTTTTTTGATACAGGGGATTGAACTGGGGTCCTTGCATTTGGGAGGCAGGGGGCAGAACAACTGAGCTAAATCCCCAGCCTGATGATGCCATGTTAAACAGGAGTTATCCAATGCTTTCTTGTTGAACATCATGTTTTGTTATGTATATGATACAAATCTGTTTAAAACAATAATTTTTGACCTTTGTAATTCAGAAAAATCAGGCCCCACATTAGTGATTCAATATGACCTCTGCAAAAAAACATAACAAAACAAAACAACAACAACAACAAAATGAAGGCCAGCTTGAGTGCCTGAAAGTAAGATTCTGAGACAACCAGACATGAAGGCAAGCTTGCAGGAAGCCCTGCTAGTGCTGTCTCCTTCCACCCCTGACCGAGACAGAGTAGGCAAGGGCAAGGTTCTCTGATGCATGGAGTAGCAGATCAGAAAGGAGTTCCTGTGTGTTTTGTGAAGACAGTGTTGAGGTTGCTTAGCTTTTCCTTCACTCACCCAGCAATTCAGTTTGGCTTGCAAAGTGCTCCCATTTTATTATTTTCCTTGCTTCTTCATAGCAATCCCACATTCTTTGTAGACCAGGTAAAGTTGATGAATCTTTTTTTTAATAGAAAAATGCATTCAGCTTCTGATTAAGACATTGCTAAGTGCTACACAGCAATAGGTAGCAGAACAGTGCTAGCAGTTAAGTCTTTTGAACTCTCAATTTCACAATCAATTGGCTCCCCAGCTAAGAAAGCAACTCCCCAGGAACAGGTAGAGAAGTTCGAGAAAAAAAAAAAAGCTTCGTTAATGGGGAAGTAAATGACTGCAAACTAATTTACTGTAATAGACATGTAGTTACTGGAAGGTGGATTGATATCGATAATGATGCAGTGCAATAGTTTTTACAAACAACTGGACCTAATCCGCACTCCTAACAGAGTCTTTTGCTGTTTTAGTAGCATCTTCAATCTGATCAGAGCTAAGGATCTCTTTTGTGAAATCAGTGTATTAAAAAAGAGAGGCAAGATACTGAAGACTTGGAACTGAACAAATTAACCATGGCAGCATTTTCTATGGAGACGAAAGCAATAGAAATGTCCTCCTCCTCATACCACATCATCGTAGAGTCTAGGAGGATGCTTGTCAGTTTTCTAAGCTTTGGGGTGGGAGGTGTAAAATCATTGTACAAACAGACAGCTAGGAATTTGAATAGAACAAAAGCATGCAGTATAATAAACATGTTGACAGGAAGATGCATCAGGCAAAAATAATAAATCTTTTAAAATATCAAATGTCTACAGTCCTCATTGTGCATGTTCATATTTTCTATTTCTTTGTAAGAGTTGGCAGACAGTGGTTTGTCTTAAAAAGATAACATGTATAATCACAACTTTCCTTCTAGTGTGCTGTGCTAAATATCTCAAGGGACTGACTCATGATATACTCACAGTATTCATAATGAATCTGAAATTCAGTAAATTTTTGGCTTATTTTTTCTCTCATTTCTCATACTGAGAAATAACTTTTCAAATGGTCAGAAGTCTTGCTATTTTCAAGCTAAGTTTGACATGGAGGAATTTTAAAAAATCCTTTAAAAATTGGTCACATTTTTTCTCTTGAAATATTTAATTTCAATGCTTTCCTCTGACAGATGACATTGACACAGGAAAGAGCACCCAGAATTGCTTTTTAACTAGGAATTGTTTACTTTTAGAGATTATGATATTTGTTAGGGTCTAATTGTTGCCTCTTATAGGTTCTTTATATTTCATACCATGTCAGACTTGTACATGATTAAAAAAAAAATAAGTGTTGGCTGTGACCTTATTCATCATTTTATCTAACATTTTTTTTTAAGATGTAGGTGCTCACATTTTTTTCTTTTCCATTTTTACTCCTTTGTTCCCATTTCTAAATGTCAGTAATCTTTTTTTTGTTTTGTTTTAAAGAAGAAATATCCCACTTTATTTTTCTAAACTTCCATTTTAAGTGAGATACATTTTATCTTCCATTTGTATGCTATTTTTTACCTAACAGTTCTTAAGATGAATTATTCCATATAGCTAAAATAAAATGTAAATACTTCTGAATACAGTAATTGTAACATTAATATTGTCATAATAATGTGATGCTGATAATAGAATAATGATGATGATATCAACAAATATTTAGAGATAATTATATACCAAGCTCATTTCCAGACTTTTCTATGCATGAATGTACATAATCCTTACAATAAACCTAATGACATATTTTATTATATAATTCTATCTGCATCTCTCTATATATAATGATATAAGGCCATAATGTAGCTCTGCTTCCTGAACAACACATGTAAACCTAGATCTTACTATTGTGATCAAATTGGCTATCTAGGGCCAGGGATTTAGCTCAGTGGCACCATGCCTGCCTTGCAAGCACAGGGTCCTAAGTTTGATCCCTGGTACTGAAAAAAAAAAGAAATGGCTATCTAGACCTTCACTACAATATGTAATTGTATTTTTTTTAATTTTATTGAGTTTATTGGTACATTTTAGGGATACAGTACAGTTACATTCATTGTTGGGATCATGTACCTCCACATGACAGGTCTTGATTCTCATTTTTTCCCCTTACCTCTGCCCTCCCTTCACCCCCTCCTCCACTCCCCATCTACAAACACTTTATTTTCATCTTTTCATTCTCTCACATTTTTTTCTTTTCCCTTTTTTGTTCTTCCCCTACGCATCACACTTTCCCTACACCTTTAGCTCCTTTCTTCAAATTTCTAAATGTCAGTAATCTTATTAGAATCTTATGCATTGTTGCAGAATATTCACACCAGGGAAACTATTTGGTATTTACACATGTGTGACTTATTTATTTCACTTAGGAGTATATCTTCAATATGTATCCATTTTCCTATGAATGAATCTATTCTCTC
>NW_022900950.1:40418014-40445906 GCF_012274545.1 Fukomys damarensis | reverse complement strand
AGGATTTGTTCATAAAGTCTTTTCCTATACCAATGTCTTCCAGAGTTCTGCCTAACTTACCTTCCAGCAAGGATTTGTTCATAAAGTCTTTTCCTATACCAATGTCTTCCAGAGTTCTGCCTAACTTACCTTCCAGCAAGTTTAATGTTGATAATGAAAAGATGAAAATAAAGTATTTGTAGATGGGGAGGGGAGGAGGGGGTGAAGGAAGGGCAGAGGTAAGGGGAAAAAATGAGAATCAAGACTTGTCATGTAGAGGTACAAGATCCCAACAATGAATGTAACTCTACTGTATCCCTAAAATGTACCAATAAACTCAATTAAAGCTGAAAAAAAAAAGATGTAGGTGCTCAAAATGGTTCATTCAGTATAAAGAGCTAATTTGGTGAAGAGCTGAATCTAGGCTCCAGGTCTCTGGTCCAGTGTAGTTCTCCATTCCCTAGGATGATAAATATCTACTTGCTAAAATAAAAGCTCCAAAGCTGGACTTGTAAAGACCATGAGCGACCTTCCAATCATCAAATCCAATACCTTTTAAAAATTGTTTCTAATATGCCTCAGTCTTTATCCCAGGAAAACAGAAAAGACATCCCCAAGGCAGAGCTACTTCAATTTCTGGATTTCTAATTGGTAGAATTGTTTCCTGCATCTTTTCCTCCTTTCTTTTTAGCCAGAAGACATCTTTCTAACATCAGTTCTTTCACCTGGGCTGAATCTCATCCCCCCAGATTTGTCAAAAATTTTATAGTATATGCCTTCATAAGCAATTAACAAAATCTGAATCTTTAAACTGTCCTTCTGGGCTAGCTGTTTATCCTTAAGGCAAAACAAACCTCATAAAACGCTCCCTCTTCCCTTCACCATTTTCTCTCATTGGGACCTACAAGACCCTTCATAAAGAGCAGCTTATTCTATGTGTGTACTTCCGCTCCTGTTCATGCCTCCCCTCCTGGCTTTGTGGCTTTTCCCTCTCTGTCCACTAGGACTGACCTTGCTGGCGTTTCTACTGCTTTTAAATTACCAAATCCAGTGCAAACTTTTCAATCTGTACTCACTTTTTAATGGAATCTGTCATCATTGACTTATTACAGACAATTATAATCTATAATGGCAGCCTGGCATCTAACACTACTGTCTTTGTGGGAATATTCTACTTTTTTTTTTTTTGGTACCGGGGATTGAACTTGGGTCCTTTCACTTGCAAGGCAGGCCACCGAACCGCTGAGTTAAATCCCTGGCCCTGGAATATTCTACTTTAAAAAAATTAATTAATTTTATTGGTACATTTAAGGTATACAATGTAATGACAGTCAACATTGGAAATTTGCACCTTCAAATAATCCATCTTGGTTCTTATGTTTTTCCTTTCCCCTACCCTGTCTTCAACACCTACACCACTCCCTGTCTACAAAGATTTTGTTTCCATTATTTTCTTTTTCTCATGCTAATTCCATTCCCATCTTTCTTTTCTCTATGCCTTCCATTTCCCCTTCTGCTTTGCACCTTTTCTTCCTATTTAAAATTATCCATTATACATTTTAGTCCTTATTTACACTTTCAGTTTCTCACACTAGAGAAACTATTTGGTATCTACACATATATGCCCTATCTATTTCACTTAAGAGTATCGCCTCCACATGCATCCATTTAGCTATAAATGTCTCTAGTTTATCATTCTTTATGGCTGAGTTGTACTCCATTTTATAAACACACACACACACACACACACACACACACACACACACACACACACTTTTTAAAATCCAGTCTCCTGTTGATGAGCAACTGGGCTACTTCCAAGTTTTAGCTATCATGAATTGTGCTGCTATGAACATGTCAGCACATATATCATTGTGGTATGGTTCTTTTAACTCTTTGGGAAAAATACCCAGTAGATGGATAACAGGGTCAAATGGGACCTTCAATCCTAATTCTTTGAGGTATCTCCATACTGATTTCCACAGTGGTTACATCACTCTGTACTCCTACCAGCAGTGGAGCAGGGTTCCTCTTTCCCCACAGCCCCACCAGCATTTGTTATTGGTTGATTTCATGATAGCAGCCATTCTTTCTGGAGTGAGGTGGAATCTCTGTGTAGTTTTCATCTGCATTTCTCAAATGACCAGTGGTGTTGAACATTTTTTCATATATTTACTTGCTATTTCTACATCTTTGTCTGAAAAATGTCTGTTCATGTCAGATGCCAATTTTTAGATTGCATCTTGAAATTTGGGAGGTCTGATTTTTAAAATTCTGTGTATATTCTAGATAGTATACCTTTGTATGAGGAAGAGCTGGTGAAAAATTTTTCCCACATTGTGGGTTGTCTCTTCACACTATTGCTTGTTTCTCTTGCTGTGCCAAAGCTTTTTAATAAGAAGACATCCCACTTGTTGATTGTGCTAGTTCACAGGCACCTGAGGTTTTATTCATAAAATCTTTTCCTACACTAATGTCTTCAAGCATTCTACCTTTTCCAGCTGGTTTAGTGTTTCTGTTTTAATATTTTAATCTTTAACCCATTTAAATTTTAGTTTAGTGCATGGTGAGAGATATAGGTCTAGTTATAATCTCTGGCAAGTTGAAATCCAATTTTCTCAGTACCATTTATTAAAGAGGCTTTTCCTCCCATGAGGGTGTTTGGCTCCTTTGTCAAAGATGAGATGGCTGAGTATCTGGACTTAATTCTGTCTCATCTGTGCAACTGGTCCTCAGGTCTGTTTCTTTGCCAGTACCATGTTGTTTTATCACACTAGCTTTGTAGTGTAGTTTCAAGCTGGGATTTGTGATACCTGCTACCATGTCTTTATTGTGTAGAATTGCTTTTGCTATTCTAGGCCTCTTCTTGTTCCAAATGAATTTTGGATTGTTTTCTCACAGTCTGTGAAGTATGCTGCTGAATTTCAGTTGGGATTGCATTGAATCTATATATCACTTTTGGTGACATTTTTTCACTATGTTTATTCTTCCTACCCAGTAGCAAGGGATATCTTTCCATTTTCTTATATCCTCTTTGATCTCTTTTTTCAGAATGTTGTAGTTTTCAGAGTAAAGGTCTTTGATCTCTTTTGGTGGGTGGATTCCTAGGTATTTCAATTTTTTTTGGATGCTATTGTGAAAGGGGTTGTTTGTTCCACCTCCCTCTCAGTGAATGTTTTTCATATACAGAAAAGCTATTGATTTTTGTGTTGACCTTGTATCTAGTTACTTTGCTGAATTTTGTTATTAAGTCTAGAAGACTTTTGATGGAGTTCTTGGGGTCTTCTAAATAGAGTATCATGTCATCTGCAAATAATGACAATTTGACTTCTTCATTTCCTATCTCTATTCCTTTTATTTCTTTCTCTTGTCTAATTGCTGTGGCTATTGTTTCCAAAACTATATTGAATAGGAATGGTGATAGTGGACATGTTTGTCTTGTTCCTGATTTTAGTGTGAAGGATTTCAGTTTTTGAACATTTTGTATATTATTGGCTGTTGGTTTTTCATAAGTGGCTTTATCAGATTGAGGTAGAGACTGTCTTGGAAGGTCTTATCATAATTGTGTGTTGGAATTTGTCAAATGCCTTTTCTGCATCTATTGAGATTATCATACAGTTTTTGTCCTTGGCTCTATTAATATAGTGTGTTACATTTATTGATTTGCATATGTTGAACCACTCCTGCATCCCAGGGATGAATCCTATGTGTTCAGAGTGTATGATATTTTTGATGGTCTCCTGTATTCTATTTGCAAATATCTTATTAAAGATCTTTGCCTCTATGTTCATCAGTGAGATTTGCCTCTAGTTTTCTTTTTTTTAATTGGGTCTTTCTCTGCTTTGGGGATCAAGGAGATGCTTGCTTTCAGGAATGAATTTGGGACTATTGCTTTCCTTTCAATTTCATTGAAGAGTTTAAACAGGAGTGGCAGTAGTTCTTCTCTAAATGTCCTGTAGAATTCAGCAATGAAACCATCAGGGCCCGGGCTTTTCTTAGTTGATTGTGTTTTTTTTTCTTTTTATTGAGTTTATTGGTACAATCTAGGTATACAATACAGTTACATCCATCATTGGGATCATGTACCTTTACATAATAGGTCTTGATTCCCATTTGTTCCCCTTGTCCCTGTCCTCCCTTCACTCCCTCCTCCCCTCCCCATTTACAAACACTTTATTTCCATTTTTTCAGTTTCTCATATTTTTTTCCTCTCCCTTATTACCTTTCCCCCACCTTTCCCACTTTCCCTACACATTTATCCCTTTACTTCCTATTTCACATTATTAATTATCTCATTAGGATCCTGTGTACTGTTATACTTTTTCACAACAGAGAAATTATTCGGTATTTCAGTTAAAAAAATCTCTGTATGAGAATTAAGAATAGGGAATCCTTAAATAAAACTAAAAGGAAAGTAAAAGAGAAAAGGCAATGATATAAAATTAAAATAATCCTTAATTCTGGAGATGAAAATGGTCCCTGAACATATTTAAATTGCTTCTTGCTCTTGTAGTCTTATCTTATTCTTTTTTTCATTATTTAGAGAATACTTTATTAGTTTCTGTAATCAAACCCACATAGATATGACCTTACATATTTAGTACAATGCATTACCCCTGTACACATGGAATAAAAAAAATGAAAATAAAAAAATTAACATTTCTAGACCAATATGGATATCCATTTCTGTACAATGCCAACTCAACACAGTAAACAACTTATTGTATTTTAAATATTTTATCAAATAATTTCAGCAAAATAAGTAGAGTTAATTGGGGTGAAATTTTAAAAATTTTATTCCTTGAAAATTAGAACGTCTTAGAAAGTTGATCCCAGCATTATAGAATAATTGTCAATTCAGGGACAATGCAGACACATTGCAATGAAACAAACAGACTGGGTTTGATACTGTTCTGACCTTTCTTGCTGGTGGGGCAGCCCAGAGGCCAGTGAATGATTGCAGTGGGATGGACATTGGGTGACAGCATGAGAAGCCAAGGAACAGAAACAAAACTGTGGTCTGAAATTTGAAAGAAAAGGAAACACCTAAAGCAGCCTGCACTGAAGTGGAGCTGGATAAGGCAACAGCAGCTGGAGGAAGATAGACACCGGCTCACACTAGGCAAAGAGAACAGGTTTCTGGCCTGAAACTTCTGAGCTCCAGGTGTCACCAGCTCTGGAGACCAGATCCTGCTTGTGATTTTATTAATTACAAGGAATAAAATAAAAGTATACAACATAATATGAGGAAAAGCTGAGATTACACTCATACCATTGCATCATCTTGCTATGAAAAATTGCTTAAATCAGGTCTGCATGGATAATTAATAGCACTGGATGCCCACAGTAGGAAAACAGAGCAAGCTCAAATAAAAAACCTAATAATGGGGCCAGGGATTTAGCTAAGTGGTTCAGTGGCCTGCCTCACAAATGTGAGGACCCGAGTTCAATCCCTGATAACCAAAAAACAAAAACAAAACCAAAAACAAACCAATAACAACACAAAATAAAAAACAAAACAAAAAACCCCTAATGATGAATCTTAGACTTCTAGAAAAACAAGAGCAAGAAAAACCCAAAGCTCAAACAAGAGAGGAAATTATAAAGATTAGAACAGAAATCAAAACAATGGAAACTAAGAAAATGATACAAAAAATAAATAAATTGAAGAGTTGGTTTTTAGAAAGAATAAATAAAATTGATAAACCCTTAGCTAACCTTATCAAACAAGGAAAGAAAAGGCTAAGATCCATGCAATTAGGCATGAAAAAGGTGAAGTCACAACAAATCCAACAGAAATCCAGATGATAGTCAATACCTACTTTGAAAACCTGTACTGTAATAAAATGGAAAACACAGAAGAAATGGACAGATTTCTAGATACATATGAATTACCAAAGTAGAACAAAGAAGATAAAAACATTTTAAACACCCCAATTACAGTCAGTGAAAATGAAAATATAATTAAAAATTTACCAACAAATCCAAAAGTTCATTTGGAACCATAAGAGACCTAGAATAGCAAAAACCATCCTAGGCAACAGACACATGGCAGCGGGTATGACCATTCCCAATTTGAAACTATACTACAAAGCCGCCATGATAAAAACAGCATGGTACTGGCAAAGAAACAGACCTAAGGATCAGTGGAACAGATTGGAAGATTCAAAAACAACTCCAGATGCACTCAGCTAGCTCATCTTTGACAAAGGAGCTGACAGTCCCCACTGGAGGAAAGATAGCCTCTTTAATAAATGGTGTTGGAAAAACTGAATCTCAACCTGCAAAAGACTAAAAGCTAGACCCTTATCTGTCACCATGCACTAAATTAAAATCTAAGTGGATTAAAGATATAAATATAAAAAAAGAAACACTAAAATTGCTGAAAGATGTTAGGCAGAACTATTGAAGACATTGGCATAGGAAAAGACTTATGAACAAATCCTCAGTAGCACGGGAACTAGCAGAAAGAATCAACAACTGGGATCTCATCTTATTAAAAAGCTTCTGTACTGCAAAAGAAACCATCAACAGAACTAAGAGAACCTACAATGTGGGAAAAACATTTTACCAGCTGCTCCTCAGATGAAGGACTATTATCTAAAATACATAAAGAACTCAAAACAAAGTGCCCCCCTCAAATATAAAAACCAAATTCTAAAATGGGCATCTGAAATGAACAGACATTTCTCAGACAAAGAAATAAAAGCAGCAAGTAAATATATGAAAAAATGCTCCACATTACTGGTCATTCAAGAGATGCAGATGAAAACAACACTGAGATTCTACCTCACCCCACAAAGAATGGCTGCTATCGAGAAATCACACAACAACAAATGTTGGTGGGGTTGTGGGGAGAAAGGAACCCTTCTCCATTGTTGGTGGGAGTGCAGACTAGTGCAACCACTATGGAAGTCAATATGGAGATATCTCAAAGAACTAGGATTAGAGGTTCCATTTGACCCAGCCATCCCTCTGTTGGGTATCTTTCCAAAAGAATTAAAAGAATCATATTACAGTGATATATGCATACCCATGTTTATAGCGGCATAGTTTGTAATAGCTAAAACTTGGAAACAGCCCATCTGCCCATCAGTTAGACACTGGATAAAGATGATGTGGTTTTTCTATAAAATAGCATACTACTCAGCCATAAAGAATGAGAAAATAGATTCATTCATAGGTAAATGGGTACTTTTTGAGGATATACTCCTAAGTGAAATAAATAAGTCACACATATGCAAATACCAAATAGTTTCTCTAGTGTGAAAAACTAAAATAGTACTCAAGATCCTAACAGGGCAATTAGTGATGTGAAATAGGAAGAAAAGGACCAAAGGTGTAGGGACAGTGAGAAGGATAGGGAAAGGGGAATAAGGGAAAAGGAAAAAAAATATGAGAAAATGTAAAAATGGAAGTAAAGTGTTTGAATGTGGGGAGGGGAGGAGTGAGTGAAGGGAGGGTGGGGACAAGGGGAAAAAATCAGAACCAAGGCCTGGCATGTAAAGGTACAAAATCCCAGTAATGAATGTAACTATACTGTCTACCTAGAATGTACCTGTACTGTCTACCTAGAATGTACCAATAAATTCAATTTAGAATTAAAAAAAAATTACCAACAATGAAAAGCCCAGGTCCTGATGGATTCACAGCTGAAATTTACAAGACATTTAGAGAATAACTACTGCCTTTACTCTTCAAACTTTTCAATGAAATTGAAAAGGAAGTAATACTGCCAAATTCATTCCTGGAAGCAAATATCACTTTGATTCTCAAACCAGGGAAAGATGCAACTAAAAAAAGATAATTACTGGCCAATCTCCTTAATGAATATAGATGCCAAAATCCTTAATAGGATACTAGCAAACAGAATACAGAGGATCATCAAGAAGATCCTCCATCCTGACCAAGTTGGATTTATTCCAGGGATGAAAGGATGGTTCAACATATATAAGTCAATAAATGTAATACACTATATTAACAAAGTCAAGGACAAAAACTATATGATCCTCATGATAGATGCAGAAAAAGCATTTGATAAAATTCAACACCCATTCATGATAAAAACCCTGAAACAATTGGAATATATGGTTTATATCTCAATTTAATAAAGGCCATCTATGAAAAACCAACAGCTAACATCATCTTAAATGGCCAAAAACTGAAAGCCTTCAAGTTGAAATCAGGAACAAGACAAGGATGCACTCCTCTTTGATATAGTTCTGGAAACATTAGCTATAGCAATTAGACAAGAGAAAGAAATTAAAGCAATAAAGATAGGAAAGAACGAAGTTAAACTGTCATTATTTGCTGATGATATGACACTCAACATTGAAGACCCAAAAAACTCCACCAAAAGACTTCTAGATTTCATTGACAGATTCCGTAGAGTATCTGGATATGAGGTGAACACCCCAAAATCAATAGCCTTCTTCACACAAATAACAGACTCACTGAGAAAGAAATTAGGGAAACAATTCCTTTCACAATAGAATCCTAAAAAATGAAGTATCTAGGAATCAACCTAACAAAAGAAGCAAAAGATCTCTACACTGAAAACTACAGCACTCTGAAAAAAGAGATCGAAGAGGATACAAGAAAATGGAAAGATATCCCCTGGTCCTGGGTAGGAAGAATCAACATAGTGAAAATGGCTGTACTATCAAAACTGCTATACAGATTCAATGCAATGCCAATTGAAATAACAACACTATATTTCACAGAACTAGACAAAAGAATCAAAAAATTCATTTGGAACCAGAAGAGACATAGAATAGCAAGAGCCATCCTGGGCAACAGTCACATGGCAGCAGTTATAACAATTCCCAATTTGAAACTATACTACAAAGCCACTGTGATAAAAACAGCATGGTACTGGCAAAGAAATAGACCCGAGGATCAGTAGAACAGACTGGAAGACACAAAAGCAACTCAAGATGCACTCAGCTATGTCATCTTTGACAAAGGAGCTGACCATCCCCACTGGAGGAAAGATAGCCTCTTTAATAAATGGTGTTGGAAAAACTGGATGTCAACCTGCCAAAGATTAAAATTGGACCCTTATCTTTTACCATGCACTAAATTAAAATCCAAATGGATTGAAGGTCTAAATATTAAAACAGAAACACTAAACTTGCTGGAAAATAAGTTAAGCAGAACTCTGGAAGACATTGGCATCCGAAAAGATTTTATGAACAAATCATCAGTAGCATGGAAACTAACAGAAAGGATCAACAAGTGGGATCCCATCTTATTAAAAAGCTTGCACACTGAAAAAGAAACCATCAACAGAACTGAGACAATGTACAATGTAGGAAAAAATTTTTACCAGCTGTTCCTCAGACAAAGGACTATTATCTAGAGTATATAAAGAACTCAAAAAAATCAGCCCCCCCAATATAAAGACCTGATTAAAAAATGGGCATCTGAAATGAACAGACATTTCTCAGACAAATAAGTAAAAGCAGCAAGTAAATATATGAAAAAATGTTCCACATCACTGGTCATTCGAGAGATGCAGATCAAAACGACACTGAGATTCCACCTCACTCCACAAAGAATGGCTGCTATCAAGAAATCACACAATAACAAATGTTGGCTGGGTTATGGGGAGAAAGGAACCCTTCTCCATTGTTGGTGAGAGTGCAGACTAGTGCAACCACTATGGAAATCAATATGGAGATACCTCAAAGAGCTGGGACTAGGGGTTCTATTTGACCCAGCTATCCCTTTGCTGGGTGTCTTTCCAAAAGAATTAAAAGAATCATATCACAGTGATATATGCATACCCATGTTTATAATGACACAGTTTGTAATAGCTGAAACTTGGAAGCAGCCCAGTTGCCCATCAGCTGGAGACTGGATAAAGAAGATGTGTTTTTTTATATAAAATGGAATACTACTCAGCCACAAAGAATGAGAAATTAGTCATTCATAGGAAAATGGATGCATATTACCGCCATACTCTTAAGTGAAATAAATAAGACACGTGTAAATACTGAATAGCTTCTCTGGTGTGAAAGACTATAATAGCACATAAGATCCTACTGAGATAATTGACAATGTGAAATAGGAAGAAAGGGGCTAAAGTTGTAGGGAAACTGGGAAGGGTAGGGGAAAGATAAAAAGGGAAAATTTTTGAGAAAATGAAAAAATGGAAATAAAGTGTTTTTAAGTGGGGAAGGAAGGAGGGGGGATGGGAGGGCAGCGACAAGTGGAAAAAATGAGATCCAAGACCTGTCATGTAAAGGTACAAGATCTTGATATTGAATGTAACTGTACTGCATACATAAATGTACCAGTAAACTCAATTAAAGAATTCATTAATATTATTGTATATAAATGAATAAAGATTAGAATATTTGGTGAACTGGATATTGCTAGGCATAGTGTCTGCAGCCACATTGAGTATGACATTGAGATTAGAAGGAGAGCTCCAAAGCTGAGATCTTGGAGGTGCCCTCTGGGCCTGGCTAGGAGTGGGGAGGGGCACCTGGAAGCTTGTGAATGGAAGAATCACTTAATCCATCGCTTAATTAAACAGCATAGGAGGTCAGCCACCCTTGGCCCACACAGTTCCCACCCAGCACTGGACACATGATCTCGAGGGAAGGATTTGGAGGCTGCACTTTGTCTATGGGAGGTGTGGCCATGAGATAGGTTAAAGCACTAGAAAGCTGGCTATGGCCTGGGGTTCCCAACCATGGCATGTTCAGGCTGGGGGTGGTGGAGAACCCTTCCACATTTCCTGGGAGCCTGAGCTGTCACCATCACTGCAAAGTCAGGAAGGTGAACTAGATTTAATTATTTAATGGGTAAACTAATTTTTCTTTAAAAAATATCTCTGGTATGGTAAAGTCACTTCAGCTGCTTTTTAAAGTGGCATTTTTTTCTGGAATGACAGAAACTGGCACCAGGATTCCAGGTCACTTGCCCAGTCAAGATGGTGAACTTGAAGGACACCACTTGAAGGTGGTTCTCATCCAGGTCATGGTTGTGCAGGTTGATGAGGGCCTGCATAACCTCCTCCCCTGAGTCCATCTGGATCAGTGCCATTTTGCAGTCCTTGGGAGGACTTGAAACACTTCATCACACCCTTGTTGCTCAGGAAGAAGGTCTTGAGGTCTTTCTCCAGTATTGAGGGTGGGATATTGGAGATGTGCAACATGGCAGAGGGCAGGAAGATGTTCTGAAAGTTCTTGGAGCTTCACATCTTGAAGCAGTCCAAGGCTGAATTGCTAGTCTTTGGTGAGGCCCTGGTCCTCCTGACCCTTGGCAACTACACATTCTGGTGCTTGCACAGCATGATGAAGATTGGCTTCCCATACAGCTTGTGCTGTTTCAGAGACTTTTGGCCAGCTGAGGCTGGCTCCCATCCACCATCTGCGCTAGTGCTTTCTCCTGGTTGAATAAAATCTTCACCAATTGCACATTGCCACAATACCTAAAAGAATAAAGAGGCTTTGGGGTGTGACTCCCTCTGTGTTGGTGTTGTTGACCAGCAGGACTGAGTTCCCAGCCCACTAGGCCTAGGATAATGATGTGGCCTGCTGTAGCCACTGCTGCAGCCACTGAGGGGCAACAATGCTCCATGTACATTGGGGACTAACAGGTCTGAGGCTTGAAGAATGGCAAAGGTGGAGTATGCAGAGACTAAGATTATACCAGGTGCACTGAAGTCTGTGGCTTTGATCTGGTTTAGCCAGGGGTGGTTGTCTCCAGAGGGCAGGTCTGGGAGTATGTAATCACAATTTTTGTACTTGATTTTGAGGCTTGTAAGCTTGGAGAAGTCAATGCACAGTGTATAGCAGGTGTTGTAGATGTTCTGCCTGTCAACTGATAGCTTGATGTGCTGGGTACTTGTAGGGTCATCAAACTGCAGCAGCACCTGGAATTGTCTGTTCTTGGTGAAAGTGCTGATCTTCAGGATGGTGCCAAATTTAGAGAAGATCTGGGGCAACATGTCCAGAGTTACAGGTAAAAGAGGTTCTCCATGATGATCCTGAGCTTGGGTTCTAAGTGGCCATCACCATTCATAGCAGCAGCTGAAGTGGCCAAGACTGGTTCCCCAACTAGACCAGATTCACAGCCTGCAGTGTTGCCTGGGCCCATACCTGGTTCAGGGAGTGGTGGGTCTTGAGCTCCTTGTGGTTGAAGACCTGGCTGTAAATGGGCTGGCCATGCCTCACAGTTGTCACCAAGCTGTACTAGTTCACTGTGGTGTTGGCCACCTCCTCTGTGTTCATCTCAGTGAAGGTCTGCTTCATCCCTGTCAGCAACAGGAGGTTGGTGAACTTCCAAAGGGCATTGCCAGGGATATCATATCACCTTTGTGCCTCACCAGACAGCTTTCAGATGTGGATCACTCTGCCTGCTTTCCCATTGTCACCTTTGAACTTCTTGCTGTCATTTTCGCTTGCTGCATAGGCTAAATTGCTGCTCATGATTAGGAGCTTGTTGGTAACAAATGTAGAGAAGATGTTGTCAGATACCCACTTTGTACCAACTGCTATGTCTGGGACAATGCTGGCCATGGCATGCTGAGCAGAACCTCGGGACAGAATAGAGGCTCTGAAATCTCTTTATAATTTTTCTTTTCTTTCTTTCTTTTTTTTTGTACCGGGGATCGAACTCAAGTCCTTGTGCTTGTGAGGCAGGCACCAGAACCACTGAGCTAAATCCCCAGTCCTCTTTATAATTCTTAAGGGATATAATTTGCAAACATATTGCCACTCTGCTATAAAAGAGAAAGAACCACCTATACCAGGTAAGGAAAATGTCAGCAAGCATTTACTGAGTAAATTTGGAGAGAAGAGTACTTCATTTTATATTGAGCATGCAACACAATATTCCTCTGGAAATAACTCATTTTTACTTAGAGCCCATCTAAACTAATATAAATTGTAAAGACTAAATAATTGGGACAGTAAAAGAAGAGGAAAAAGCCATTGCATTCTTGTCTCAGAATCCTGTACTTTTTTTTGTGACTCAACTGGGAAATACTGTAGCTATTGGTTCAGGTTTCGCTGCTGCTGACAAACATCTCTGGAAATGCCCCACTGGCACCCATAGCTGTGTTTTACTAATTTGCTGAGTGTTTTATAATCCAGACAATTTGACATAATGGTCACACCCAGCTTCCTGAGTATTTTCTGAGATTGGTTGAATTTGCCAATTTGGAACCCATGAAGTATTCCTTCTGTGTATGGAATATTACTACTGGTTTAGTATTTAGCAGTGCATCTATTCTAGGCCCAATATAATGATATATGTTGGGTGTAGAAAAAATTAGGTTTTTGTTGACATTTAGGGTTTATTTATTTCTTTTGTATTGGAAGTTGGCACTAAAATATGACCCCAGAAAGACTGACTCATAGGTAATGAAGCAAATTGTGAAAATCAGGGAAAATCCTCAGATAACACAGGGATAATTCTTCCTCTATGGGTCTTCTTTTCTTCTTTCTTCTCTCAAAATTCTGCTTCTACTGCATTTGAGCTTTGCCCTCATCCTTTCTTCCTACTGGATAAAGGAAACTGGATGCTCATCTTTCATTTTACTATTTCCTTGTTCCACTTTTGAGAAATTGCTAGGGAAGAGTTTGGATAAGAATAGGCAGAGGATCATCTTCACTCTACTCTTGTGAGCTTAAGCCGTTGTAGCACAAATTTCAAAGGAGAAAAATGGAGACTATTTCAAGTTTACACTCTGCCACCAACCAGCCATATACCAAACAAGTAATTCTAGAGATGCAGAGCCTGGTTTCATCAATAACTAGTTGTGAAGCTTGTTATTTTCCTTTGAAATACATTTAATGGATGTCTAACTTTGTGGTTTTATTTATCCATGTAAGAAATATTTATGAAATACTATGTGCCAGGCATTGTTGAAAAGTTCTGGGGATATAGAAATCAGAAAAGCAACATAGCCCTTATCTCTGTGAAGTGACTTATAAGGAGAGCTTAAAATATTGGCAAAGCCAATGTTCTCTCAACTATACTCATTACATTTTATTTCCTTCCTGTGATTAAAAATTAAGCAAGCAGAGTTACTGATATTAATTTTTAAAAAGGAAAATGCAGGCTGGGGATGTAGCTTATTGGCAGAGCACTTGCCCAGCATGCATGCAGTACTGTGTTCTGCACTTAGTAAAACAAGAAAAAGATCATTACTATTAATAGAAAAATTTACTGTTAAAATATTTTTTCCTTAATAAGAATTCCTATAACTTCTATATCTGGAGATTGGCATTCTTGCTTTAAATATGAGATGGCATTTTATTGTGTTGAAGCACTGGAATGTCACAGATTCTAATAGCAACTCTTTATATTTCTTTTTCTTTACAGACTTATAATAACACAAATTAAATATGATCTATCTTGCAGGTGATCTTTAATAAAGGGAGACTGCCAGCTTTGACTTTCACCTAGGGCATAGAATTATATTTTAAATTGAAAACATGACAAGATTTATATTTCATTGTCTTTTAGAAGAATTATTCCATTGTGTTAGTGACCTTTTCATCAAATTCCTATGAAAAGTAACTTAAAGAAGAAAAGATTTATTTTGGCGCCTGGTTTTAGAGGTTTCATTCGATAGTCAGCTGGCTCCATTGTTGTTAAACTTGAGGAAAAGCAGAAATATCATTGTGGATGGATGGGAAGGAGGAGAGCTGCTCATTTATGGCAGCCAAGAAGCAGAGAAAAAAAGATGAAGGAACTAGAAAGAAAACATCCCCTTCCAGGTTATTCCCCCAGTGACCTACTTCTTTTTACTGTGACCTTTCTCCTAATAGCCCTTTCGTCTATGAACTCATGGGTGGATAATTGAACATTATGATCTAGTTACCTCTGTAGTCCACCTTTGAGTATTGTTGCACTGGAGAGCAAGCCTTCAACACATGTGTCTTTAGGGAATGCCTCATTTTTAAACCAGGGATATGTATCCCTGTTCATCACATTTAAGCCATTTAATTTTCAATTAAAATAAGAAACTTAGGGAACACCTGCTGGAGTGCTGCCATTGCTCCAGTGCCAGGAGGGTCTGCTTGGGCCCAGACCTGGGGCCAGCTAGCCCCATCCTCCCCTGCTGGACTGCCGCCATCACTCCAGCACCAGGAAGGTAGCCACACAGGAGCCCCTGACCCCCCCACATTTTCAGACCTCCTGATTGGGCCAGTCTTTGGACCCACTCTGCATAGGCAGAGGCGATCATAAAGGGTATTTTTCTGAGTTCCCAACTTTGAAAGCTATAAATAAAGGAGTGGGAAACCTGTGGTAGAACTGTGTGGAGTTCAACCACTCAGGATGTCAGGCAACTCAATCTGGGCCTTGCAGCCTGAGGTCAGTCTGTGTCATGAGGTTCAGCCATCAGCTAACTGAGATCAGGGGTCTTGCATCATAGCTCTGTCTGAGCCCTCATCCTAAATGGTAATTATACTATATTGAAAAGTTTGTTATCTACAGACATGTTTTGGACTGCTTCTTGATTTCAATTTAATACACATGGTTTAAGGTTGATAGACTACTGACTACCACAGGTGGTCAGTTTCCAAGTTGTGCTTGATCTTAATGTGTTGCTGATTGTATCAGTTGGGATAAAGGATTGTGGTTGATTTGATAAGCTGTTTTCTCTGATGTTATGAAGATGAGAATGTCTGTGGGTCATTAGAGACCCAGAAGCTAGAGCACAACTCTATCAGGAAGATTTGGGTCATAACCCAGAGATTAATCCAAGGACAGCCCAACAACAAACATAAAAATGAGAAAACACTTAAGCAAGACACAAAGACAGACTTCCAGGTCGCCAATGGCAAAGAGTAGGGCAAATGAGGATGAAAAGGCTGATAGTGAAACAGCAGTACATCCTGAACTCAAAGCACAGGAAGTAACAAAACAGATCAATCAGGCTCTAGAAAAATTCAAAACAGAAATAATTTCCCAGATAACCATAGAGATGGTGAGCAAAATGAAAGTCATGATTCAAGACTCTACAACAGAAACTGAGAAAACAATAGATGAGCTCAGGACCATGATAGAAGCCATGAAGGCTCAGCATAAGAAAGAAATGGAAACAATAAATTCGCAATGTAGGAAAGAAATGGAATCCATAGAACGGATTCAAACAGATATCCAGGAGATTAAACACTCCATTGAAAGTGTATGCAACAGAATAAAAGAATGAGAAGATAGAATCTCAGATATAGAAGATAAGATTGTAGTCAGTGACTGTGAAAAGAGAGGTCTCTTAAAAATAGTAGAGGATCATGAGAAATTGATCCAACAACTCCTAGATGATGCAAAGAAGAATAACATAAGACTGATAGGAATCCATGAAGTACCAGGAGAAAATACAAATGACTTTAAAAAGCTGTTTACAGGTCTGCGATCACCCGGCGGTGTGCGCGCGAGCTCCCGGCCTGCGCGGGAGCTCCCGGCCTGCGCGACAACAGACCCAGGAAGGACCCAAGGACCCCAGAGGGGGTTTTTTTCAGCTGCCTGCCTGCCTGCCTGTCTGCGATCACCCGGCGGCGTGCGCGTGAGCTCCCGGCCTGCGCGACAACAGACCCAGGAAGGAAGGTAGCCGCGCGGGCGCCCTTGAAACACCCACACGACCCCCCCCCCCGTTCTCAAAACTCCTGATCGGGCCAGTCCTTAGACCAACTCTGCAGAGGCATAGGTTCCCATGAAGGGTAGTTTTCTGAGCTCCGAACTTTGATCATCTTTAAAGAAAGGGCAGGGGAAACCTGTAATAGAACGGAGTGGAGTTCAACCCTGAGGGTAAGGAAACTAAAGTTAGGCTTTGTAGATTGTGTTCAGTCTCAGTCGTGAGGAACAGCCATTGGCTAGCTATAACCAGGGGATTGGGTTCCGCATATGACTGTGCATGTGGTATAATATGAGATCAGAGATAGCCTGAAAGAGGACCTTCAAATTCTTTTTCTTTCCCTCTCTCTTGTCTCTTTTTTCCTCTTTCCACCCTAAAATTTCTTTCTTTTTTCTGTCCTGTCTCTCCAACTCAGTCTCTTGCTCCACCATAGTGTCCCTCATCTCCCTTTTTATTCCAGTTCCTGAAGAACTCAGACTTCTTTTTTTATTTTTTGTTTTTAGGACGGGTTTCTCTTTATGTTCTTTTCTCCAGTCATTTTACCTCACTCATGGCTCTGTACCTTCAAGGGAAGGCAAGCGCCTGTTACTGTTAAGGGGATATATTCCTGTCCTTATTCCTGCACTCTCTCTATCCCCCCTGAACTTAATAGCTTTGTAAAGATAGTAAGGTAATTCTACAACCTCTGGATTCACTTCAAACCTGCTCTAATTCTTTCACTTATCTAATCCTCTTGTTCTAAGTCGAACCCCCCATCCTAAATGGTAAAGATGCCATATTGAAAAGAATATTCACTGCAAACATACTATGAGCTGCTTCTTGAAATTAATCTAATTCACATGAGTTAAAGGTGATACATTAATGACTACCATAAGTGGTCAGTTGGCAAGCTGTGCCTGATCCTATTGGGCTGCTGAATGTATCAATTGGGACAAAGAGTGGTGATTGATTTAAAGAGTTGTTTTCTCTGATATTATGAAAACGAGAATGTCTATGAGTCATTAGAAACTCAAAAGCTAAAACGCAACTATATTAGGAAGATTTAAGTAATACCCAGAAATTAAAGAAGGACAACCCAACAATAAAAATAAAAATGAGAAAACACTTAAGCAAGACACAAAAACAAATATCCAGTTCACCAATAGCAAATAGTAGGACAAATGAGGATGAAAAGTCTGATAGTGAACCAACAGGACTCCCTGGACCCATAGCACAGGAGGTAACAAAATTGATCAATCAGGCTCTAGAAAAATTCAAATCAGAAATAATTTCCCAGCTAGCCAGAGAGATGATGAGCAAAATAGAAGTCATGATTCGAGACTCTAGAGCAGAAACTGAGAAAAAAATAGATGAGCTCAAGACTGTGATAGAAGCCATGAAGACTCAGCATAAGAAAGACATGGAAACAATGAATGCCCAACAGAGGAAAGAAATGGAATCCATAAAACAGATTCAAACAGATATCCAGGAGATTAAAAACTCTATTGAAAGTGTACGAAACAGAATAAAAGATTGCGAAGATAGAATTTCAGATATAGAAGATAGGATAGCAGTCAGTGACCGTGAAAAAAGAGGTCTATTAAAAACAGTAAGGGATCATGAGAAATCAATCCAACAACTCCTAGACGATACAAAGAAAAATAACATAAGACTGATAGGAATTCATGAAAAAACAGGAGAAAACACAAATGATATAAAAAAGCTCTTCACAGAATTAATGACAGAAAACTTCCCAAACAGAAGGGAAGAATTAGACATACAGATAAGTGAGGCATATAGAACCCCAACTAGCCACGATCAAAAAAAATCTACACCTAGACATATAATAATCAAGATTCCAGAAATCCAACAGAAAAACAAAATACTACAAGCAGTAAGAGAAAAGAAACAAATCACATGCAAAGGGAAGCCCATTAGAATCACAGCAGACTTTTCAACACAAACCCTTAGGTCAAGGAGAGCCTGGAGTGAGGTATTCCAAGTCCTAAAAGAAAAGAATCTCCAACCTAGACTTTTGTATCCTGCAAAACTCTCTTTCAAAATAGATGGGGAAATAAAATACTTCCACGACAAAGAGCACCTGAGAAATTTCATGAACACCAAACCAGCACTGCAAGGAATTCTAAACAATATCCTAGAAAAGGACAACGAAATTCACAATAACATGAGGCCCAACAGACCAAATCAAATAGGCAAGGCAAGAAACTAAAAGGAGATGGGAGAAAAAGTAAAAAGAGTCAACAAATGGACAAAAACATGACAAGAATAAGTCAAAATATATCAGTTGTAACCATCAATGTTAATGGCCTCAATTCACCAATCAAGAGAAACAGATTGGCAGAATGGATTAAGAAGCAAAATCCAACAATATGTTGTATACAAGAAACACACCTAGTGCAAAAGGAAGTCCATAGACTGAAAGTGAAAGGATGGAAAACAATTCTCCATGCGTCAGGAGTCCAGAAAAAAGCAGGGGTAGCAATCTTATTCTCAGATAAAGTAAATTTCAAACCAAAACTCATTAAGAGAGACAAAGAAGGACACTACATCCTTGTAAAGGGAACAATTCAAGAGGAAGAGCTGACAATCATAAACATATATGCACCAAATATAAATGCCCCCAACTATATAAAACAAATATTAAGTAACATGAAAAACCAAATAAGCACTAATACAATTGTAGTGGGGGATTTAAATACCCCACTATCACAAATTGACAGATCTACTAGGCAGAAAATCAACAATGAAATAATAGAACTGAACCAAGCTTTGGAACACATGGACTTAATAGATGTTTATAGAGTATTCCACCCCCAAAAACCAGAATATACATTCTTTTCGGCTGCACATGGATCATTCTCCAAAATAGACCACATACTGGCTCACAAAACAGGTCTAAATAAATGCAAAAAAATTGAAGTCATCCCCTGTTTATTATCAGATCATAGTGCAATCAAACTAGACATCAATAGCACAAGAAACTATAGAAACTTCACAAGCACATGGAAACTGAACAACACTCTCCTAAACAATCAATGGATTACAGAGGAAATTAAAGAAGAAATTAGACAGTTTTTACAAATAAATGAGAATGCCAATACAACATACAGGAATCTTTGGGACACAATGAAAGCAGTTCTACGTGGAAAATTCATAACATTGAATGCCCACACTAGGAAAACAGAGCGGGCTCAAATAAACAACTTAACGATGAAACTTAGACTCCTAGAAAAACAAGAGCAAGAAAAACCCAAAGCTCGAACAAGAGAGGAAATTATAAAGATCCGAGCAGAAATCAATGCAATTGAAATTAAGAAAACGATACAAAAAATAAATGAAACAAAGAGCTGGTTTTTTGAAAGAATAAATAAAATTGACAAACCCTTAGCTAATCTTATCAAAAAAAGGAAAGAAAAGGCTCAGATCCATGCAATTAGGAATGAAAAAGGCGAAGTCACAACAGATCCGAAAGAAATCCAGAGGATCATGAACACCTACTTTGAGAACCTGTACTCTAATAAAATGGAAAACACAGAAGAAATGGACAGATTTCTAGATACTTATGAATTACCAAAGTTGAACGAAGAAGATAAAAACATTTTAAACACCCCAATCACAATCAGTGAAATTGAAAATGTAATTAAAAACTTACCAACAAAGAAAAGCCCAGGCCCTGATGGATTCACTGCTGAATTTTACAAGACATTTAGAGAAGAACTACTACCATTACTCTTCAAACTTTTCAATGAAATTGAAAGAGAAGCTATACTTCCAAATTCATTCCTGGAAGCAAGTATCACTCTGATTCCCAAACCAGAGAAAGATACAACCAAAAAGGAGAACTACAGACCAATCTCCTTAATGAATATAGATGCAAAAATCCTTAATAAGATACTAGCAAACAGAATACAGAGGATTATTAAGAAGATCATCCATCATGACCAAGTCGGATTTATTCCAGAGATGCAAGGGTGGTTCAACATACGAAAGTCAGTGAATGTAATACATTATATTAACAAAGTCAAGGACAAAAACCATATGATCCTCTCAATAGATGCAGAAAAAGCATTTGATAAAATTCAACACCCATTCATGATAAAAACCCTGCAAAAAATTGGAATAGATGGTCTATACCTCAATTTAATAAAGGCTATTTATGAAAAACCATCAGCCAACATCATATTGAATGGCCAAAAACTGAAAACCTTCATGTTAAAATCAGGAACAAGACAAGGATGCCCACTATCGCCACTTCTCTTCAATATAGTTCTGGAAACATTAGCCACAGCAATTAGACAAGAGAAAGAAATTAAAGCAATAAAGATAGGAAAGGAAGAAGTTAAACTATCATTATTTGCTGATGATATGATACTCTACATTGAAGATCCAAAAAACTCCACCAAAAAACTTCTAGACTTAATTGACAGATTCAGTAAAGTATCTGGATACAAGGTGAATACCCAAAAATCAATAGCCTTTCTATACACAAATAACAGACAGACAGAAAGAGAAATAAGGGAAAAAATTCCTTTTACAATAGCATCCAAAAAAATGAAGTATCTAGGAATCAATCTAACAAAAGAAACAAAAGATCTCTACACTGAAAACTACAGCACTCTGAAAAAAGAAATCGAAGAGGATATAAAAAAATGGAAAGATATCCCCTGCTCCTGGGTAGGAAGAATCAACATAGTGAAAATGGCCATACTACCGAAACTGCTATATACATTCAATGCAATGCCAATTGAAATTCCAACACTATATTTCACAGAACTAGAAAAAAGAATCCAAAAATTCATTTGGAACCACAAGAGACCTAGAATAGCAAAAGCCATTATAGGCAACAGTCACATGGCACCAGGTGTAACAATTCCCAATTTGAAACTATACTACAAAGCCACTGTGATAAAATCAGCATGGTACTGGCAAAGAAATAGGCCTGAGGATCAATGGAACAGACTGGAAGACACAAAAACAAATGCAGATGTACTCAGCTACCTCATCTTCGACAAAGGAGCTCACCATCCTCAGTGGAGGAAAGATAGCCTCTTTAATAAATGGTGTTGGAAAAACTGGATATCAACCTGTCACAGATTAAAATTAGACCCTTATCTTTCGCCATGCACTAAATTAAAATCCAAATGGATTAAAGATCTAAATATTAAAACAGAAACATTAAACTTGCTGGAAAGTAAGTTAGGCAGAACTCTGGAAGACATTGGTATAGGAAAAGACTTTATGAACAAATCCTCAGTAGCACGGGAACTAGCAGAAAGAATCAACAACTGGGATCTCATCTTACTAAAAAGCTTCTGTACTTCAAAAGAAACCATTAGCAGAACTAAGAGACAATCTACAATGTGGGAAAAAATTTTTACCAGCTGTACCTCAGACAAAGGACTATTATCAAGGATATATAAAGAACTCAAAACAATCAGTCCCCCCAAATATAAAGACCCGATCCAAAAATGGGCATCCGAAATGAACAGACATTTCTCATACAAAGAAGTGAAAGCAGCAAGAAAATATATGAAAAAATGTTCCACATCACTGGTCATTCGAGAGATGCAGATGAAAACAACACTGAGATTCCACCTCACCCCACAAAGAATGGCTGCTATCAAGAAATCACACAATAACAAATGTTGGCGGGGTTGTGGGGAGAAAGGAACCCTCCTCCATTGTTGGTGGGAGTGCAGACTAGTGCAACCACTATGGAAATCAATATGGAGATACCTCAAAGAGCTTGGACTGGAGGTTCCATTTGACCCAGCCATCCCTCTGTTGGGTATCTTTCCAAGAGAACTAAAAGAATCATATCACAGAGAAGTATGTGCACCCATGTTTATAGCGGCACAGTTTGTAATAGCTAAATCTTGGAAACAACCTATTTGCCCATCCGTTGGAAACTGGATAAAGAAGTTGTGGTTTTTCTATAAAATGGAATATTACTCAGCCATAAAGAGCGAGAGAATAGATTCATTCATAGGAAAATGGATACATATTGAAGATATACTCCTAAGTGAAATAAATAAGTCCCACATGTGTAAATACCAAATAGTTTCCCTGGTGTGAATATTCTGCAACAATGCATAAGATTCTAATAAGATTACTGACATTTAGAAATGGGAGGAAAGGAGCTAAAGGTGTAGGGAAGGTGTGATACGTAGGGGAAGAACAAAAAGGGAAAAGAAAAAAATGTGAGAGAATGAAAAGATGAAAATAAAGTGTTTGTAGATGGGGAGGGGAGGAGGGGGTGAAGGGAGGGCAGAGGTAAGGGGAAAAAAATGAGAATCAAGACTTGCCATGTAAAGGTACATGATCCCAACAATGAATGTAACTGTACTGTATCCCTAAATGTACCAATAAACTCAATAAAAAAAAAAAAAGCTGTTTACAGAATTAATGACAGAAAACTTCCCAAACAGAGGGGAAGAAATTGACAGTCAGATAACTGAGGCATATGGGACCCCAACTAGGCACAATTAAAAAATAATCCAAACCTAGACATATAATAATCAAGATCCCAGAAACCCAACAGAAGAACAAAATACCACAAGCAGTAAGAGAAAAGAAGCAAATCACATGCAAAGGAAAGCCCATCAGAATCACAGCAGACTTTTCAACACAAACCCATAGGGCAAGGAGAGCCTGGAGTGAGGTATTTCAAGTCCTAAAAGAAAAGAACCTCCAACCTAGACTGGTGTATCTGGCAAAACACTCTTTCAAAATGGATGGGGAAATAAGATACTTCCAGGACAAAGAACACCTGAGAAACTATATGAATACCAAACCAGCACTACAAGAAATTCTAAAGAATATCCTAGAAAAAGACAATGAAGGTAACAATACCATGAGGCCCAACAGAGCAAATCAAATAGGCAATGCAAGAAATTAAAAGGAGAAGGTGAAAAAGTAAAAAGAGTCAACAAAAGGACAATAACATCACAATAATAAGTGAGTAAATATCAGTTATAAACATCAGTTGTCAGTGTCCTCAACTCACCAATGAAGAGAAATAGACTGGCAGAATGGATTAAGAAGCAAAATCCAACTATATGTTTTATAGAAGAAACACACCTAGTGCAAAAAGAAGCCCATAGCCTGAAAGTGAAAGGATGCAAAACAATTCTCCATGTGACAGGAGCCCAGAAAAAAGCAGGGGTAGCAATCTTATTCGCAGACAAAGTAAATTTCAAACCAAAAGTGATTAAAAGAGACAAAGAATGTCACTACATCCTAGTAAAGGGAACAATTCAAGAGGAAGAGATGACAATCATAAACATATATGCACCAAATATTAATGCCCCCAACTATATAAAAGAAACATTAAGAAACATGAAAAACCAAATAAGCACTAATACAATTGTAGTGGGGGATCTAAATACCCCACTTTCACAAATAGACAGATCATCTAGGCAAAAAATCAACAATGAAATACTAGAACTGAACCAAGCTTTTGAAAACATGGACTTAGATGTCTATCGAGTGTTCTCCCCACAAAATTAGAATATACATTCTTTTCAGCTGCCCACAGGTCATTCTCCAAGATAGATCACATACTAGCTCACAGAACAGGTTTGAATAAATGCAAAATACTTGAAGTTATTCCCTGCATATTATAAGATCATAGTGCAATCAAGCTGTAGATCAGTAGCAGAAGAAACCATAGGAACTTCACAAACACATGAAAATTGAGCAACACCCTCCTGAACAATCAATGGATCATAGAGGAAATTAAAGAAGAAATCAGACGGTTTTTACAAATAAATGAAAATGCCAGTACAACATACAGGAATCTATGGGACACAATGAAAGCAGATCTACATGGAAAATTCATAACACTAAATACCCACGCTAGGAGAATAGAGTGAGCTCAAATAAACAACCTAATGATGAATCTTAGACTCCTAGAAAAACAAGAGCAAGAAAAACCCAAAACTCAAACAAGAGAAGAAATTATAAAGATAAGAGCAGAAATCAATGCAATGGAAACTAAGAAAATGATACAAAAAATAAATGAATTGAAGAGTTGGTTTTCTGAAAGAATAAATAAAATTGATAAATCCTTAGCTAACCTTATCAAAAAAGGAAAGAAAAGGCTCAGATCCATGCAATTAGGCATGAAAAAGTGAAGTCACAACAGATCCAACAGGAATCCAGAGGATAGTCAATACCTACTTTGAGAACCCGTACTGTAACAAAATGGAAAACACAGAAGAAATGGACAGATTTCTAGATACTTATGAATTACCAAAGTTGATCAAAGAAGATAAAAACATTTTAAGAACCCTAATTATAATCAGTGAAATTGAAAATGTAATTAAAAATTTTCCAACAAAGAAAAGCCCTGGTCCTGATGGATTCACAGCTGAATTTTACAAGACATTTAGAGAACCATTACTCTTCAAACTTTACAATGAAATTGAAAGGGAAGTTATACTTACAAACTCATTCCTGGAAGCAAGTATCACTTTGATTCTCAAACCAGGGAAAGATGCAATTAAAAAAATAATTACTGGCCAATCTTCTTAATGAATATAGATGCAAAAATCCTTCATAAGATACTAGCAAACATACAGAGGATCATGAAGAAGATCATACATCATGACCAAGTCAGATTATTCCAGGGATGCAAGGGTGTTTCAACATACATAAATCAATAAATGTAATAGACTATATTAACAGAGTCAAGAGCAAAAATCATATGATCCTCTTGATAGATGCAGAAAAAGCATGTGACAAAACTTAACACCCATTCATGATAAAAACCCTGCAAAAAATTGGAACAGGTGGTCTATATTTCAATTTAATAAGGCTATCTATGAAAAATCAACAGCCAACATCATAATAAATGCCCAAAACCTGAAAACGTTCACATTAAAATCAGGAACAAGAAAAGGATGCCCACCATCACCACTCCTCTTTGGTATAGTTCTGGAAACATTAGCCATAGCAATTAGACAAGAGAAAGAAATTAAAGCAATAAAGGTAGGAAACAAAGAAGTTAAACTGTCATTATTTGCTGATGGTATGATACTCTACATTGAAGACTCAATAAACTCCACCAAAAGACTTCTAGACTTAATTGACAGATTCAGTAGAGTAGCTGGATACAAGGTGAATACCCAAAAATCAAAACCCTTCTTGTACACAAACAACAGACTCACTGAGAGGGAAATTAGGGAAACAATTCCTTTCACAATAGCATCCAAAAAAAAGAAGTATCTAGGAATCAATCTAACAAAAGAAGCAAAAGACCTCTACACTGAAAACTACAGCACTCTGAAAAAGAGATCAAAGAGGATAAAAGAAAATGGAAAGATAGCCCCTGCTCCTGGGTAGGAAGCATCAACATGGTGAAAATGGCCATATTACCAAAACTGCTATACAGATACAATGAAATGCCAACTGAAAATCCAACACTATATTTCACAGAACTAGAAAAATGAATTAAAAATTTATTTGGAACCATAATAGACCTAGAATAGCAAAAGCCATCCTAGGCAACAGACACATGGCAGTGGGTATAACAATTCCCAATTTGAAACTATACTACAAAGCCACTGTGATAAAAAAGCATGGTACTGGCAAAGAAACAGATCTGAGGAAGACACAAAAACAGCTCAAGATGTACTCAGCTACCTCATCTTTGACAAAGGAGCTGAACATCCCTACTGGAGAAAAGATAGCCTCTTTAATAAATGGTGTTGGAAAAACTGGATCTCAACCTGCAAAAGACTAAGACTAGACCCTTATCTGTCACCATGCACTAAAGTAAAATCCAAGTGGATTAAAGATCTAAATATTAAAACAGAAACACTAAACTTGCTGGAAGATAAGTTAGGCAGAACTCTGGAAGACATTGGCATAGGAAAAGACTTTATGAACAAATCCTCAGTAGCAGAGGAACTAGCAGAAAGAATCAACAAGTGGGATCTCATCTTATTAAAAATCTGCACTGCAAAAGAAACCATCAACAGAACTAAGAGACAACCTACAATGTAGAAAAAAAATTTTACCAGCTGCTCCTCAGACAAAGGACTATTATCTAGAATATATAAAGAATTCAAAACAATCAGCCCCCACCAAATAGGAAGACCTGACTAAAAAATGGCCATCTGAAATGAACAGACATTTCTCAGACAAAGAAGTAAAAGCAGCAAGTAAATATATGAAAAAATGTTCCACACCACTGGTCATTTGAGAGATACAAATGAAAACAACACTGAGATTCCACCTCAGCCCACAAAGAATTGCTGCTATCAAGAAGTCCAACAATAACAAATGTTGGCAGGGATGTGGGGAGAAAGGAACCCTTCTCCATTGTTGTTGGGAGTGCAGACTGGTGCAACCACTCTGGAAATCATTATGAAGATACCTTAGAGAGCTGGGACTAGAGGTTCCATTTGACCCAGCCATCCTTCTTTTGGGTACCTCTCCAAAAGAATTAAACGAATCATACCACAGTGATGTATGCACTCCTATGTTTATAGTAGCACAGTTTGTAATAGCTAAAACTTGGAAACAGCCCATATGCCCATCAGTTGGAAATTGGATAAAGAAGATGTGGTTTTTTTATAAAATGGAATACTACTGAGCCATAAAGAATGAGAAAGTAGATTCATTCATAGGTAAATGGGTAGCTTTTGAGGATATACCCCTAAGTGAAATGAATAAGTCACACATATGCAAATATCGAATAGTTTCTCTGGTGTGAAAAACTAAAATAGTACTCAAGACCCTAACAGGACAATTAATGATGTGAAATAGGAAGAAAAGGACCAAAGGTGTAGGGACAGTGAGAAGGATAGGGAAAGAGGAATAAGGGAAAAGGAAAAAAAATATGAGAAAATGTAAAAATGGAAGTAAAATGTTTGAAGGTGGGGAGGGGAGGAGGGGGTGAAGGGAGGGTGGGGACAAGGGGAAAAATGAGAACCAAGACCTGTCATGTAAAGGTACAAGATCCCAGTAATGAATGTAACTGTACTGTATACCTAGAATGTACCAATAAACTCAATAAAAAGAAAAAAATGTATGAGAAATTAGATTCATTCATAGGAAAATGGATACATATTGAGGATATACTCCTAAGTGTAATAAATAAGTTATGCATGTGTAAATACTCAATAGTTTCTCTGGTGTGAAAAGCTATATTATTACATGAGATCCTGCTGAGATAATTGTCTAAGTGAAATAGGAAGAAAATGGCTAAAGGTGCAGGGAAAATGGGAAGGGTAGGGGAAAGGTAATAAGGGAAAAGAAAAAAAATATGACAAAATTAAAAAATGAAAATAAAGTGTTTGTAAG
>NW_022900950.1:40346890-40417233 GCF_012274545.1 Fukomys damarensis | reverse complement strand
ACAAGGGGAAAAATGAGAACCAAGACCTGTCATGTAAAGGTACAAGATCCCAGTAATGAATGTAACTGTACTGTATACCTAGAATGTACCAATAAACTCAATAAAAAGAAAAAAATGTATGAGAAATTAGATTCATTCATAGGAAAATGGATACATATTGAGGATATACTCCTAAGTGTAATAAATAAGTTATGCATGTGTAAATACTCAATAGTTTCTCTGGTGTGAAAAGCTATATTATTACATGAGATCCTGCTGAGATAATTGTCTAAGTGAAATAGGAAGAAAATGGCTAAAGGTGCAGGGAAAATGGGAAGGGTAGGGGAAAGGTAATAAGGGAAAAGAAAAAAAATATGACAAAATTAAAAAATGAAAATAAAGTGTTTGTAAGTGGGGAGGTGAGTAGGGGGTGAAGGGAGTGCATGGATAGTGCAAAAAAAAAAATGAGAACCAAGACCTTTCATGTAAAGGTACAAGATCTCAATAATGAATGTAGTTGTACTGCATACCTAAAATGTACCAATAAACTCAATAAAAGCAGAAAAAAGAAAGTTAGGGAACAAAAGTAGGCCAAAAATAGTTTGCTTACCTTGTTCTTCATAATTAGACTCTGGATGGTGGCTTGGCAAATTCAAAGATATCACTGAACCTGCCTGTGGCTCCTGAGTGGTATTAACATGTGTGTGAGCCTTCTTTCTCTTTTATACATATGTATCAAAGGAGACTGAGAAGAATGTAGCTGCTTTTGAACACTTAGGGAGAGTGGCAACGATTCTCCTACCACTTTCTCAGAATCATGCCTGTCAGTTATTAGAAGTTCCACCTAGCATTTGCAAATTTAGCAGCTGCTGTGAAGTTGAAAACATTATGAGGCCAGAACTGAGGAAGATGAAAGCAGACAGATTATATGATGAGCAAAACTTCCTTGTTTGAGGAGATATCTTGCTAGTTCATTGCAGAGTGCTCAGTATTTGTACCCTTCAAAGAAATAAATAAGAAAAAGTCTTCATCTCTAAATTTCCAATTCTATCCTGTTTTCTTTCTACCCACACGCTTTAATTGGACATGTGTTCTGTAGATGAAGCAAGATACTCTTTCATCTGCCCTTGCTATTTATTATTCAGATGTACATATATTTTAGTCTTGTGCTTTTTTTATTATGGCAAAATATACACAATGGAAGAGTTATTATTTTAACCATTTTAAAGTATGCAGTTCAATGTGTCATTAAGTGCATCCATATTATTTTGAAGCCAATTCTAAAATTTTTCACATTCTCATACAGAAACTCTATAACTATGAAATAAGAACTTCTCTTTCTTCTCTAGCCCTGGAAATCACATTCTTTTTCTCTCTATGAAATTGACTCTTTCAGTTTTTTATATATGTGGAACTATATAATATCTGACATTCTGTATCTTATTTCACTGAGTGTAATATCTTCAAGGTTTATTCATGTTATATTACATGTCTTAGAATTTCCTTCCTCTTTCGGGTTGAATAATATTCTTTGGATGTAAGTATTTCACATTTTGTTCATCCACTAATTCTATGATGGGTATTTGGATTGTGTCTTAGTTATTTTCTCATTGCTGGGACAAAATATTTTATACCCACAACTTAAAAGAGAAGAAGCTTATTTTGAATCACAAATTCAGTCCATAGTTGGCTGGTTCCAAGGCCAGAAGAGCATGGGGGAAGGATCTGGCAGAGAACAGCTGTTCACATCATGGTGGCAAAAGGGAGGAGCCAGGGAGGAAGATATACATTTCCAGGCTGTACCACCGTGACCTGCCTCATTCCTGCTCCGGCTCCATCTCATAACAACAGATTTAGATGTGGATTCTTCAGTGCTCACAATGGAAAATATGCCTTTCGAAGGTTCACATATCCAAATTGAAGATGTGCACTGGTGCTTCTGTCAATTACATGGTGATACTCATTTTTTCAATTCTACCCTCTGGGTTATGTAAAGATAGTAGATGAAATTATCCTGTCTGTTTTCCTTGCTTTTAATCAAGCGAGCAAGCAAGCAAGCAAGAAAGCAGTTACTTACTGTGTGCTAAATCATCACAAGGTACTGCATTTTATGTGACTTCCCCAAAGAGTCCAGCATACTCAATGAAATTCTACATGTAGAAGATTCAAAGCCAGGCTTGAAATATTTATTTTCAGCTCTAAAAGAGTGAACACATAAGAGTTGTTTCAGGTAGCATACCTTATTTTCAGTTCTATGGCTGAAAAAATTCTACAAAGTTAAACAAATCTAATGATGGAACAAATTCCAAGCATACATTTAAAAAAAATTCTCCCAGTGGTATATTTCTTTCCAGAAGCAACTATTTTCTCACTCGTTGAAATGGCAGATTTAAAAAAGTGATTTAAGATGTTTATGTCTTTGAAGATATCTTTCAAACAGCATAATCTGATAGCCACTTATCACAAAAATGCAGATTTAGAGAATGACATTTTATGTAATGACAATGTACCATACCTTTATGTGCAGGAAGTATTCTATGTATCTTTTTATAAACAGGCAAAAGGACCTCTGTGTCATTCAGAAGGTGTATCTATTTCCTGTGCCATTATAAAGTATTGTAAAATAGTCTACTGTATTTGAAGTCTTGTTTTCATAACAAGTAACCACATTTTTCACATTTCCAGTGCTTGGCATATTTCTGGCTTTTACATCATTGCTGTAAAATCTTGACCATGAATGACACAGTACAGTTTCATATGTGGAACTATCTCTGTGACTTTACCCTACAGTGTTTTATTCCATTTAAAATCACTTTATCAAGAATGCTTTTCATAATTTATTAATTTTACTGAAGATGTAATTGCTATGAATACATCTTATTGTTGTTTTAGTTGTTCACAAGGATGAGCTATTTTTGTACTTCTTTTCTAAATCCAACTGTCATAAGCTGACTTGTTAGCAATACCTTTACTGCTTCCTGTCTATTCAGAAAAATGGCCTGTACTGTATAACTGGCTTAATATTGTACTTCTGTCTATCCTCAGTAATGTTTGCTAAGAATCTATCCATTTCACCTGATGATAAATGAATGTGTTTTTTCTTGTATTTCAATATGAATTCCATAATAGGGAGAATAAAGGCTCACCTAAACATATATGACTTTTTGTCTTCTTCAATTTGCAATATTAAGCAAAAAGACCTCAAGGTGGCTTGCTTTTTTTTCTCTTCTATTTTAATTTTTTATTAGTATATGTTTGCAGTACATAATACCTTACTCTTGGGGTATTGGTACATGTACATAACAAATCTTAGTTATTTTTCATCTCCTTTCTCTCCTTTACCCTTTCTTCTCTTGGTTCCCTTCCCATTTGTGAAGATCTAGCTCCTAATTTTCTACTTTCATTTTTCTTTTTATTTATAATTTGGGTTTCTCACATAAAAACCATGTGATATTTAAACTTGTGTGTCTGATTTATGTCACTTAATATTATGGTCTCAGAGTGCACTTATTTTCCTACAAGTGACTCAAATTTATCCTTTTTTATATCCACTTTATATAAATACTTCATTTTCTTTATATATTTATCTGTTGATGGACATTAGGTTAAATTTCTTCCAAGATTTATCTGTTTTTAAATCTCCTCTATTATCTTTTTGAACAATTCAGCTCTGTGGCTTTTGATTTCTTCCCCCTTGATGTCCCATGGATAAGCTTTGGAAAAATTTGGATATTTTGGGTGTTTTGTTACCTTGTTTTTTCATGTTTCTATTGGTGTGTGTGTGTGTGTGTGTGTGTGTGTGTGTGTGTGTACGTGCGCACGGTGAGGTTTGTGGTTTGATTATAATGGAAGACCTTTTTGGTAGACTTCTTTAGATCGTGTCTGCTTTTTAGTAGTGTACTCTGGGTGTGGCTAATTGTAGGCTTTTGTCTCTGTCCCAAGATCCAACCACCTCCATTTATTTGGAAAGGAAGGCTCCAGTGTATTTGGCCTTGTACCTGGTTCTCTGGGAATAGTCTTCAGTATTGTTAATGACACAAAGGCAATCCTGATGTTGGCATACACAGAGAAAAGCTTTACTAGTGACAACTATTCCACCTTGGCAGTAGTAATAAAATCATCAACAAGAATGGTATCAAAGACTAACTGAATATTGGCATACCCTAAGAGCCATCCTTACTTGTAGAAAGGTGATCTATAATTATAGTATAAACACTAAGACAAACCAAACATTCTCAACAGTAATAATATAGAATTAAATAACTATCTAAAGATTCACAAAGTTTAATGGTTCTTCTTACAGCTTGTATTTCATGCACTCATAGGTGTGTGATGCTGGGTTAGGGTTGTGATACTTGTATTAAGGGTGTCTGATAACTAAATTGGTTTGGCATAGCTATGGGTGTGGAAAATGGGAAGGTCCACATGGGTGTGGGTGGTACCACCTGCAAGGCTTATAGCCTGGATAAGATAAAAGGGAAAGAGAAATTTTTCTTGTTGCTTCATTGCCTTCTGCCTGTATTGCCATGGACAGTTTCTATTTTTTGATGTCTTGGAGCCAGCCAACTATGGGCTAAAACCTCAACAAACTGAACTGAAATAAACCTTTCCTCCTTTAACTTTGGGTGGTATTTTGTACTAACAATGGGAAAAGTAACTAAGATAGTTATGCTATAGTAAGGATAGAGGGAGTGGGGTACAAGAGATGAGAAAAATAAAATTTGCAAAATGAATCAATAGAAGATGAGAAGGAGTGAAAAGTGAGATAAATGATCCGATTGAATAAAAGGAAAGAACTAGTATTAATGAAAAGTAACAGAAAATAACAAAGAATGAAGAAAAACAGAGGGCAAAGTAGAGGAAAAGATAAAGTTGAAAACAAAAGAAGCCCTCCAAAAAAGAAAAAAAAGGAAGGAAGAAAGAAAAGGATTTGAATCAAGAAATCCTTTGTATTTTTGAATCACCCAGTTATTTCTCTCAAATATCTACTGTCTTGGAATGCAGCAAGTCATTGTTTTCTCCACCTAGCTTTATTGCCTGTGGGTTTGAGAGGTGCCATCCAACTGTTCCAGTGGTCCGTCTATCTATATACTCTGGAGTGTGGCTCCTGTTGAAGCTGAGACATGTCCTTGCTCACATTGCTAAATGGGGGAAGCAATCAATCATTGGTCTCTGCTGGGTTGTGGGCAGCAGGATGGAGGTTGAGGAAGACTGCTGTATTTAATGCTGGAGCTTTCAGATTCAGTCATCTTTGAAATTTGTACTCTCTCGGCTTGGTTTCTGATGATGGAGGGCAAGGTCTGTGGCCTTCCTGTCTTTCTTGTTCTTAAATTTCTCATGGGGTTTATATCTAGCCCACATGCTCTTTTCAGCTATCTCCTGTGGCTATCTCTCACCCAGTCATTATGCCTCGGGGTAAAACTGGAAATTCTGAAGTGGAATATCTCTGTTACTCAGTCTTAACCCCTTCCCAAAATGTTGTCCAATTAAACACTATCTGCCAATATATTGGACACTGCATTGGGTCGCTTCACCTCTAGAACACTGTGAAGGAATCACTTTCAGACTAAAACCCCATAATTAAAGGCTTTTCTTGGGGCCAGTGGTGCTGCATAGGTCCGTAACTTCTCTTTGGATCTGCTGATCCTCTTGACTTACCTTCTCTTCCTGGACATTGACCTCTTCCACCCTCAGGTTTGTCATTTGGTTGGTGCCTCTGTTGCCCCACACTGAGGGGAAACAAAACACTTGGAATTGGCAGGTGGCCATGGTCAGGGCATGGAATCTGTGGACAGAGTTGATTGATGGCCAATGCATGGGTCTGTTTGCTTTGGCAGGGTGTAGTTCTGTCCAACTATCCCCAAAGATGCTTTAACATACCTTATTAGTTTTTTCAAAGTTTGTAAAGTACCAATTTGACATTCTTCACTCTTGACATTGATACAGCTTCACTCTTGACATAGTTTCCCTATTACTGTTAAGTTGTTCTATTCTTTTCTTTATTCTTACATGCTATCTTTCCCTCTTGTCTTTAATGGTTTCCTAGAGTTTGTGCAATCATCCTGTATCCTCTGGCTTCACTTGAAACCTTCTCCTTATTCTTTTACCTACCTGTTCCTCTCCTTCCAACTCCTTCTAAGTCCCCATGCTGAAGGGTAAAGTTGCTATATTGAAGAGTTTATTCACTGTAAATGCATTTTGGGCTGGTCCTCAATTTTGATTTAATTCATATGGTTAAAGGTGGTAGATTAATAACTGCCACAAATGATAAATTTCTAAGCTGTGCTTGATGCTATTCTATTGCTGATTATATCAATTGGGCTAAAGGGTTGTGATTGATTTAATGAGTTGTCCTTTCTGATATTATGAAAATGAGAGTGTCTCTGAGTCATCAGAGACTCAAAACCTAAAGAGCAGCTATATCTGGAAGATCAAAATACTACAACAGGAATTAAACCAAGGACAGCACCAACAACAAAAATAAAAATGAGAAGACACAAAAGCAAGGCACAAATACAGACTTTATGTTCACCGATGGCAAATTCTCAGGGAAATGAGGTAGAAAAGTCTGACAATCAACCACTAAGACACCTTGAACTCCTAGCACAGGAAGTAACAAAACAGATCAATCAGGCTGTACAAAAATTCAAAGCAGAAATAATTTCTCAGATAACTACAGAGATGGTAAGCATAATGAAAGACATGATTAGAAATTCTAGAACAAAAACAGACAAAAAAAAAAAATAGATGAGCTCAGGACCATGGTAGAAGTCATGAATGCCCAGCATAGGAAAGAAATGGAAACCATGAATGTCCGACACAGGAAAGAAATGGAATCCATGAAACAGACTCAAACAGTTATCCAGAAGATTAAAAACTCAATAGAAAGCATTCACAGAAGAATGAACGAATGTGAAGAGAAAATTTCAGATATAAAAGATAGGACTGCAGTCAGTGATCATGAAAAGAGAGATCTCTTTAAATCAGTAAGGGATCATGAGAAATTGATTAAAAAACTCCTAGATGATGCAAAGAAGAATAATATATGACTGATAGGAATACATGAAGTAGCAGGAGAAAATGCAAATGGATTAAAAAAACTTTTCACAGAATTAATGACAGAAAACTTCCCAAACAGAGAGGAAGAATTTTACATACAGATAAGTGAAGCATATAGGACTCCAACTAGCCATGATAAAACAGCATCTACAACTAGACATATAATCCTCAAGATCCCAGAAACCCAACAGAAGAACAAAATACTATGAGAAGTTAGAGAAAATAAATAAATCACATGCAAAGGAAAACCCATCAGAATCACAGACTTTTCAACAGGAAACCTCAGGTCAAGAAGAGCCTGGAATGAGGTATTTCAAGTCTCAAAAGTAAAAACATCCAACCTAGACTGATGTATTCTGCAAAACTCTCTTTCAAAATGGATGGGGAAATAAGATACTTCCATCACAAGGACACCTGATAGCCAGGCATGGTGCACATGACTGTAATCCCGGTACTTGGGAGGCTGAGGCAGGAAGATTGCTGTGAGTTCGAGACTAGCCTGGGCTACGTAGTGAGTTCAGGTCAATCACAACTACATAGTGAAACTGTGTCTGAAAAAACAAAACAAAAAACCCCAAATCAAGGAACACCTGAGGAACTACATGAATAACAAACCAGGACTCCAAACAATTCTAATCAGTATCCTAGAAAAAGACAATGAAGGTCACAACATCATGAGGTCCAACAGAGCAAATCAATTAAGCAAGGCAAGAAACTAAAGGGATGGAGGAAAAATTAAAAAGAGCCAACAACAGGACAATAACTTAACAATAAGTCAATAGACAACAGTTATAAACATCAATGTTAATGGCCTCAATTCCCCAATCAAAAGAAATAGACTGACAGAACAGATTAAGAAGCAAAATCCAACAATATGTTGTATACAAGAAACATTCCTAGTTCAAAAAGAAACTCACAGACTGAAAGTAAAAGGTTGGAAAGCAGTTCAAGAGCCCAGAAAAAAAGCAGGGGTAGCTCTCTTATTAACAGGAAAAATAGACTTCTAACCAAAACTAATTAAGAGAGGCAAAGAAGGCCACTACGTCCTTGTAAAGGGAATAATCCAGGAGGAAGAGATGACAATCATAAATATATATGAATCAAATACTAATGCCTCCAACAATACAAAACAAATAAGAAGGGACATGGAAAAACAAATAAGCATGAATATAATTTTAGTGGGGGCCCTAAACACATCACTATCACAAATATACACATCATCTAGACAAAAAAAAATCAACAACGAAATATTAGAACTGAGCCAAGCTTTTGAACAAATGGACTTCATAGACATCTACAGAGTGTTCCATCATAAAATCAGCATATACATTCTTTTTGGCTGCACATGGGTCATTCTCCAAAATGGACCACATACTAGCACATAGAAAATGTTTAAATAAATGCAAATTAATTGAACTTATCCCATGTATATTATCAGACCATAGTGCAATTAAGCTGGAGATCAACAGCATAAGAAACTGCAAGAAATTCACAAATACACGGAAACTGAACAACACTCTCCTGAATAATCAGTGGGTCACAGATGAAATTAGTCTGTTTTTACAAATAAATGCTAATGCCAATACAACATACAGGAATCTATGGGATACAATGAAAGCAGTACTATGAGAGAAATTCATAGCAGTGAATGCCCACACTAGGAAAATATAGTGAGCTCAAATAAACAACCTAATGATGAATCTTAGATTCCTAGAAAAATAAGAGCAAGACAAACCCAAAGCTCATACAAGGGAGGAAATAATAAAGATCAGAGCAAAAATCAATGCAATGGAGATCAAGAGAATGATACAAAAAAAACAACAGTGAATCAAAGAGTTAGTTGGTTTTTTGAAAGAATACATAAAATCAATAAACCCTTAGCCAACCTTGTCCAAAAAAAAAAAAAAGAGAGAGAGAGAGAAAAGCTTCAGATCCATGCAATTAGGAATGAAAAAAGTGGATCACAACAGATCAACCAGAAATCCAGAGGATCATCAATACCTACTTTGAAAACCTGTACTCTAATGAAATGGAAAACACAGAAGAAATGGATAGATTACTAGATACTTATGAATTGCCAAAGTTGAATGAAGAAGATAAAAAAATTCTAAACACTCCAATTACAATCAGTGAAATTGAAAACCTAAATAAAGGTTTACCAACTAAGAAAAACCCAGGTCCTGATGGCTTCACTGCTGAATTCTACAATACATTTAGAGAAGAACTATTGCCACTACTCTTTAAACTTTTCAGTGAAGTTGGAAGGGAAGCAATACTTTCAAATTCATTTCTGGGAGCAAGTGTTACTTTGATTTCCAAACCAGGGAAAGAACCAAACAAAAAATAGAACTACAGGCCAGTCTCTTTAATGAACATAGATGCAAAGACCCTCTATCAGACACTTGCAAACAGAATATACAGGGTCATTAAGAAGATCATACATCCTGACCAAGTCGGATTTATCCCAGGGATGCAAGGATGGCTCAACATACATAAGTCAATTAATGTAATACTCTATATTAACAGAGTGAAGGACAAAAACCATATGATCATCTCAATAGATGCAGAAAAAAATATTTGACAAAATTCAACACCCATTCATTATAAAAGCCATGTAGAAAATTAGAATAGAAAGTCTTTATCTCAACTTAATAAAGACTATCTATGAAAAACCAACAGCCAACATCATATTAAATGACCCCAAACTGAAAAAACCATGCTAAGATCAAGAAGAAGACAAGAATATGTATTATCACCACTCCTGTTCAATATGGTTTTGGAAACACTAGGCACAACAATTAGACAAGAGAAAGAAATTAAAGCAATAGAGATAGGAAAGGAAGTTAAACTGTTGTTATATGCTGATAAGATGATACTCTACATAGAAGACCCAAAAAGACTTCTAGACTTAAGTGACACTTTCAGCAGAGTAGCTGGATACAAGTTCAACACTCAAACATCAATAACCTTAAGGGGAAAAAATGAGAACCAAGACCTGTCATGTAAAGTTACAAGATCCCAATAATGAATGTAACTGTACTGTATACCTAAAATGTACAATAAACTTAATGAAAAAATCAATAGCCTGCTTGTACACAAATAACAGACTCATTGAGAGAGAAATTAGGGAAACAATTCCTTTCACAATAGCATCCAAAAAATGTAGTATTTAGGAATCAAACTTATGAAGGAAGCAAAAGACCTCTACACTGAAAACTATAGCACTCTAAAAGAGATTGAAGAGGATATAAGAAAATGCAAAAATATCCCTTGCTCCTGAGTAGGAAGAATCAAAATAGTGAAAATGGCCATACTTTCAAAACTGCTATACAGATTCATCGCAATCCTGATTGAAATTCCAACAGTATATTTCACAGAACTATAGAAAACAATCCAAAAACTCAATTGGAACAATAGCATAAGCAATTCTAGGTGACAGAGACATGACAGGGGTATCACAATCCCAAATTTGAAAGTGTACTACAAAGCCACTGTGATAAAAATAGCATGGTACTGGCAAAGAAACAGATCCAGTGATCAGTGGATTAGATTGGAAGATACAGAAACAACTCCAGATATACTCAGCTATCTCATCTTTGACAAGTAACCAACCATCTTCAGTGAAGGAAAGATAGCCTCTTTAATAAATGGTGTTGGGGAAACTGGATTTCAACCTGATAAAGATTAAAACTAGACCCCTATCTTTCACCATGCACTAAATTAAAATCCAAGTGGGTGAAAGATCTAAATTTTACAACAGAAACACTAAATTTGCTGGAAGATAGGTTAGGCAGAACTCTTGAAGATAATGGTGTAGGAAAATACTTTATGAACAAATCCTTGGGAACTAGCACATAGAATCAACAACTGGGATCTCACCTTATTAAAAAGCTGCACTGCAAGAGAAACCACCAATAAAGCTAAGAGGCAACCTACAATGTGGGAAAATTTTTTTACAAGCTGCTTCTCAGACAAAAGACTCTTACCTAGAATATATAAAGAACTCTAAAAAACCAGGCCCCCCAAATATAAAGACCTCATTCAAAATGGGCACCTGAAATGAACAGACATTTTTCAGACAAATAAAAGCAGCAAATAAATATATGAAAAAAATGTTCAACATCACAAGACATTCCAGAGATGAAGATGAAAACAACACTGAGATTCCACCTCACCCCAGAAAGAATGGCTACTATGAAGAAATCAACCCATAGCAAATATTGGCTGGGTTGTGGGGTGAAAGGAACCTTTCTCCATTGTTGGTGGGAGTGCAGACTGGTGCAACCACTGGGGATATCAATATGGCGATACCTCAAAGAACTAGGATTAGAGGTTCTATTTGACTTACATATCCCTCAGCTGGGTATCTTTCAAAAAGAAATAAAGGAATCATACCACAGAAATATATGTGCACCCATGTTTATAGTGGCACAGTTTGTAATATCTAAGATTTGGAAGCAGCCCAATTGCCCATGAACTGGAGACTGGATAAAGATGTGGTTTTTCTATAAAATGGAGTATTACTCAACCATAAAAAATGAGAAACTAGAGTCATTCATAGGAAAATGGATACATATCGAAGACATACTCTTAGGTGAAATAAATAGGACACACGTGTAAATTCAGAATAGATTTTCTGCTGTGAAAAACTAAAAGTGTAAGTAAGATACCAATTATATAACTGATGAATAGGAAGAAAAGGGCTAATGGTATAGGGGAAGTGGGAAGCATAAGGGAAAGGAAATATGGGAAAAGAAAAAATATGAGAAAAGTAAAAAATGGAAACAAAGTCTTTGTAAATAGAGAAGGGTGGAGGGGGTGAAGGGAGAGCAGGGGTGTGGGGGACAAATGAGAACCAAGATCTGTCATTTAAAGGTACAAGATCTCAATGATGAATATAATTTTACTGTATACCTAAAAAGTACCAATAAATTCAATGAGAGAAAAAAAAACATGCCATGCTGACCAGAGGTCATTCTTCTATATGTCTATCCCCAATAATGAAACATAGCAATGATAGTAATGCACAAGTTCCTAAGAGTCAGCGGCCTTCTCTTACAGGAGGTTTTGGCTCAAGGACTCCCCTAGTGACCTGTACACCTTTTCTTAGGCCTGTAATGTAGTCTAAGATTCTGTATTAGTCACCCGTGCTTTTCTGTTGTTTGGACTTAATACCTCACACCTGCATCTTAAAGGAGGTGAAGCTTATTTTGGCTCATAGTTTGAGAGGATTCAGACCATGATTGGCTGGTTCCATGGCAGAAATAACATGGCAGAAGGACATTCCAAAGGAAATCTTGATCCATGGCACTCAGGAGGCAGATTGGCAGAAATGGACCAGAGCCAGAGATGTACCCTTCAAAAACAAGCCTGCAATGACCCATCTCCTTCAACTGTGCTCTGCCTCCTAACTCCGCTATAAGCTCATCTATGGCTTAATCCACTGATAAGTATAGTGCCTTCATGATCCAGGTGTCTTCCGCAAGTTCCCATTTCTGAACACATGAGACTTTTAAAGGACATTTTATATCTTAACTATAACAGGCACCTGCACCCAACTTTCTTCCCTTCTTTATTGCAGTAAGGTTCAGATTTGCATCATGGTTTGTCATGTGCAGTTTCATCTTTGGATTTGTTTTTCGGAGAGGTGGGACTAGTCAATGGTGCTTTCCTTATGTCAGAAAGTATGGAGTCAGGTTCTCCAGGCCTTGGTTTCCAGCAGAAGATGTCCATAGGTGGGCTTTGACATGTTTGGAGTGGATGTGAGTTAAGCAGAGAAAGTGTCAGAAGCCTGGGAAGCATAGGTAGAATGAATCTGAGGAGGTGCATAACATATGTTCAATAGAGAAGGTTTCAACAAGATATTCTGATTCCAAAGTCAGGCAGATAACTCCAGCAGAAATAAAATGGACAGACTAAAAGGCACAAGCATAATGCCAAACATTGATTTGGAGATAACCCAGGCAAGAGACAATGAACATATCAACTGTAGCAGTGGCATAGAGAATGGAAAGAAGGGGTCAGGTGTGCTAGTGGAAGTCCACAGGACTTACTGATATAGAGGTGGGATACTAGAGACAAGGAGGAGACAAATTTCATTCCTTGATCATTGTTTTGAATAACTGAGAGAATAAAGAATATAAGAACACAATTTTAAACATAAGTATAATCTTTCTAATCACCTTGAGTGTGAAGTGCTGTTGGGATGTATAGGTCTGGACCTGAAGAGAGAGCTTGAGAGGGGAGAGATGTGGGCATTCTCAGCTATAAGGGGAAGCTGTGAGGGAAGATGAAATTGCCCAGACAGATCATAGTGGAAGCCTGGGGCTTATCAGTGCTTAATAGAAGGAAAGGAAAGAGGAGTCTGAGGAGAAGGGAATTTAGAGGTAGCAGACTGGGTCCCTAGGTCAAAGGAATAAAACAGCCCCCCAAAAGAGTAGGTTACAAATGGAGTCAGGTCAGGAGAAGTCAATGAAAATAAGAAGTGAAATATATCTCCTACATTCTGCTGGTGATCTCAGCAAGAAGAATTTCATAGACAAATTCAGGCTGACAGCAGATTGTAATGGGTTGGGGAGTGAAAGTGAAATGTAAAAGTGAAGACAGAAGTGCGAATGCATTACTCTTTCAGTGAGTTAAGTGTGAAGGGAGAGAATGAGGAACTTATCACCAAAGGGATAGGCAGGATTCAAACTGTACTTTCTTTATTTCACATTAATTACTTTTTAAAAAAGTGACAGAGACACACACACGTTCATAGGCTAATGGGAAATAGCTGAAAGAATGGGAGAGTTTGAAGTTATCGGAGAGGAAAGAGGAGGCAAAGATAAGGTTCTGATCATGATAGTTTCTATTTGTTTTATGATATTTTTAGATAAAGACAGCAAAAAAAGGAATTTGTCTAAATTACATTCTTGGGGGGAGTTGTTTGTTTTTTGAGACAGGGTCTCACTATGTAGTTGAGACTGACCTGGAGCTCACTGTGTAGCTCAGGCTGGTCTTGAACTCAGAGCGATCCTCTTGCCTTAGCCTCCTGAGTGCTGGGATTATAGGCGTGCACCACCGTACCTGGATAAATTACATTCTTTTTTTTCTCACTGAGTTTATTGGTACATTTTAGGTATACAGTACAGTTATATTCATCATTGGGATCTTGTACCTTTACATGACAGGTCTTGGTTCTTATTTTTCCCCCTTATCCCTGCCCCCCCTTCACCCCCTCCTCCCTTTCCCATTTACAAATATTTTATTTCCATATTTTTCATTTTATTATCTTTCCTTTTCCCTTATTTCCTTTCCCCTACCCTTCCCACTTCCCCTATACCATTAACCCCTTTCTTCCTAATTCACATTGTCAATTATACCATGTGAATCTTATGTACCATTATAGTTTTTCACACCAGAGAAACTAGTTGGTATTTACACATGTGTGACTTATTTATTTCATTTAGGAGTATATCCTCAATATGTATCCATTTTCCTGTGAATGACTCTAATTTCTCATTCTTTATGGTTGAGTAGTATTCCATTTTGAAGAAACCCCATCTTCTATAAATTACATTCTTGATGTAAAGAAACCAAGATATTGATATCAAGCACTAGTCTTCAGCCCCCAGAAGATCCTGGGCACAAATAATGGCAAAGCCTCACTGAGATGGAGCATCCCTGGCCTCTGTGGAGCAGAGAACTAATCAATTGAACCTGCACAACTCATCCAAAAAACCTGCAACCATCTGATATATTTCCTTCCAAGTCTCAGTGCACGTGTCTCAAACAGTCAAACAGTTTATTAATCAGAGAATAAGTCTATCCAAAAACTCAATGTAAGGAAAGCTTTAGTCGAATCTCTCTTATGTCATATTTCATTATGACAGATGTGTCCCATGCTGGGTTCTTATTCACACAGAACACAGACATATTGTCGTTACAGATAATTAGTCTCAAAATCATTAGCTGTTATAACATTCATTTTAAATTTCTCATTCCCACCAGAATGCTAAGAAAAGTATGCCCCTCCCCATTAGTTTCTGGGTTTGATTTTAGTTCTGCTCAGCATCTTGTGCTTCTCTTATTTTACAGGAGGGGAGGGACTCAGGGACTTTCATAAAATTATTAACTTATTATTCTAAACTTCTTACATCTTTTTCCTGTGAATAGCATGATATAACCAATTTGGATGAAAAATTCCTGAAATATTAGACAACAGATTTTGTGTTTGGGGAGGAATTTATGAATACAATTATTAACAAAATGACAGAATTTTAATCTCAAGGAGGAATTTTTTGTAAGTTTTCCACCTGGCTATATACTGACAAGCATTTAGATAATAAATTATTGGATGTTGACTGAAAATATCTATAATATGAAAACCTAAATAATATAAACCTGTCTTAAACATTGTCCAAGAAATTTTATCTAACAAATATATTTGATTATTCACAGCCATGCCATTTTACAGTCTATCATTGGTGGTGCTCTGACAGCAAGAGTTTAAAGTATTGTAGTAACAGAAAAAATGCTGTGCTATTTCAGTGGAAAGTTCTTTCCAAATTCTGGGATTAGTAGTGTGTGCAAGTCACTGAGGATCTGCTGGAGAAGTTATTGAGTTGAATTCTATTTCTGCAGGTGGACCCGTTTTTAAATACTGCTATTCATAGTTTTCTTCCTACTAGAAGCAACACTAGAGATATTGGTACACAGGGCTCTACATTAAAAGCTATATCAAGGGAGAAATGATGATGTTTAAAACACATGTCAGAGTTACACGAGGAAATATAACAAAGGAAATATTTAATGATATAGTGCTTGGTGAATTCCTAGAATTATTCAAAGCTATAAATCTTCAGATATAAAAATAATAAAAATTCTAAATTATAATAAAGTGAAATAAGTCTGTATTTAGAATCATCATAGAGTGGTAAAGAGCTTAAGATTACAAAGAAAGGAAAGCAAACTGTCTATGCACATTCTTGGTTCTCAACTTCTAACAAGCTCTAGAACCATCTGGAAAGCTAATCAACAAATCTAATGATGTCTGCGCTTTTCTATTTCAAGATTGATTCAGTTGATCTAGACAGGCTGAGATCTGCATTTATAACCAACTTGATAGGCCACACTTTCAGTGGCACTCAGTGGGTGGCACTTCTCAACACCATTAGTAGAGATCCTATCATGAAGAATGAGGTTTCCAAGCTGGTGAAAGAAAATAATTGTTTATCTGGTAATATATATTTAGCCAAAGTAAAGAGTAAAATAGAGATGTTTTCAGAGGAATAAATATCACCATCATCAAAGAAGCTTCTAAATGACTTACCTTAGGAAAAAGAAAAAGCAAACAAAATGTGTCTAAGGTACACAAATAATTCAGGAGCAAAGCTTAATATATAGATAAGAAAAGATATTTGCTCTACTTAATATTTAATCTTTCAAGTAAATAATTGAAATAGAATTATAAAACAGTGCAAGAAAAACTGGTAAGTTGGGTGATTTTAAGTAAAACTTTCTAAGAGGCTTTATTCATTAGAGGCGGTTAGGGATATTGATTAACTTTGATTTTCTGCTATATGTGAATATGAAGTTATTAAAGATTACCACAGAAAGCTATAACAAACAACTAAAATTGCATGGAAAATTAAATAAAGTTTAAGATAGAATTAATGAGAAGACAGAAAAAGAGAAGTATGATAACAAGACAAATATAAATGCATAGTAGGACAATGCAAAGTAGGACATTAGAAATCCTTTTGAGGATATTAGCAGGAAGAATAGATATACATGAAATAAACCTGCGCTCTCAAAGACAGATAGTGTCAAAGATTTTTTAAAATAATTAATTCTGTGTATATCAGACATATCTAAACAGTAGGAATGCAGAATATAAAAGAAAAGAAAAATGTATACCAAGTTTAATAATATCCTAGACTTACCCGCTGCAATATATTATCACAAACTGAGTGGCATAAATTAGAAACTGATTCTTCCAATTATGAAAGCTAGAAGTTCAAAACCAACCATTGACAGGGTTAGTTCTTTCTAGAAGATTTAATGGTCAATCTGTCTGCTGACTCTCTGTCTTCAATTTTTTATATTCTCCTAGTTGTGGACACATCATTCTAATCTCTTCCTCCATCTTAACATTGCTTTCCACTTTGTTTTGTGTCAAATGTCACTCATTTTCCTTTTATAAGAATAAAAGTGATTGCACTTAGGCCATCCTCAGTTTGGAATGATCTTATTCTGAGATCTTTAATTCATTTATGTTGTACAGACTCTAAGAACAAGAGATTAGGATGTAGATACATTATTTTGGGGGAGGTATCCCTCCTCCAATCTACCATAGACCATCTTCTGTTTCTCTAAAACTCATTTCTGTTCCATCTGCAATATACACTAATACCATGCTATCATCTCCAAAAAATTCACTCATCCCAACATAAGTTCTAGATATAAAATCTCATCTATTATCAACTCAAAAAGCTCCAAGTCTCATAATCTAAAGCATCTAACAGAAGTATGGATGCCATCCGAGGTATGATGCATACTGAGTAAAACTTCCTCTCCATTTATGGACTGTGGATTAGAAATCATCTACTTTCCAAACACAGTGGTGAGACAGGTAGGTGTACAATAGACATTTCCATTCTAAAATGGAGAAATTAGAAGAAATAAGAGGGTCACTGGTCACAAGCAAATTAAAAATTCAGAAGGGCAAATTCTATTAGGTTTCAAATTTTGAGAATATCCTTTATCATTCAGTATTCCTATTTCTGGACACTTAGAGGCTCATAGCACCTTTTCTGCTGATAGAATTGGGCAACTCTGACAGCCTTCTTTAATTTCATCTAGTCTGTCCCTTTCAGTCTCAGATGGCAATGCTGGTGTAACATTCTCAAAAACCTTGAGATAGTACAGTATAACCTTGTTACTCAACCTGGAAATTATGAGACAAAATACAGATCAACCTTATAAGTATAAATGTGTAAATACTAGATACGATACAGTATTTTCAAATAAAATCATGTAAAGTATATAAGGTAAAACCTAGAAATTAAGTCTATCTCAGTAATGCAAGGATGATTCTAATAGCAAAATGTGTTACTCTAATTCACCATATTAATATGAAGAAGAAAATGTGTGATCATATGAATAGGTTTTAAAGTGCTTTAAATTTTGATAGATTTTTCCAGTGGAGTCTCTTAACAGACTAGGACAAGGGAAACTTCACTAACTTGGTAAAGCATGTCTGCCAAAGACCTCCAGCAAATATCCTTATTGGTAAAACATTAGAAACATTCCTTCACAATCATGTGAGAAAGGAGGCCTGCTTACAATGGCACATTTTAAACACTGAATTGGAGGTTCCAGTCAATAAGATATAAAAATACTGCAAAATATATAAGAAAATGAAAAATAAAAGTTATAATTATTCATTGATAATGCATGTCTACATGAAGAAAGAAAAAGACTATTATAACAAAAAAACCAGTAAGTTTACTGGATACATAATGAGTATATAATAAAATAAACTTCATTCTATGTATGAGACTAGTATCTAGAAAATGCAGCTAAAGAAATTACATCACTGAAAATAGCAACAAAATATAGGAATGAGAAATGAGTCAAACAAAACATGACCACTACTTAGTTAATACTAAATCATCTTGTACTTGCTTATATCTAGATTTATAAAATCAAATGTATCCACATTCATAAAATTTATAACTGCCTTCCAATTATTTGCTCTGCTTCAGGTTAGTTTTCTCTATTTATAAAATGTTCTTCATTCCAGAAACTGTGCTTCTACTTGTCACAGTATGCTGTTCAGTAATGAACAATACCAACATAATTAAACAATGTTCCTTCCCTTCTCCATTGTTGGTGGGAGTGCAGACTGGTGCAACCACTGTGGAAGTCAATATGGAGATACCTCAAAGAACAAGGATTAGAGGTTCCGTTTGACCCAGCCATCCCTCTGCTGGGTATCCTTCCAAAAGAATTAAAAGAATCATACCACAGTGATATATGTGCACCCATGTTTATAGCGGCACAGTTTGTAATAGCTAAAACTTGGAAACAGCCCATCTGCCCATCAGTTGGAAACTGGATAAAGAAGATGTGGTTTTTCTATAAAATGGAATATTATTCAGCCATAAAGAATGAGAAAGTAGATTCATTCATGGGTAAATGGGTACTTTTTGAGGATATACCCTTAAGTGAAATACATAAGTCACACATATGCAAATACTGAATAGTTTCTCTGGTGTGAAAAACTAAAATAGTACCCAAGATCCTAACAGGACAATTAGCAACGTGAAATAGGAAGAAAAGGTCCCAAAGTGTAGGGGCAGTGAGAAGGATAGGGAAAGAGGAATAAGGGAAAAGGAAAAAAAATATGAGAAAATATAAAAATGGAATTAAAGTGTTTGAATATGGGGAGGGGAGGAGAGGGTGAAGGGAGGGTGGGGACAAGGGGAAAAAATGAGAGCCAAGACCTGGCATGTAGAAGTACAAGATTCCAGTAATGAATATAACTGTACTGTCTAACTAGAATGTACTGATAAATTCAATTTAAATTTAAAAAATGTTCCTTGAATGAACTTAGTATAAGAAATTTCAGGTATATTAATTCAATTGAGTTTGTGCATATATCATGAAAAATAGTGGAACACAAAAGCTACAATATTTTTGGTACAGCCTTTCTATAACATTGCACAGAAATTATTTGGAAAAATAGCTGTAGCTTAGTGTATGACTCAAAGCTATCTAGAAAAAAAAACAAGGAAACAATATAAATACAGTGTTAGTTTAGAGTCTCCAAGATCAGCAGACAGATTGAGAACTTTAAAGATATCACACAAAACACTATTTGGAGTTCCCCTAAGTGCACAATAACAAAACTCTGTAATTTCCCTCCTCATAACTTCTAATAATAGGTTTTCTTGATTAACTTTAAACGTTTTGTAAGAGCTGGATTATTGCCTATGAAGATCAGTGTCCTTAATACTTTAGGTTCTTCATTAAGAGGTTTGGGAACAGAGGTTATATTAAAAATGAAGATCTGTCAGTTGATAATGGGAAAGTAGTGCCCAAGTTGTTTTTGTTTGTTTAATTTTTGCTAAACCTTTTTTCAGTCCTATCAAGTAGAATTTAAAATTTTATGAAGGTGACATGAAATAATTAATCACTTTCATGTAGTGTGAGTGCTGTAGATTGCAATTGGAAACAGAAGCATTATTAGTCTAGAATAGAGAAATAAAATTTATTTTCTTCTTGTGGCTCTACTCTGTAAATTACCATGAGATTTGGAAATATTGTGGGAGGGTTTGTATTGGGTCTGGGTGGGTGTGTTCTATGCTTAGCCACCATAGGATGAATGTATCTGAGCATTACACTGTGTATGTGTGTAAGACCATCTGTGTTTACAAATAGTTGTGTTTGAGCACTGAGGGAGAAAATCCCACCATTCAGAGCTGCAGCAATGTTGCTCTTGGAGGAGCTTCATATCAGATAAATTCTGAAAGCCAGAAACCATAAGTCCGAATCCTGTCTTGACCTTTGCTGGGTGTGGTCCTCCTAGGGTCCTAGGATTTTCTAGTATATTTGTTGGTGGTAGTGGGCTTGTCCAGTTGCTCTAGTCAACACATCTTTTCTTTTCCCCCTCTTTCTTTATCCAAATGCAGCACAAACTTTTGAATTGCTTTTCATCTCTATTTATCTTATAGCACAAAAACACTATAGTTTACATATCCCTTACTCAAAATACGAGACTATTTAGAAAGCAAATAAATAGTGTAGCCTCCTGGGTAATTACTATAAAACATAGTGCCTAGGAAATTCTTTTATATGAAAATCCAAAATTGCTATTCGCTTCTGACCAGTTCCCATTTCCATTTTTACTTAAATTTCTGAGCTTCCTTTCTTTGAAGTCAAGCTGCTAAAGCAGACCTTACTTGCCCACTTTTTAACTATAGGAAGATTTATTATTCAAAAAGCAGCTAACAATCCAGAATAGACTTTATTTTGTTCATATTTGAAGGAACTAATCAGAAATATTTCTTCCAATAGAATATTTTGTGCAAAAAGCTCTAGTTCAGAAGATAAAAAGCTGACAAAGTAAACTGTAAGAGAAAGATGACAAAAATTTTTTTTGAAATCTTTAGTAGGATGTCCTCATGGAATAAATGAGTTAAATGAACATGATTAGGATAGAAACAATCTTTGCATTAATTCAACATCTACTTTCCAAGATCTCTTTTTGTTGTTTGTTTTGTTTGTTAGTTTGTTTTTGTTTTTGGTACCAGAGATCAAACTTGGGACTTTGTGTTTGAGAGGAAGGTGACAGAACTGCTGGGCTAAATGAAAGATCTCTTTTTTATTTATATCTTAAATAAATTATCTCTATAGGTCTTAAATCTATCTTGAGTTTTAAGAATCCATTTTATATACTTCATTAGAAATGATTGTCCCTGTAAAATGAATATTTTTATCTACAGTTTTCAATTACAGAACTATGCCTTAAGATATAAACCATCATTTTTCCTTTAATTCTATAAAATCTAGTTTACAAAATATGTTTGTCAGAGGACATTGCAAAATATCCCCAGGAATCCTTTAACAGATCTTTATTTCTTGCCCTTGGTTTTAATCTGGCTTACTTCAAAAAGATGTGAAAATTCACTACAGATATGTTATCTCCAGTTTTGGTGGCACACATAAGTGGATGCACAGGTGGATATACATCAGAGAAGTCAAGACTTACAAGTGGAACTCTTTCACCTAGGAATAATGCTTAAAACTATGGAAGTCAGCTATCTAAGAAAAGAGAAGGGGGTTTAAGACATAAGGATTATGGAAACAGAAGAAGAGGAATCCATGTGGGAGTCCAAAAGAGTGTTCTGGGAAAGAAGGGAGAAAAAACAAAGAGATTTTGGCATCACCAGAGGAGAGAGTTTCTGGTGCTATGATAGCCATGCTGAGTGGTAACCAAAAATAAGTTCTCTGCATTTGAAGTCTCAATTTTAAAAAGTTAGATAACATTGAAAGAGCTGGGATAACAGGATAGTGAGAAATCCTCTATACACAATGGCAACATGAATTTATGTGTACATTCCAGATTACAACTGGAATTGATTGATAGGAAAGGCTAGAAATAAGATGGTACCTACAAGAGTACCAAGATGAAGTGATTTAGGATTTGGGCATCTGTGCACACCAGAAGACCCTAATAGAGGGGTGGTGGGGGTGGTGAATGTAGCATTATAAGGAGGACTAAGGGAACACAGTCCAAGAACAAAGTGGAAGAAATGGAATCAGATACATGAAGGACTAATCTTAGAAATGAGAATGGTCATATGGTGCTGCCCTTTTTCTATGTAAGGTTGATTTTTTGAGAAGCTCTTCGACCATTTATCAGACCATGGGTTGTCACAAGGGCCATCTGCAGTCTGTTGGTGGCACTGTGGCATGTCCTGTGATCATAAGTTCCCTCAGAATGTGAAGTTTCATGAATGATCTTGGGTAGGAGGGCCACAGTGTTGTTGGCTCAAGAGACATGGCTGAAAACCTTGAGAGAGTTTGCATGTTTCCCATGGTTCACACCCACTGTACCCATGTAGGAATCAATGAAAAGGGGCAGTAGTGAGAAATTTTGTGGCTTCATCTTTAAGAGAATCCCAGATTTTGCAAAGACAGTAAAGGACACGCATGTACCCCACACCAACATTATTTCCATTTGATGTTGCTAGGATCTTTCCTGAAATATAGAAATGAATTTTCCCTTGATGGTGTGCTTCCCTGTTCTCAGCCAAGGTGAAATCATCCTAGAACATATGATTCTTGTAGTTGAAAACAATGAAGGATCACTTATAGCCATAATGTTTATTTTGGTGCTGAAGAAAACATCTCTGTTGAGCAAATACCACCAAATTTGTTTACTTCACCTTTTGCTGTAATGTTTCATAGATGTGGCTGACATAGCACAAGAATTTTCAACAGTCTATTGGGTGGAAGAAGCAATAAGTGAAGGAAAGAATGACAGTCCCAATACATAGAAAGATGGTGAGACCTAATAGAAAATTTTAAATTAGGATACAATTAATGTATTAATAAAGTTATTCACAATGATGACATGTGATGGGTGAGAAGGAGAATTTGCCAGGTACAAAGTTGGGCATGTGGCTGAGGAATATGAGTTCAGGATTATACCTTAGGAACACTGCTCTTCCCAAGCTTATTCTAGGTGTTATTACATTATACAAGGGCCCAATAAGAATCTCAAGTTCACTGTAGGACTGAGCTGTAGAAACTATGAGTACACCAACCAGAGCAATCATCATCCTAACCAATCGACTTGCAATCATTTTTTTCTGCTGGTCCCATTGCTTGAAACCCACCCATCCCTAACTAAATTGCTTTAGCATGAAGGGAGTTGACTGCCTTACCCTTATACTTTATCTCCTTTGAATTGTACCTCTATGGCTTGACTTTTCCTGGTCATTGCTTGGCTGAGAACAATCATTTCTTAATACCAATGTAACTATGATGTGGGTAAGTCAAATGATATTCTTGAGAATTTATTCTTGAGAACATAAAGGAAGGTGTCAGCCACTTGTATAGATATTCACAAAACTGAGATAATATGATTGTAACAAGTAGATTATCATTCCTTTTTATTTGATAAAGACTTCTTAATGTCTAGCCTTTAACTGTTCATGTTGAATTCATATACTTTTTAAATTTAAAAAACGAAGTATGACATTTTCTGTTTTTTTTTATTCTTTTTATTGAGTTTATTGGTACAATCTAGGTATACAATACAGTTACATTCATTATTTGGATCCTGTACCTTTACATGATAGGTCTTGATTGTCATTTTTTCCCTTGTCCCTGCCCTCCCTTCACCCCCTCCTTCCCTCCCCACTTACAAACACTTTGTTTCCATTTTTTCAATTTCACATATTTTTTCCTCTACCTTATTACCTTTCCCCCACCCTTCCCACTTTTCCTACACCTTTAGCCCCTTTCTTCCTATTTCACATGATTATCTCATTAAGATCTTGTGTACTATTATAGTTTTTCACACCAGAAAAACTATTTGGTATTTCAGTTAAAGAGATCTCTGTATGAACATGAAAAATAGGGAATCCTAACATAAAGCTAAAAAGGAAAGTAAAAGAGAAAAGGCAATGATATAAGATTAAAGTAATCCTTAATTCTGAAGATGAAAATGGTCCCTGAACATATTTAAATTGCTTCTTGCTCTTGTAGTCTTATTTTATTCTTTTTTTTCATTATGTAGAGAATACTTTATAAGTTTCTCTAATCAAACCCATGTAGATATGACCATACATATTTAATACAGTGCATTACCCCTGTACAAATGGAAAAAAAAATCAACATTTCTAGATCAATATGGCTGTCAATTTCTGTACAATGCCAACTCAACACAGTAAATTGGGATAACTTTTCCCGAAGACAGTATGTTATGCATCAATAGTAGCAAAAGCTTTTCCAGGTTCTGCAGTCATCTGAACAAAATTATAGACATTCAGCACTTTCCATTAAAAAAACAAAAACAAAAAAAGAAATAAAAGAATAATACCCAGAAAAGAGCAAAGTACTGTTGCTGTTGTGGTACCTGGCACCATTTTTTAATTAGCACCTTAATAATCATCTGGAGAGAGAACATTCTAGAGTAACATCATTAAAAATAGGTCTGATAAAGCACTGTCCCTACTACATATCATAAAGCAGGTACCAGATATTTTACATTCACAGAGGTATGATACAGTACTGTCCTACATCAATAATACTAGAATCAGTTTTGGTTTGAAATTTACTTTGTCTGCAAATAAGATTGCTACCCCTGCTTTTTTCTGGGCTCCTGTAACATGGAGAATTGTTTTTCATCCTTTCACTTTCAGGCTATGGGCTTCTTTTTGCACTAGGTGTGTTTCTTTTATACAACATATTATTGGATTTTGCTTCTTATTCCATTATACCAGTCTATTTCTCTTGATTGGTGAGTTGAGGCCATTGACATTGATGGTTATAATTGATATGTACTGACTTATTTTTGTCATGTTATTGTCCTTTTGTTGACTCTTTTTACTTTTTCACCTTCTCCTTTTAATTTCTTGCCTTGCCTGTTTGATTTGCTCTGTTGGGCCTCATGGTGTTGTTGCCTTCATTGTCTTTTTCTAGGATCTTGTTTAGAATTACTTGTGGTGCTTGTTTGGTATTCATGTAGTTTCTCAGGTGTTCTTTGTCATGGAAGTATCTCATTTCCCCATCCATTTTGAAAGAGAGTTTTGTGGTACACATCAGTCTAGGTTGCAGGTTGTTCTCTTTTAGTACTTGAAATACCTCACTCCAGGCTCTACTTTCCCTAAGGGTTTGTGTTGAAAAGTCTGCTTTGATTCTGATGGACTTTCCTTTGTATGTGATTTGTTTCTTTTCTTTTACTGCTTGCTGTATTTTGTTCTTCTGTTGGGTTTTGGGGATCTTGATTATTATATGTCTAGGTGTAGATTTTTTTTGATTGTGGCTAGTTGGGGTCCTATATGCCTCACTTATCTGAATTTCAAATTCTTCCCTTCTGTTTGGGAAGTTTTCTGTCATTAATTTTGTGAACAGCTTTTTAAAGTCATTTTTATTTTCTCCTACTAATTCATGGATTCCTATCAGTCTTATGTTATTCTTATTTGCATCACATAGGAGTTGTTGGATTGATTTCTCATGATCCCCTACTGTTTTTAAGAGACCTCTCTTTTCATGGTCACTGACTGCAATCTTCTCTTCTATATCTGATATTCTATCGTCGCATTCTCTTATTCTGTTGCATACACTTTCTATAGAGTGTTTAATCTCCTGGATATCTGTTTGAATCTGTTTTATGGATTCCATTTCTTTCCTATGTTGGGCATTTATTGTTTCCATTTCTTTCTTATGCTGGGCCTTCATGGCTTCTATTGTGGTCCTGAGCTCATCTATTTTATTTTGTCAGTTTCTGCTCTAGAGTCTCGAATCACGACTTCCATTTTGCTTACTATCTCTATGGTTATCTGGGAAATTATTTCTGTTTTGAATTTTTCTAGAGCCTGATTGATCTGTTTTGCTACTTCCTGTTAATTGAGTTCAGGGTGTCCTGGTGGTTAACTATCAGCCTGTTCATCCTCGTTTGCCCTACTGTTTGCCATTGGTGAACTAGAAGTCTGTCTTTGTGTCTTACTTAAGTGCTTTCTCATTTTTATGTTTGTTGCCAGGTTGTCCTTGGTTTAATTTCAGGTTTATCACCCAAATCTTCCTGATATAGTTGCTCCCTAGCTTCTGGGTCTCTAACCACCCACAGACATTCTCATCTTCATAACATCAGAGAAAACAGCTCATCAAATCAACCACAATCCTTCATCCCAACTGATACAATCAACAACACATTAAGATCAAGCATAATTTGGAAAGTGATCACCTGTGCAAGTCACTAGTCTATCACCCTTAAACCATTTGAATTAAATTGAAATCAAATAACAGTCCAAAACATGTTTGCAGTAAACAAACTTTTCAATATAGTATAATTACCATTTAGGATGAGGGCTCAGACTGAGCTAGGATGCAAGACCCCTGATCTTGGTTAGTTGATGGCTGAACCTCATGATGCAGACTGACCTCAGGCTGCAAGGCCCAGATTGAGTTCTCCAACCTTCTGAATGGTTGAACTCCACACCGTCTTACTACAGGTTTCCCTCACCCTTTCTTTAAAGATGTTCAAAGTTGGGAACACAGAACAATACCCTTTATGACTACCTCTGCCTCTGCAGAGTGGGTCCAAAGACTAGCACAATCAGGAGGTCTGAGAGTGCTCTTGGGTGGGTGGGAGGGAGTTATGGGGGTTCAGGGGCACCCACGCAGCTACCTTTCTGGTGCTTGAGTGATGGCGGCTCCAGGCGGAAGAGGGCATGGCTATCCTTTCCACGGTGGATTGGGGCCCAGGCTACCTCCATGGTACTGGAGCTATCGACATTTTCTGTTTTGCAAGCAGACTCTCAGGAGTTTGTTAGTTACATTGCAGAAAGATTTGTACTGTTTATCCTGAGTTGAGTGAGAAATGATACAGAAAGAGAACTCACTAAAAAAATTAACTTGGGAATAATTATAAAGATGAACAAATTTCCTGTCACAAACAGGTTTGTTTAAATGCTACTGGAAGCTTACATAAAGCAAAGAATGATTTTGGTCAGGCATAATGCATTAGTAAAATGGCAATTTGTGTGATTTTTAAATGAAATTAAGAAATGCATCATGTCTCATACATTACCTTTCATTTTAAAAAGCACAGAATAAAACTGTGTCCTTTCTAAGTATTTACTCATGTATTTGCATTTCTTGATGCCCTGACCAACCATGCTTATATTTTCTGAGTTATCGCATAGAAAGATAAGTAGCTTCATAGAATTAAACAAACTATAAACCAATTACACTTTACTAGAACAAAATTCCCTTCATTTTTCTGACAGTGCATCATTGATTGTCTCTCTGAGTTTGAGGACCAAAAATATGTAGTAAACTGTAATTTCCTTCAGAAACATTGAGAACCTGGACAGAAGGACAGAAAAGGCCAGTGTCACATTTAGCCAAAGTCACAGCTTTGCAGGCTAATAGTGCTGGGTGAAGTTGGGGTTCAGCAGAAGAAAAGAGGCAGAGGTGTTCTTGGTTTCTAGCCAAGGAGAAAGTGGAGGGAACCAATGGGGGATTGGGTGCTAGAGGGACTAGTAGATTCAGTGGGACATGGTGGGTGAAGGTTAGAGAACTAATAAGCTGTGGTACCAGAGAATTTTTAAATAGGAGCTTCTAATGAGAATGAAGCAGTTTGTTGTGAGAATGAGGTTTAGGTTGGGCTGATCACATAGAATGGAAGCAAAAGTTTTAAAAGTCAAGGAATTCAAGTTGAAGTTTTGGTGAATTGTTCACAGAATATTAATGTTATCTGTAATTATGACAGGAATTGTTGTCAATTAAATGGTAAAATTTTTCATAAATGGAAACAAAGAGATGGGGTGAGTATGATAGGTTTTGTGTGTGTGTGTGTGTGTGTGTGTGCGCGTGCATGCATGCATGTGTGTATATCTTTCTAGGTAGAAAGGAGAGGACTTGGAAAAGCTCTATACAGATATTTAAACTTAGGCATTAGCTTGTTAGAAATTCAGTAATATAACTGACTATTTCCTTAAAGAAAATCATATGCTAGCCTTTTAGATTATAAGAATGTCTGTTGCTCTTGTGTAGCTGTTAGCAAAGAGCCTGTGATTACACAATAAAATTGCAGTGTCTGCCAGATGTGCACTAATGCCCTAGAAACTTTGGGAGACAGAAAGACCTCATGGTGCAGGAGGAAAGAAATGTATAAAGAATTAGTTAGATATAGGAGACTGGATTTTTGAATATTTTATGCTTAAGCAAGATCACCCCCCTCCCTTAAAAGAATCATTCTTGATCTCAATTGGTTTCCAAAAAGTCAAGGGGACCCCATCCCCTCAGAACAGAGAAGCTGATGGACCCAGCTGTGTGGTTGCCAACGCATTCCCCAGCCCCCATAAGCCTCTGGCTGCTGGATCATACCATCATCTTCATCTACACTGCAGAGGGATTGAAAGGCCATTGATCTGAGCTCCAGATAATAGAGCAGAAGTGAGCAAGAGAAAGAGGGCCTCCCTGGGGCTCCTAGATGAAAATTGAAGCCCACTGGAAAAGTGAAGAAATATCTGCAAAAAAAGGCACACCAGATCACTGTGGTTGGTAATTTGGAGGGTTCACCATTTCCCATCGGAACTGGGACTATCTTTAGAGGAAGGGCAGCTAGAACTGCAGTAGAAGCTTGCAGAGTTCAACCCAGCATAGGGGTCAGAGATATCAAATTGGGCCTTTCAGCCAGAAATCAGCCTGAACCTCAGGGGACAGCTACTGGAATGCTAAAACTAATTTACTTTGATCTGCACACTCCTGCCCATGTAGTCTATTGTAGCAGCAGAGACATACCCTGGTGTTGGCCCTTTACTTTTATTTTTTTAATTTCCAAAATATTTTTCTCTTATTTTTAGTAATTAAAATTTTTAATGTTTTTTACTCTGTCAAATTATTTTTCCAGTTTTATATTCTTTTTCTTTTTTCTTTCTCTGTTTCTCTTACTCTCCCCTCCTTGTTCTTCATTTCTCTTCCATTTTTCCTGTTCCTGTCCTAATTCAAATTTATTTTTTTCTTTTTCTTTTCTTCTCTTTTTCCTTCTCTAGATTGTCACTAGTTTTAAAAGAAAGTAAAATCATTTTCTAGCCTCACTATTGATAGTAGTTTCTTCTGTTCTTGTATATGTTCTTTTGTTCTGTCGTTTCCTCTTCTCTTTAACAGGTTACTAGAATTTCTTTGATCTTCCTGTGCCCTCTGTTCTCACTTCTAACCTTTCCCTATCTTACCTATTCCTCCCTCCAACTCCTTTTAATTCTCCATCCTGAAGGGTAAAGTTGCAACATTGAAGAGTTTATTCACTACAAACATGTTTTTGGCTGGTCCTTGATTCTGATTTAATTTATGCAGTCAAAAGTGATAGAATAATAATTACTACAAATTGCTATTTTCTAAACTGTGCTCAACACTATTGTTGTTGCTGTATCACTTGGGCTAAGGTATTGTAATTATCTAATCAGTTGTCCTTCCTGGTATTATGAAAATGAGAGTGTTTCAGAGTAATTAGAAACTCAAAACCTAAAGACCAGCTATATCTGGAAGATCAAAGTATTAACCCAGGAAGTATCAAAAACAAAATTAGAAATGAGAAGACACTTAAGCAAGGCCCAAACAGATTTCCAGCTCACCAAAGCCAAATTCTGGGGGAAATTAGGTGAAAATGTGTGATAGTCAACCACCTGGACACCCTGAACTGATAGCACAGGAAGTAACAAAACGAATCAATCAGGCTCTAGAAAAATTCAAAGCAGAAATAATTTTCCAGATAACTACCAAAATGCTGATCAGGATGAAAGACACGATTAGTAACTCTAGAACAGAAAGAGATAAAAAAATAGATGAGTTAAGAAACATGAAAGAAGCCCAGCATAGGAAATAAATGGAAACCATGAAAACAAAACAGAAAAGAAATGGAACCCATGAAACAGATTCAAACAGATATCCAGGAGATTAAAAATGCTATTGAAAGTGTTCTCAGCAGAGTGAAAAATGTGAACATAGAATATCAGATATGGAAGGATTGTGGTCAGTGACCATGAAAAGAGAAATCTCTTAAAAACAGTAAGGTACCATGAGAAATTGATCCAACAGCTCTGAGAAGGATAATATAAGACTGATAGGAATCCATGAAAAAGCAGGAGAAAGTATAAATGACATAAAAAATGTTCACAGAATTAATGACAGAAAACTTCCCAAACAGGGAAAAAATTGACAGACAGATGAGTGAGGCATATAGGACTCCAGCTAGCCATAATAAAAAAAAATTACATTTAGACATATAATAAAATCCTGGAAACCCAAAAGAAGGACACAATACTACAAGCAGTTAGAGAAAAGAAACAAAGCACATGCAAAGGGAATCCCATCAGAATCACAGCAGACTTTTCAACACAAACCCTCAAGATAAGGAAAGCCTGGAGTGAAATATTTCAAACCCTAAAAGAAAATAACCTCCACCCTAGACTAATGTATCCTGCAAAACTATCTTTCAAAATTGATGGGGAAATAGATCTTTCCACAAAAAAGAATACCTAAGGAATTTGATAAATACCAAACCAGCACTCCAAACAATTCTAAAAAATATCTTGGAAAAGGACAATGAAGTTCACAATACCATGTGGCTCAACAGAGCAAATCCATTATGCAAGACAAGAAATTAAGGGGAGAGGGGGAACAATTAAAAACAGCCAACAACAGGACAATAACATTACAATGATGAGTCAAGATATATCAGTTACAACCATCAATATTAGTGGTTTCAATACACCAATCAAAAGAAATAGACTGGCAGAATGGATTAAGAAGCAAAATCCAACAATATACTATATACAAGAAACCCACTTAATTCACAAAGAATTCATAAAATGAAAGTAAAAGGATGGAGAACAGTTTTCCATTCAACAGGAACCTGGTAAAAAGTGGGGGTAGTTATTTTATTTGCAGACAAAGTAGATTTAAAACCAGAACTAATTAAGAGAGACAAAGAAGGCCACTACATCCTTGTAAAAGGGGAACAATTGAAGAGGAAGAGATGACAATCATAAATATATATGCACTAAAAACTAATGCCCCAAAACAAATGTTAAGGGACATGAAAAGCCAAATAAGCACTAGAACAATTGTAGTGGGAAACCTCAACACTCCACCGTCACAAATAGATTAGAACATCTAGCCAAAAAAATCAACAATGATATATTAGAACTGAACCAAGCCTTTGAACAAATGGACTTAATAGATGTCTACAGAGTGTTCCACCCCACAAAATCAGAATATACACCCTTTTCAACTGTACTTGGGTCATTCTCCAAAACAAACCACATACTAGCTCATAGAACATGTTTAAGTAAATGCAAAGGAATTGAACTTATCACATGTATATTATCAGACCACAGTGCAATTAAACTGGAGATCAATAGCACAAGAAACTGCAAAAAGTTCCCAAACACATGCAAATTGAATAACACCTTCCTGAACAACCAAAGTGTCACAGAGGAAGTCAAAGAATAAATTAGAAAGTTTCTACAATTAAATGATAATGCAAATACAACATACAGGAATCTGTGGGACACAATGAAAGCAATTCTACAAGGAGAATTCATAGCAGTAAATACCCATAGTAGGGAAACAGGGTGAGCTCAAATAAACAACATAATGCTCAACCTTAAGCTCCTAGAAAAAGAAGAACAAGACAAACCCAAAGCTCATATGGGGGATCAAATTATAAAGATCAAAGGAAAAAGTCAATGCAATGGAGACTAAGAAAATGATAAAAAAATCAGTGAATCAAAGAGTTGGTTTTTTGAAAGAATAAGTAAATTGATAAACTCTTAGTCAACCTTATCAAAAAAGGAAAGAAAAGGTTCAAATTCATTCAGTTGGGAATAAAAAGGCTGAAGTCACAACAGATCCAGTAGAAATCCGGAGGATCATCAACACCTACTTTGAGAACCTTTACTCTAGTAAAATGGAAAACACAGAAGAAATGGATATATTCCTAGACACTTATGAATTACCAAAGTTGAATGAAGAAGATATAAGAAGTCTAAATACCCCAGTTTCATTCAGTGAAATTGAAAATGTAACTAAAACATTACCAACAAAGAAGAGCTCATTCCCTGATGGCTTCACTGATGAATTGTTCAAAACGTTTAGAGAACTATTGCCACAACTCTTTAAACTTTTCAATGAAAGTGAAAGGGAAGCAATACTTCCACATTCATTCCTGGAAGCAAGGGGTACTTTGATTCCCAAACCAGGGAAAGACCCAATAAAAAAAGAGAATGATAGGCCAATCTCCCTAATGAATATAGAAGCAAAAATCCTCAATAAGATACTGGCAAATAGAATATAGAGGGTCATCAAGAAGATCATACATCCTCACAAGGTCATATTTGTCCCAAGGATTCAAGGATGGTTCATCATACACGAATCAATAAATGTAATACACTATGTTAACAAAGTCAAGGAAAAATCATATAATATCTCAACAGATGACGAAAAAGAATTGACAATATTCAACACCCATTCATGATAATAATCCTGCAGAAAATTGGAATAGATTGTCTTTATCTCAACCCAATAAAGGCTATCTATATAAATCAACAGCCAACATCACATTAAATGGTCAAAAAATGAAAACTTTCTCACTAAACCCAGGAACAAGACAAGGATCTTCACAGTCACCACACTGTTCAATATAGTTTTGGAAATATTAACCATAGCAATTAGACAAGAGAAACAAAAGCAATAAAGACAGGAAAGAAAGAAGTCAAATTGTCATTATTTGCTGATGATATAATGCTCTACATAGAAGACCCAAAAATTCTTCCAAAAGACTTCTAGATTTGATTGACAGATTTAGTAGAGTAACTGGATACAAGGTAAACACTAAAAAATCAATAGTCTCTTGTACACAAATAAAAGAATCACCAAGAGAGAAATTAGGGAAACAATTCCTTTCACAGTAGCATCCCCAAAAATGAAATATGTAGTAATCAATCCAATGAAGGAGACAAAAGACCTTTACACCGAAAAGTACAATAATCTGAGAAAAGAGGTCAAAGAGGATATAAGAAAAGGGAGAAACATCTCTTGCTCCTGGATAGGAAGAATCAACATAGTGAAAATGGCCATACTTCCAAAACTGCTATACAGATTCAATGCAATCCCAATTAAAATCCCAACAATATATTTCACAGAACTAGAGAAAATAATCCAAAAATTCATTTGGAACCAGAAGAGACCTAGAATAGCAAAAGCCATTCTAGGCAACAGAGACATGGCAGGGGATATCACAATCCTCAACTTGAAACTATACTACAAAGCCACTGTAATAAAAACAACATATTACTGGCAATGAAAAGATGCAAAGATCAGTGGAATACATGAGAAGATGCAGACACAACTGTAGACACTAAGCTACCTCATCTTTGATAAAGGAACCAATCACCCTCACTGAAGGCAAGATAGTCTCTGTAATAAATGGTGTTGGTAAAACAGGATTTCAACTTGCCGCAGATTAAAACTAGACCCCTATCTTTCACCATGCTCTAAATTAAAATCCAAGTGGATTAAAGGTCTAAATATTAAAACATAAACATTAAATTTGCTGGAAGATAAGTTAGGTAGAACTCTTGAGGCAATGGCATAGGAATAGACTTTATGAACACATCCTCATTAGCATGGAAAGTCTCACAAAAAATCATCTGGGATATCATCCTATTAAAAAGCTTCTGAAGTACAAGAGAAGCCACAGATAGAGCTAAGAAACAACCTACAGCGTGGGGAAAAATTTTTACCAGCTGTTCTTCAGATAGAGGACTACTACCTAATAAATATAAATAACAAAAAAATCAGACCCCCACAAATATAAAGACCCGATTCAAAAATAGGTCTCTGAAATAAACAGACATTTCTCAGAGAAAGACATAAAAGTAGCAAATAAATATATGTTAAATATATATAAAAAATGTTTAACATCACTGGTCATTCAAGAAATGCAGATGAATACAACACTGAGATTCTACCTCACACCAGAAAGAATGGATGCTATCAAGAAATCGACCAATAACAAATGTTGGAGGGTGTGTGGGGAGAAGGGAACCCTTCTCCACTGTGGGTGGGAGTGCAGACTGGTACAACTACTGTGGAAATCAATATGGAGATACCTAAAGAACTAGGATTAGAGGTCCCATTTGACTTAGGTATTCCTCTGCTGGGTATCTTCCGAAAAGAATTGAAAGAATCACACCACAGTGATCTATGTACTCCCATATTTATAGCTGCACAGTTTGCAATAGCTAAATCTTGGAAACAGCCCAATTTGCCATCAACTGGAGACTGGATAAAAAGATTTTTTAAAAATAAAATGGAGTACTACTCCACCATAAAGAATTAGAATCTAGAGACATTTATAGCTAAGTGGATGTACACTGAGGACATACTCTTAAGTGAAATAAATAGGACATATGTGAGTAAATACCAAACATTTTCTCTGGTGTGAGAAACTAAAAGTGTAAATAAGGTTCAAATGGTATAATTGATAATGTGAAAGAGGAAGAAAAGGTCTAATGGAGTAGAGGAAGTGGGAAGGGTAGGGGAAATGTAAGAAGGAAAAAATATTAAAAAAGGAAAAAATGCAATCAAAGTCCCTGTAAATAGGGAAGGATGAAGGGAGGGTGGGAGAATGGGGGAAAATAAGAACCAAGATACATCATGTAAAGGTACAAGATCCCAATGATGGATGTAACTTTATTGTTTACCTTAAGTGTACCAATAAATTTAATGGAAAAAAAAGCATCAAGGAAGGTAGTAAAAGTCTTTTTTTTGGCAGGGACAGGTTTAAATAACATTAGTTGCATTAGTGGGAGCAGTGATGTAATTAATGGTTAAATTTACAGGTTGCTACAAAAGCAAAGATTTAAAATACATTTTAGTCCTTGATGGATTATGAATCACTTGATTACAAAATCAAAATTTATATAATTTTATGGAAAAATTTTCCAAGCACAAACTTTAGAATTCATTTATTTATATTAGCAATTGCCTGTTTCTTCAAAGCATTAAATAAATGCCAAGTGAACAGAGGTAAGTATTCACCCTTAAATACTTTCTTATTTCTGAAATGTGGAATTACCTATTAAAGAAATAATAAAGATTTACTAGTATAGTTTGAGATAGCCTGTTTTCTGTTTTATGAAGGCTTTCTATTTAGCTTCATTTTTGTAGGTTGATAAAAAGAGACTAGCCTCCATCCCTGAGCACTACATGTCCATTGTCTGGGCAAAAATTATAAAAGTTCCCGGTAAGGTTAAAAGTGAGCTGTGCTGTGCTTATCAAACAGCTTCAGGCTCTGCAAATACCTTCTCCACTATGAACACAAAGGGATGTTCACTGTACATCAGTTTTTTAATCCTAATTTGTTCCCAAAGCTATCACAGGTAGAAATTACTGTCATTAACATCATCATCAAATGGGAAAGACAGACACTGTTAGCCACACCCTTTAGTCATTTGTAGCAGTGTTTTGACATTATTGCCACAAGTTACCAATGTTTGTGGTCTTCCTTCTTCTGGAGACATGGTTCTTTTCAGATAGTAAAATTTATTTGGTTCCTGCTACTTTTAAAAAGCATTTGGATTGCAAACCTCTAACAAGTATTTTTGTTCCTGTTAAGCAAGTTGAACATAGATCTTGTCCATCTACTTTTGGATGAATTTTGTCTCTCCCAATGTCCTGCAAAATGCTCACCCCCAGTATATTTCGAGATAGGGCATTTGGGAGATATTTAGCTTTAGATGAGGTTATGATATTGGGGCACTTATGATGGGATTTGTTCTCTTAAGAGAAAGAGGCACTAATACCCTCTCTGCCTTGTGAGGACACGGAGAAATAGGCCATCTACAAAGAGTCGGCCATCACAAGAACTGCCTCCCCAATGTTAGACTTCCAGCCTCTAGAACTATAGAAAGTACATTTTTATTGGTAAGCCTCAGACTTTGATATTCTACCTGAATCAACCAAGACACCATCTAACATCGAAGACCAAAATTTCCCTTCAGTGTATCTTTGGTAGAAAGCCTTATGTGGAAAAAACCCTATTCTTTTTTTTTTAAATTGATTAATTTTATTGGTACATGTTAGTATACAATGTGACATTCATCATTGGGTATTTGTACTTTTAAATAATATATCTTGGTTCCTATTTGTTTTCCTAGTCCCCTGCCCTCCTTTCAACCCCTCCACCCCTCTCTATTTACAGACTTTGTTTCTATTTTTTCATTTTCTCACATTTATTCCTCTCCCTTCTTTCCTTTTCCCTATCCCTACCATTTTCCCTATCCCTTAGTACCTTTTCTTTCTATTTTACATTATCTATCATACATTTTGATCCTTATTTACACTTTCAGTTTCTCACGCCAGAGAAACTGTTTGGTATTTACTTATATGTGTCCTATTTATTTCACTTAAGAGAATGGCCTCAGGCCAGGGATTTAGCTCAGTGGTTCCGCTGCCTGCCTGGCAAGTGCAAGGACCTGATTTTGATCCCTGGTACCAAAAAAAAAAAAAAAAAAAAAAAAAAAGTATGGCCTCAATGTGCATCCATTTAGCTGTAAATGTCTCTAGTTTCTCATTTTTATGGCTGAGTAGTACTATTTTAGAAAAAAAAACCACTTTTTTTCCTTTTGGTACCAGGGATTGAACTCAGGACTTTGTGCTTGTGAGGCAGGTGGCAGAACTACTGAGCTAAATCCCTGGCTCCGAAAAGACACATTTTCTTTATTCAGTCTCCAGTTGATGGGCAACTGGGCTGTTTCCAAGTCTTAGCTATTACAAACTGTGTTGCTATGAACATGATTGTACATAATATCACTGTGGCATGATTTTAAAAATTCCTTTGGGAAGACATCCAGCAGGGCAATAGCTAAGTCAAATGTGACTTCTAATCCTAGTCTTTTGAGGTGTCTCCATACTGATTTCCACAATGAAAAACCATATTCTTGTAAGGGTACTAGTTTTCTATGAAGACTGATACACCATCCACCTTGGGGCTCCAGAACAGTGATTATAAAGATGGTAAGTATGGCCCTCAATGGTGGCTGCATGAATTGTCTGAGTGTTACGTGAAAGTACATTTTTGTGGAAGAGGGACTAGAGCTTCATCAGGAATCTTGATAATGACAGTTCAAGAGCCTCTGTTTCTTTTGTTATTCTAACTTTTCATTTTTTTCACTGCTTGATTTGACATCTGATTAAGGATATTAAAGTACTAAGATTAGAAACACAAGGGTTGAAAGCCCTTTATTTGAAACATCACTTCTTAGTTGTATAAGTGTGGCAAATTTTGCAATTTTTTTTACCACACAGTCATGGTAGGTAGAATAACTGTTCCCTAGTGACCTATGTATTAAGCACTTGGCCCTTCGCATGGTGTTATTGGGAGGAGGTGGAGCCTTGGGAGGTGAACATGGTAGGAAGTCCTGAGGTCACTAGGGCATGCTTGTGAAGGGGCCATGTGGCGTGGGATTCGTCTCTTTCTTGTTTTGCTTTCTGGCCATGAGACAAGTGTTTACACCATGGCCATCTGGCACACCCACCAGAGGTCTAAAGGCAATGAGTTGATCTGATAAAGAGCTGAGCCTCTAAATGTGTGAGTCAATATAAAACTTTCTCTTTATAAGTTGATTATCTGAGGTATTTGTTAGAGGGACACAAAGATGACTAACACACCTCACCTGTGAATTGGAGTGACAACTAATTCCAACCCACAGGGCAGGTGATATGTGCAGTCCAATATAACAGTGATTCTGAAATTTGAGCACCATTAGGATTCCCTTAGGCTTGTTAAAAATAGAGATTTTCAGGCCTCACACTTCAAGTTTCTGATTCAGCAGGTAGAGGATGGGGATGTTGATTTGTATGTCTAATAACTTCCTGATACTTACGCTGTTGATCAAGGATCACAATTTGAAATCCACAGCTTCCGTCCTGAAACACTTGCCAACCTGGCTATAGTGGTTTATTTGCCTTTCTCCTTCCTGAACACCTTGCTTACCTGAGTAAATCTTGTTTCCCTGTTATGCAGCATTTCATTTTAGCACCCAGTATCTAAGGTTCCAGCCCAGGCCTTCAAAGCTGACATTCCTGCTGGAATTGGTCTAGTCTTCCTAGTTAGGAGGAGGATGACTTTTCACAGGTTTAGAGGAGCTCTCTGGTAGAAGTACATCACATGGTACATACAATTCTAAATTTTCTAGTAGCTACATTCAAAAGAAAAAAACTTAGTAATATATGTCATTTAACCCAATATACCATCATATGATAGAATATTATATCAACAAAAGATTAATGTAAAAATCATTAATGAAATGTTTTGCCAATTTTTAGGACTAAATCTTAGAAGCCTGGTGTGTTTTACATTTCTAATACTTCTTAATTTAGACTGGTCCAATTTAAGGTGCTCCAGAGTCTCATGTGGGTGGGGGGCTAATAACCATACTGAATGGTACTATTATGAAATTCTTGTGAGTGGAAGAAAACCACAGTATGTACTGAGTTCTCTTGGAGAGAACTGGGTCCTGTATGCTAGACACACCTGTCAAAAGGTGACATTACCTCTCAAAAGGTCAGATGCCCCTTTGTAAGAAAATTGAAGGCCTGGGCCAGAAATAGTTTAATATAAAGTTGCAGATTCCACCAGGCAAAGAAAGCATCCTTAGATATCTGTTATGATGGGGCTAAAATAGTATTCATGTTTCCAACATTGGGCTTTTCTTCCTTGAAATTGAACTTACAATATACTCATTGATTCTAATATTCCAGTCAGGCCTAAGAGAGCTGCTTTCAATTCTTTCTGGGAAGAGTTTGGGAGGCCACTTCAAATAGAAATCTTCAGGCAAATTGCCACATAAATAAATTACAGTCACCATCTTTCAATTCAGCTTCCCCGTATGTCTACCTCCAGGGCCCAGATCCAGGAAGTACTCGGGATGACAAAGTCTACCTACACCTAAGAACTTCCACAGCAGATATGGTCTAGTACTTCATTAATGAAAATGCTTAGTCTAAATTAACTTTTCAGACCATGCTGAAAACTTCTTTTAGCCAATTATGCTAATTTCTGCTCAAGGAATCCTTAACTCGTGATACATTATCTTTGTAAATGTCTCAACTTGAAAATCATATAAATTTTGTCTCTGTAGCACTGTGGTTTAGATTCATGAAGAATAGTCATATTTTCTAAATTTTTCAATCTCATTAAATCTTTCCACTTCATAGTTGGAATGTCAGATGTCTTGATTTGATATGGCATCACCATAGTTATGCCATTAGTTGAAAATAAGCTATGATTTGTGATATACCTCTACCTTTTTCTACCAGATAACATCTGGTTAGTTTTTGCAGGCACAAGGCTTATTAGGGAAGGGTTGTTTTGAGCTGAGCCATATAAAACTACTGTTTTTATAGGTCAGCAGTGGTTAAATATTGACAATCTCATGTTTATAAACATAACTAGAGAGTTAGAACTTTTCTTTTCTGTTCACTTTCCATGCCATTTAAAGTTGAGTGGTAAGAAAAAAAGCCAAAAATATGAATTTAAAATTTGTACTATTTCCAGTATAACAAAAATAGAACAATTCAGACCTCTGATTCTCAATCGTGACTATTATTAAAATCACCTACATGGCAAACACTCTATATTGACCCCCAATGAATCATGTGTACTGGGATATGAAAAAATAATAAAATGTCACTCCCTTGATTGGGTTACATTTTATAACAAAATGATAAATCACTTCTGTCATTATGCTGTACAAAATGCTATCATAAAAGACTGCAGCAGAGATTCATGAAGTAATAAACTGCCATATTGTGAGTTGTCCTTTGATGGTGGTGGGGATGTGAATAGGAGCTATAGGCAGCTTCCAAGAGTTAAGAGTGGTGCTTTCCAGCAGGGAAATGGAAAGCTTACAAGTGACTTCCCCATTGATGAGACAGTGGCCCCAGATGACACCTGAATCATAGTCTTGTGTAGGGGACCCTATTGGACTATGCTCAGATTTCTGATCCACAAGGACTGTTAGAATATAAATGTGGTTTTATTGATTGATTGATTAACTGATTTGGACAGTGCTGGGGATGGATCCCAGGGCCTTATGCATGCTAGCTAAGTCTTCTACCAGTGAGCTATACCTACAACCCTAACGTGTTATTTTAATTCACTAAGTTTGTAGTAGTTCATTATGTGACAACACGACACTGATGTAGCTAGGAGACCATTCAAAATCTGAATATTTCAGACCAATGAAATATCCAATCTCTGGGACCAGGGCCAATATATCAGAAGCTCATTAGTGATTCTGATATCCAGACAGAAATGAGCACTATTGCTGAGGAGTCAGACTGGTCTTGAATTTTGGCTTAATTCACCATTTACTAGCGAGGTGCTACAGGCAGGTGCAGTTCCACTGAACTAAATCCCCAGCCTGTTTGAATCTTGAATGTCCCTCAAAGGCCCACTTTTTAAAGGCCTGGTCCCAGCATGGTGCTATTGGAAAGGTGGAGAGCCTTTAAGAGGTGGTGCCTCATGAGATGTCTTTAGGTTATTGGAGTCATACTCTTACTGGTGGTAGCAGGGGACTGTGAGATCCCAGTTTTCTACTCTTGTTGGGTTCTTGGTTCATAATAAAATAAATGTTTTGCTCTGCTGTGTGCTCCTGCCCTCATGTGCTGCCTCACCACAGGCACAAAAGCAACATGGACAGTTATGGTCTAGAACTTCCAAAACTGAGTCACAGTAACCTTATTTTCTTTATAAATTAATTATCTCAGGTTTTTTGCTAAAGTAATAGAAAGAAGACTAACGCAATAGGGATCCATGGGCAATTGACTGATAGCAACCTTCCTTTGCCTCTATTTCCTTGCCTGTAAATGGAGACAGTGATGTTACTAAATGAGATCACATCTCTTAAATATTCATCAGTATGTAGGACAGAGGAAACACTCAATAAAAGGTAACATTTCATGATAACTCCAAAGATGGTAATAGCTGCCTTGGGCTGGGGATTTAGCTCAGTGGTTCTGCCACCTGCCTCACAAGTGCAAGATCCCAAGTTCAATCACTGGTACAAAAAATAGAAAAAAAATATAGCCACCTGTCAAATAATGCAGCTGGATCCTGTGTTAGTTGGCTTGGGCTTCCAGAATATGTATACTAAAATACTATATAAAATATAATAGGCTACATGTGACGGTATATATGAAACAAATGTATTTTATGTTTATGTGTATGTAAATATTACAAAATCTTAAATTCCAAATCTTAAACCATTATGGTGTCAGTCATTTTGAATAAGAGATACTCAACCTTTATTATGAGTGATACTTTCAGTAGTGAATTCCTTAGTGATTATTTCCATATCATGAAAGATCATCTTTGGCTGGCTTTGGTTGGGATCCAAGGGCATTCTGATTTTGCCTAAGTAACACAAATATGAGGAAATTTAATACTGCGAGTAAGTAGAGGTGGGTCTGTAGCTGTTGTCTGGGAGGGCCTTTGGCTGGGGGCTAAGTGCCCCAGGTCCTGTTGTCTGTGTAGGCTTCTGGCTAGGGTCTCCCTGCACTTATCAATGGTATTGGGGTGAGACTCTAGATGTTACTTGTGTGTCTGTATAGTCCTTTTCCAGGTGGGCCCTTGGCTGTCACTATGGCTCTGACTAAGCTTGTACACCCATGCAGCTCTTCTCTAGGTGGGCCTGTGGCTTGGGCATGTGTGCTCACCCCTCTGGGGTTGGGGTCTTCCTGCAGCCACACCACTCTGGTCCACACAGCTGCTCCCAATTGATGGTATTGTAGGACTCTCCATAGTGTTATTTTTATTTTACTTTGAAAATGATTTTCATCAGCAGTGGGTACTAATTTATGTTTTTTGCTCTTTAATTATTAGTTTTTAAAATTTTTTTCTCTTTTGTAGTGTATCTTTTAGTTAACTGGTAATTAAATTATTAGTTACAAGCAACGTCTTAACTTATCCAAAGTGATATTATTTAAAATAACTCTTCTATAATCTTTTGGTAAATTTAAGAGATCTTTACAATGGGAATTAATCACTTTATTTAATGTTTTATAGATTGGATGCTAAAAATTTGTTTTTTTATACATATAATCATTTTGTTTAGAAACATTTAATGGTACTTAGAGACAAATTTTATTATATTGTCCCTAAATTGGACCTATATTCATTAATCCTGCAACTTCCCTACAGACCCTCCAATTAAACCAGACCAGTGCCCTTACATCTTCACAATTTGCCATGCACACTATTCAATTCCTCCAGCTAGGGATATTGTTTTTTTCAGATCCCCTGGCACAAATCATATTTTTCCTTCTAATTTCATCATCTAATCCCTTCTCCTTATATTTCAAACTCAAGTTGGTGTTTCCCTGTTTTAACATCAGGCAGCTGTCATCTGTCCATAGCTGCACCATACTGAAGTGCTTTTTGGCAATTTATGTTTATGCCATTAAATTACTCACTACACCAATATTAATTGAGTTCCACTGTGTGTCAGGTACTGTGTTAGTACCAAAGGTCTAACAGTAAACAAAATCATTTACCTTCAGGGAAAAAATTAAAAAAAATCAACAGGAAAATAGCATGATGATGATAGCTCAATAAATATCAGTTACAACCATCAATGTTAATAGACTCAATTCACCAATCCAAAGAAATAGACTGGCAGAATAGATTAAGAAGAAAAACCAAACAATATACAAAATACAAGAAATGCACCTGGTTAAAAAAGACACTCATAGACTGAAGGGAAATGGATGGAAAAGAGTTCTGTATGCAATGGGAACCCAGAAAAAAGCAGGGGTAGTTATCTGATTTGCAGACAAAGTAATTTCAAACCAACATTAGTTAAGAGAGACAAGGAAGGACACTACAGCCTTATAAAGTGAACAATCCAAGAGGACAAGATGACAACCATAAATATATATGCACCAAATACTAATGCTCCCAACCTTACAAAACAAATATTAAGGGACAGGAAAAATCAAATAAGGACTAATAAGAATTGTAGTGGAGGACCTCAACCTCACTGGGAGAAATAGACAGATAAGAGACAGATCATCTAGACAAAAAATCAACAACAAACAAATGGACTTGATAAGCTTCTACAGAACGTTCCACCCCAAAAGATGAGAATGTACATTCTTTTGGCTGCACACTACTCATTCTCCAAATTAGAACACATACTAGCTCATAGAACATGTTTAAGTAAATGCAAAGGAGTTGAAGTTACCCCACGTATATTATCAGACCATAGGGCAATTAAACTAGACACCAATAGTAAAAGAAACTGCAAGAATTTCACAAACACATGGAAACTGAACAACACTCTCCTGAACCATCAATGGGTCACATAGGAAATTAAAGAAGAAATTAGACAGTTTTTATAAATAAATGATAATGCCAATAAACATACAGGAATCTAAGGGACACAATGAAAGCAACTCTAAGAGGGAAATTCATAGCAGTGAATGCCCACACTAGGAAACCAGAAGGAGTGCAAATAAACAACCTAATGCTGAATCTTAAGCTTGTAGAAAAAGAAGAGCAAGACAAATCCAAAGTTTGTCCAAGGGAGGAAATTATAAAGATATGTGCAGAAATCAGTGCAATGGAGACTAAAAGAATGATATAAAAAATCAACAAATCAAAGAGTTGTTTCTCAAAAGAATAAATAAAATCAATAAACCCTTAGCCAACCTTATAAAAAAAAAAGAAAGAAAAGGCTCAAATACATGTGATTAGGAACAAAAAAGGTGAATTCACAAAAGATCCAGGAGAAATCCAGAGGATCATCAATACCTACTTTGAGAAACCGTATTCTAATAAAATGGAAAACACAGAAGAAATGGACATATTTCTTGATAATTATGAATTAACAAAGTTGACTGAAGAAGATATAAAATATCTAAACACCCTAATTACAATAAGTGAAATTGAAAATGTAATTAAAAATTTACCAACAAAGAAAAGCCCAGGTCTTAATGGCTTCACTGCTGAATTCTATGATACATTTAGAGAAGAACTATTGGTCACTGCTTTTGAAACTCTTCAGTGAAATTGAAAGGGAAACAATACTTCCAAATTCATTCCTAGAAGAAAGTGTTACTTTGATCCCCAAACCAGGGAAAGACCCATTCAAAAAAGAGAACCACAGGCCAATCTCCCTAATGAACATAGTTGCAAAAATCTTCAATAAGATACTGGAAAACAGAATACAGAGGGTCTTCAAGAAGATCACACACCCTGACCAAGTTGGATTTATCCCAGGGATGCAAGGATGCTTCAATATACATAAATCAATAAATGTAATACACTATATTAACAGAGTCAAAGACAAAAACCATATGATCACCTCAATAGATACAGAAAAAACATTTGATAAAATTCAGCACCAATTCATGATAATAACCCTACAGAAAATTGGAATAACTGGTTTTTATCTCAACTTGATAAAGGCTATCTATATAAAACCAACAACAAACATCATACTAAATGTTCAAAAACTGAAAACCTTCACAATAAAATCAGGAACAAGACAAAGGATGTCCACTATCACCACTCTTGTTCAATACAGATTTGGAAATATTAGCCACAGCAATTAGAAAAAAGAAAGAAAAGCAATAAAGATAGGAAAGGAAGAAGTTAAATAGTCATTATTTGCTACTCTATGTAGAAGACCTAAAAAACTCCACCAAAAGACTTCTAGACTTAATTGACAGATTCAGTAGAGTAACTGGATACAAAGTCAACACTCAAAAATCAATAGCCTTCTTGTACACAAATAACAGACTCACCAAGAGAGTCAATTCTTTTCACAATAGCATCCAAAAAAATCTAAAAATCAATCTAATGAAGGAAACAAAACACCTCTACACTGAAAACTGCAACACTCTGAAAAAGTAATCAAAGGGGATATAAGAAAATGGAAAGACATCCCTTGTCTTGTGTAGGAAGAACCAACAAAGTGAAAATGGCCATACTTCCAAAATTGCTATACAGATTCAATTTAAACCCAATTGAAATCCTAAGTATATTTCACTGAACTTGAGAACAATCCAAAAATTTATTTGGAACTAAGAGAGACCTAGAATAGAAAAAGCATTCTAGGTAACAGAGACAGGGCAGGGTGTATAAAAATCCCCAACTTGAAGCTATAGTACAAATCCACTGTGATAAAAACTGCATGGTACTGGCAAAGAAACAGACCCAAAGATCAGTGGAATACATGAGAAGATGTAGATACAACTCTAGATATACTCAGCTACCTCATCTTTGATGAAGGAGCCAACCAACTTCAGTAGAGAAAAGACAGCCTCTTCAATTAATGGTGTTGGTAAAACAGGATTTCAACCTGCCAAAGATTAAAACTAGACCCCTAATTTTCACCATGCTCTAAACTAAAATCCAAGTGGATTAAAGGTCTAAATATTAAAACAGAAACACTGAACTTGCTGGAAGATAAGTTAGGTAGGGCTATTGAGGACATTGGCATAAGAAAAGGCTTTATGAACAAATCCTCAGTAGCACGGGAACTAGAACAAAGAATCAACAACTGGGATCTCATCTTTTTAAAAAGCTTCTGCAGTGCACGAGAAACTGCCAACAGAGCTAAGAGACAACCTACAAAGTGGGGAAAAAGTTTTAGCATTTGTTCCTCAGACAAAGATCTACTCTCTAGAATATATAAGGAACTAAAAAAAAAAAATCGATCTCCCAAATACAAAGACCCAATTGAAAAACAGGCATCTGAAATGAACAGATATTTCTCAGACAAAGAAATGAAAGCAGCAAATGAACATATAAAAAAATGTTAAACATCAGTGGTCATTTGAGAGATACAGATGTGAGATTCCACCTCAACCCAGAAAGAACAGCTACTGTCAAGAAATCAACCAATGACAAATGCTGGCAGGGTTATGGGGGAAAAGGTACCCTTCATTTTTGGTGGGAATGTAGACTAGTGGAACCACTGAGGCAATCAATATGGAGATAGTTTAAACAACTAGGATTAGAAGTCCCATTTGACTCAGCTATTCCCCTCCCCACTATCTTCCAAACATATTAAATGAATCATACTACAGTGATATATGCTCAGACATGTTTATAGCAGCACATTTTGTGATGCCTAAACTTGGAAACTGCCTAATAGCCCATCAACTGCAGACTGGATGAAGAAGATGTGATTTTTAAAATAAAATGGAGTACTACTCAGCCATAAAGAATGAAAACCAGAGACATTTATAGCTAATTAGATGCACATTGAGGCCATACTCAAGTAAAATAGTAAATACCAAATAGTTTCTCTAGTTTGAAAGAATAAAAGTGAGGGGAGGGTGAAGGGAGGGTGGGGACAAGGGGAAAAAATGAGAACCAAGACCTGGCATGTAAAGGTACAAGATCCCAGTAATTAATGTAACTGTACTGTCTACCTAGAATGTACCAATAAATTAAATTTTAAAAAAGAAAGAATAAAAGTGTTAATAAGGTTCAAAATGTATAACTGATATTGTGTAATAGGAAGAAAAGGTCTAAAGTTTTAGGCAAACTAAAGGAATAGGGGAAAGGTAAGAAGGGAAAAGAAAAAATTAGAGAAAAAGAACAAATGGAAAGAAAGTCTTTGTAAATCAGGAAGGGTGGAGGTGGTGAAGGGAGGCTAGGGGAATGGGGAAAAAATAAGAACCAAGATATATTATGTAAAGGTACAATATCCTAATGAAGAATGTAATTGTATTGTATACATAAAATGTACCAATAAAAAATATTTAAGTGGTTCCACCACCTGCCTCGCAAGTGCAAAGTTTTGTGTTCTATCCCCGGTACAAAAATTAAAAAAAAAAATCATTTACCGGCATAGAATTTGCAGTCTAGCTGGAAAATTAATTATCAGATAATATAACCCCCCACACCAAATCTCATAAATGTCTATACGATGACAATTTTGGTATATGCGATGAGTGCTAGAAGAAAGTATAATAAGAAATCTAGCATTATTGAGACAGGAAATGTCCTTGTCACTTCCAGATTCTGAGAGGAATTTAAGCTGAGAATCAGTGATACGTTGAAGTTCCCAGATCAGAGACCTGGGAAAACTTTTGTTATACTTTGGATACTTTGGGTCTGGAATGTGCCCCCATCCCCCACCACCCATATGTCAGTGTGGTGCTATTTGGAAGTGATGGAACCTTCAAAGGAGGTGGGGCCTCATAAGAGGAAGTTAGGTCATTGAGGGTGTGCCCCTGAAGGGGATATTGGGACTTCAGCCTCTTTTTCTTTTTTGCTTCCCAGCCATTGGATGAACAATTTTGTACCACCATGTACTCCCCACAGCGATGTACTGCCTTCTTCCTGGCCACAAAGAAGCATGGCCAATCCATGTTTCAGTTTCTCTGGAATGAGAAACTAGAGACATTTATAGATAAGTGGATGCACAATGGGGCCATACTCAAGTAAAATAGAGGGACTGAAACCTCTGAAACAATGAATGAGCCAAAATAAATCCTGCCTTTGCATAAGTTCATTGTCTGAGGTATTTTGTTATACTAACCAAATACTGACTAATACATCTATAAAAGATAAAAACAGTGGCAAAGACAAAGGCCTCAGGGCAGGCAAGTGCCAGGGTGACTGAAGGGATAGGAAGGTCTTAAACTGTAGCTCATAGATGGTGTCTTAGACCTCTTTGCTTTGTAAGTAGGACTCCTGGTACCAAAAGTGATGCTGGTAAATTACACTAGCATGTCTTGATTTGTGAATCAAGATATAGATTTAATTTCCAATAAGAAGACATGTGACAACCTTCCTAAATGCATCCCTTCATGTCTTGGCCAGTCTCTTTCCAGCAAAAACAATTGTAATAGAATTTCATGAAAAACCTAGCCCAAAATAGTTACCTTATTGTAAGGTAACTACAATTAGAATTTCCTACTATTTGTTATGCTTACTGCCATTAGGACTTTGAAGACATCATTTAAAGGCTTTTACATGGAGTTAGTGCAGAAAAGTCAATTATGCTGTGTTTTGCCATCAGAATTCCCAGTTGGTCACCTATATCATACTGAGATTTTTTTCTTTTCGGTACTAGGGATAGAGCTCAGGACCTTGGCTTGCCAGGCAGGCTCAGCACCACTGACCTACATCCCCAGCCCTGTACTGGGATTTTTGATATCTTTCTTAAACCCTTTGACAACTGTTCTAGATCATTCAGTAAGAATCTTCTCAAAGCAAAGCATTTTTTTCATGCTAAAGCCAAGGCAGTTCATACAAGGAAGGAGCTTTTTTGATTTCTGCATGCACTTTTCAGAAACAATTTCTAATTCATGTTGAAGACTTTAAATGGTTTTCTTTGATGATTTTGCTCATTATGAAGTATGCCTTTAATGAATCTAAGTGAGTCATTCTCCTCAAAGCCTGTGGGTTCTGAGAAGTTCAAGAAGTTATTACTGGTGAGGGTAAAATGATTGGGTTGAGGAGCACTCCTTTCCTGTCAGTCATCCATGATTCCTCCTCTTCCCTTAACCCATGCCATCAACACACGAGCAAGTCCTTATGCTTATATGTTTAAAACATATCTTATCTAATCCCCTACTCAACACTCGATGCTTTTCCATTTCAATTTGAATAAACTCCAAGACTAGAAATCCTCATAAAATTTACTCTTGAAAAGCTCTGTCTCACTGCTTCTCTATTTAACATCATTTTGTAACACACTCCCCTGTGTCAGCAAAGTTCTGCCTCACTGATCTCTCCAGTCATCAGTATGCTTTGAGCACTCTGGCATGGGCTACTCCTCATCTACATACACCACTGGCTTCATTTATATTGGGAATCTTAGCCTAAATGTTTGTATCTTAGAGAAGATTTCACTGTCTTCCATACAACTCTTTATAGATTATTTTTGCATGTTCACATTTATTTTTATTTTGTTTCCTTATTAGAATGTAAGCTTCATAAGGGCAGAGACATATCTATTTGTTTACCTTTATATTTATAGCACATAGCACATGCCTCACATAATAAGACTAATATTTTTTCAGTGACTGGATGAGTGAGTCATTGATCCAGAGTTCCTCACTGAGTAGGGTTTTCACACACAGGCAGAACATCAGCTGCTTCAGAGGATCTCTATAATGACTTCCATCACATCTCAGTTCTTCCAGCATTGTGACGGAATGAAAAGACTTCTTCAGAATTACTTCTTTTATAAGGAATTGTGTCTAGGACGCTATTACAAAACAAAATAATCTCCAAAGAGCAAAGAATGAATTCTATAGGACTTCCTGTTGCTTTTTTATTTATTACTTAAAGTTAAGATAATTTACTGAGTTAGCTAACTTCTCCCCTTAATAAGCCCAGAATGTGTCCACCAAGAATCTACCTGCAGGATAGGTAAGATCCATGAGAAGAAGATGGAAAGACAGGGATTGAGGACCAGGGTGGCATGAGAACCTTCCTTAGGGAGATTTTGTGAGGCTTCACATACTGAAAAGAAGCATTTCCCAGTTTTGCTTTTTAACATCGGATGGTCCTATTTTCTAATCCACTGATCTATGATTTGAAGGTGACTAGGAAGTTCACTTTGACAACTGGAGAAGGCTTTAGCTTCAATCTGCATGTATAGAGAAGAATTCCAAGACCAAGCAATCCTGGAAATATTTCTCATGGGAAGATGAAGAACTAACACATACTTAGTCTTACCCATGTATCTTCCATGGTCTGCTCTCAGTGACTGATCATGCTAAAAATGATACACATGGAATTTTAACTTAAAATTTTCCACTTTTTGTCTTGGATTGGAACATGAGGTTTCAAAAGTGGAAGTCCTCTCGATTAGTTTTCAGCTCTTAAGTGTTTATTGACCTCAGCCATTTTATCAGATAACTTCCATTTCTAGATCCACTTGCCCTTTTCTATTGATTTTCATCTCAGCAAGCCAAGAAAAGCAAAAGATCTCTTAAGAACCAAACTAATAGGTGTCAGGAGCCATTCTATATAATTTTGGAGGAAAAATCATTTCATAATTAAAGTATGACTGTCACTTTCTAAGGCCCAATGTCACCTTGCCCAACAGCCAACTGTGGCATGTAGAAACATAACTCTTTTGCCTCCAGTCACAAGTTGAGGCCTCAATGGTTCCATGATACTGTGATGCTTAAGGGCAAGAGTACATCAGCTGAAGACATCCTGGTTTTTTGAGAATCAAATAGTAATAAAAAAAAGAGAAAGTTTTCACCTCAGGGAAAAAGAGATTTCTTATTAACCTGTTATCTCATCCCACCTACTATTATAAGAATGCTTTGCACATCTCTCTCATAAGACCCTCATCAACATAAGATTCTCAGCTAAGATCTTCAGCAACCTAAGATCCTCATCAACATCGAATTACCACTGCCCTCTGAGTCACCCAATACCCGCTCCAATTATTGTGTGTAACCAATAAACAGTGGATAGCTCAGAGTGTCTTTGTTTTGCCCACTCCATGGCACTGACTTCCCAGCCTTCCATGTACTATGACACTATGCATGTCTCTTGTCTTTCTTTAGCCCTTACTGCTCTCCTTTCTAGGCAGTCAGAGGGTTGATTGCCCTCCAATGAACAGAGTTAGAAATAGGAACAAGGTTATAATAGGACAAGTCATGAAGGAAAAATTCTAATGAAGGTTATGCATGATGATTTTGCACACGTGGAACTAACTGAAGCTATTTAAAGCTTGATTGGACTATGCCTCCTCAAAGATATTAGTTTTGTGGGTTGCCAATGTGAGTACGGATGCAGAGTTAGAAGAAAAGGGCTTCAGCCTTTGACACTGTGTTTGGGGTCATTTCACCATACATCTCAATCTTGAGGTCTCCCCTCAGCAAAGCTGCCCTTAAGAAATCCTGTAGTGGGCCTAGCCCTCATATTCCAGATGTACAGGGCATATGACATTTTGGCCACATGGTGTGTCACATGTGTGCCACATGCTATAGTGCCTTTCATGATCCTCCACCTTGCTCACTAAAGATCAGATGGTAGTTGGATGACAGGTAGTACCTACGTGCAGGGCAACCCCTGGTGCATAAATTCTAGTACAAAGAATAATTTATTCCATGGGAAACTGATGAAAACTGGATATTTGGCTTTGTGGGTTTATTCTAGGGCTGACATTTCCTGTCACTCTGAAATATATCCACCTGGCATTGTATTCCAGCTTCCTAAGTACAGAACAGCTGAAATTTCCTTGGATGATGAGTTTCTCTGAGACCCGAGCAATGGTTAAAGAAGTGAAGCTGTAGTAGTCTACCTGAGCCAAAATATCCAGGTCCACAGAAGTCTGGACATATATAAATTGTGGCATGGAGAAACACATAAGTAACATGTTCTTGTCTCAGCAGCATCTTCAGAAGGTCTTCAAAGTTCTGCTCAAGGAAACCTAGAGAAACCTTGACCTTGTTCTGATTAACATGCTGTTTGGAGTACACAGCCAGTGATGACTATGATGGGTCTGGACAGGACCCTGGAAAAAGGAATATCGACATACTCTGAAAATGCAAGGCTCATCTGTCCTATGCTGTGCTTTGTTCTCTTGATGTTTCCAAGCCACCGTCCCCATTGCCCATCAATTTTCTTCTTTCACCAATCCCTCATGGTCTTTCCTCTCCATTTGGTACTACAATGGATTACACCCTGAACTAAATATATCCAAGTCCTATTTGGTGGAAATTTCCTGTTTCCTTCCTAAATATAATTTTATTTTTTCTTGATTCTACATTCACAAACAACTCTTAGGATGATAATTCTACCTTGTTTGCTTAGTATTATTAATTCTTCTTTGATAAATTGTTCTTAAATTAGTTTTATTTTTATTACTTTCTTTTTCATTTTACATTTTGAGCAGGAAGAGGAGATAGCATAATAGTTAGATGGAATGCTAAAAGGATACTTTATGTCATAAACTAAGAGTGATTCCAGAGAGACATTACTTTTCATCCTTGTGTTCATTAAGGAAAAAAAAATACTTAATGACTTGAAAATTCTTCAACCTACACTTTTGTAGAAAAAGTCCATTGCCACATTTTACCTTGCCTTCTAATATGTGCATAAGTCCTTTTGCAGTGATAACTCAGAACTGTAAAAGCATTAATATTATTGCACACAAAGACTGAATGAGGAATAGTAACATATGGTTTCCTACAGTTTACATAAAATACACATAATACAGAAGGAGAAAAATGTGGTTAGAAAGTTCAGTCTAAAAAATGGCTTCTCAATATAAACGCCTAAAAGTTAACCTAAGGAAATCCTTAGAAAGCATTGGTCCCTGGTAGGAAACCTACAAAAGAAGGTTGAACTAAGAATACATGATTTTCATTAAAATGTGAAATATGCTATTTGGAATTTATCATGACTTAAAAACTAAATAATTTCCACCAACTAGGACTTTGATATGTTTATCTCAGGGTATAAATCAGTGCAGTACCAACACAAAAACAAAAACAAAACATAAAAACCCTTAGTGGACAGCAACTGTGGAGGGAAGCTGTGGGTATACAAAGATGATTTAAACATCCTTATACTCAAAGAATTCAGTCTTGGAAGAAAGACAGATACATAAATAAATGGAGAAAATGTATAGCATGATGAGTGCTTTGAGAGACATAGGAAGGAACAACAAATTTCACTTGGGAATTAAAGAGGAGTTCAAGGAGGAAGTAACATTTAAATTAAATTATGAAAGACAATGAAAAGTCTGTCATGTATACAAAGTGATGAGGGCTCTTCCAAGCAAAGGGAACAGAGGCATAGAAGCATAAAGAAGTGCTTGAAGAACACTTCAAGTTTCTAGTTTGGAAGAGTACAGAGCACAGGTGAGATAAGGTGGAAGGATAGTAGGGTACAAGGTGAGATAGAAAGATACCTAGTCTTTAAGGAACTTGCTGTTTTTGCAAAAGAATCCAAACTTTATCTCTTAAAGAATGAGAACACTAAGAATTGTAGGATCAGTTGGAGGAGAGAAAATCTGAAAGCATAGAAACTAGAAGGGTGTGATAGTCCAATATAGAGATGACAAGGACCTGAACTAAATAGTTGAAGTGTTAGAAAAGAAAATATCTGCAAAATATTTAAGATGTGAAGTAATATCCTAGTGGTTGGTTAAGCATAGAATGTGAATGAGGAGGAGTCTAGGATGACATTTTCATCTACTCTATTGCTTGATATGATTCTGCATCCCCATTCCTTCCAATCACTCATTGATTTATTCAGGTAACACCCATTGAAGATCTCTTATGTGCCAGGTGTGATATTACACATTGAGGTTATGAATTCATTTACTCAACAAGAGGAAGCTGTTTTAGGTCAGGGACTGTTTTTGACTCTTTGATGTTAGCAGTGAATAAACATAAAAAATTGTTAAAAAGAAGTACATGCAGAGAAGGGAGGAGCAAAAATTTCCTGTTACTAACTTGATAGGCAGCAAGGATACAGCCTGTAAAGTAGCTTCTTCAGTGTGGTGGGCAGCACAAGTATTTTTGTAGGGTTGTGAGGAGAAGTTATACTGAGGACAGGTAGCAAAACTTCTGACAACAGGAACCTGAGTAAAATTTCAAGTTTGGCACAACAGGATATTGGTGATATTAACGGGTGTAAACAAAAACAGAAAGACTTGCAATTTCTATGAGAAAAGCACAAGTGGTTATTTCTTAGTAACTCAGCCTTAACTTAAGGCTAACCAGAACGGAAACATACTTAAGAGAGCAGAAAAATTCAAGATAGGAAAGTACAGGCTTTTATATTTTTGTCTTGATGCAGTTACATTTAATGGGGAAGACAGAAGCTAAACAAAACAAGTAAATGGTATACTATAGTGTATTAGAGGTGATAGGTGCTATGGACAGAAGTATAGAGTTGAGAATGAAATGAGGAACACATGTATGTGCGTCCATGCACGTGTGTATGCTCATACATATTATTTTAAGTGGGATAATTAGGGAAGAACTCAGAGACAGTAGAAAACACAAACAAGGAGTGCCTTACTTTTAGGAACTCAGTCTCCTGGGGGAGTCAGAGAGGCTCAGCATAAGATGAGATGGAAATAATATGCTAGATACCTTACCATGCTGGGGAGTAGTTAAAGAAAGTATCTCAGATAAAAAGCCACAGCAGCTATATATGAAGTTGAGTCAGAGTTAAGAAAGCTGGGTAAGACTGTTATGCTAAATATCTTAAATGCACCCCAGAGGGCCCTGTGCTTAATTAAGGCTTAACTGCTCACTTGTGGAGCCACTGGGAGGTAGCTTCACCAATGTCTTTCAGAGTTGTCCTGGAAAGGGTTGTAGTGCTGTGGTTGTCCACTTTTCAGTAGTGCCTGCATAATATGAAGAACCACCTGTAAACTAGGCTCTCATCTGTACTCCTCTGTAAACTGATCATAGATACAGCCCTGGTGGAGACAGGCAGAACACAGTATAGCAAGATAGGAACCATGGATATTTGGATCATTTCTCCATGTCACTTGTTTGAACCTTTATGCCTACTCAGGCCTGGTAGCATACATTGCTATTTGCTGATAGAAAGCTGCTGTGCACATACAACTTTATGACACATGGGTAAGATAGCATCCAGATCATGATGGGCAGCTCAGGTGCATAACTTGAGGTCTCACAGTCAAGAAATGAGTTTTAACAAAGGCCCAGTAAGGTCAGGAGCTGTTTCACAAAGGAAGTATACCTGTCTGTTGATGACATCAGAGCCTTGCTCCAAAGTCCCAAGGACTTTTACTGTAATTCACCGATGAGGGTTTGGCAGAGGCTCCAAACAGCACCTCCATCTGCCACTGACACCTCAGGAACCACTGAGCCTCCTGGATCACATAGCCCAAATGCTAGAGCAGCCTGCACACCAGACTGAATCTAATGCAGAGGCTTCTCTTATTCTAAGCCCTTCTCAAAACTAGTAGATTTCTGAGACACTCAGTAAATGCGCAAGAATAGTACATCCATGTAAGGATGTGTTGTCTCCAGATCCAAATAGGCTCACAAGGCATTGTATCTCTTTTCTTGGTTGTAGGAGGGACCAAATACAACAGGTCATATTTCCTTTTAGAAGGGATATCTCTGCATGCTCCAAGCCTCTGGACTCCTAGAAATTTCACTAAGGTAGAAGTTCCTTGAATTTAGTTAGATTTATTTCCCACTCTCTGGTATGCAAATGCTTTACTAGCAAGTCCAAAGTGGTTGCTAACTGTGGCTCACTTGGTACAACAAGCATAATGTCATTAATGTAATAAACCAATGTGATAGTTTGTAGAAAATGAAGATGATCAAGATCCCTGCAAACTAAATTGTGCCACAGAGCTGGAGAGTTGATATATCCCTAAGGTGAAGCAGTAAAGGTGTATTGTTGGCTTTTCCAGCTGAAAGCAATTTGATTCTGATGGGTCTTATGGATAGGTATGGAGAAAAAGGCATTTGCCAAATCAATAGCTGCATACCAGGTGTTGATTTGCTCAAGCAAATTTGCTGGTATAGCAGCTGCAACTGGAATTGATTAATGATGATAGTCATTAATGATGGTTGCCACTTGAAGATGGTAGCCCATCATCCTACAAGATCTATCATCATCTGTGCAGGTCAAATGGGGGGATTAAATGGGGATGTGGTGAGAGCCACTACTCCTGCGTTTTTCAAGTCATTAATGGTGGAACAAATGTTTGCAATCCCTCTAAGGCTGTGATATTGCTTCTGATGTACTATTTTCCCATGTAGAGATAATTCCATTGGCTTTCATTTGGCCTTTTATACCATAATAGTGCTCACTCCATAGGCTAGAGAACCAATATGGGGATTTCCAAGGAATGAGTGCTTTTTTGTTTTTGTTTTTTTTTTGGTACCAGGGATCAAACTTGGGTCCTTGTGCTTGCAAAGCAGGTGGCAGAACCACTGAGCTAAATCCCCGGCCCTAGGACTAAGTATTTCTAACAGGTATATGCATTCTGGAACTGGGGAAAAGACCACAAGATAGATTCAGGGACCCATTGAACCCACTGAGTTAGACTAAGGCTATCACCTGATCTCAAAAGCCCTTACTCTTATGGGGAGATCACAATGATGATTTTGATCTCTTGGAATTAGTGTTCTGAACCAGTTTCCAGCACTCCCCAAACCCTCCGATCATTTACTTTACCCCAATGTATGGTTACCCTGGTAAAAGGTCTTACATTCCTTTGGGATTGATGGGAGAAAGACTGAAGTATAACGTTTTGATAGTGCAACAGAGTGTTTTCTCAAGGGGACCCAGCCTCCTTTTCATTCAAAGGGTTCTGTGGCTGTAAACTGGCTTATATCTGGGAATTGGTTGAAGGGCTGTGATTCCTGTGATTTTCTTTTGCCATGATTTGAGGTAGATTTTTGTTCACTCGCCCTAACATGTTTCCACTTATATAAATCTAGGAAAAATTTAGTAGCACATCTTGGAATACAATGATTAATTACCTAATGCCATAGGTCTACAAATGTCAGACCATTCTAATTGCTTTTCCTCAGCTCTGTATTATAATAAATATGCCCATCCTGCCTTTGGCAGTTGAGTCCTGGCATTTGGCCTCCATCACTCTGGGATCCATTTATATCCATTGTATTTAAGTTTCTTTATTGAGGGACTGAATTCCCCACTTTAAGGTCTGACATTCAGAGAGGAGCAATGACAGAGGTTTTCAAGGATGCCAATGCTCCCCTTACAAAACTGTTTCATAAGGTATTAATGAAGGATACATTTTCTGGACCTTCCCAGTGTGGCAAATCTACTCCAGCATACTTATTTCCCAAAGCCTTTGAATAAATAGCCTCATCAACAAGAAATGATGGAATATCAGGCATTTCCAGCTCTTTAACTATGGGTCATCTTTTGATCCATGTTCCAACCAACCATACAAATGAACTATTAGCACCTTTTTTTTTCTTTATTGGTACATTTTAGGTATACAATACAGTTACATTCATCATCAGGATCTTGTACCTTTGATAGAACTCTTGTAAATAATCTAAAAACCTACAAAATGTTAGGAAAATATGAAATGACCTCTGCTCTCTCTAACAGCAATCTGCTTTGTTTAGTTCAAAATTAACAGACACTGGAGGCATTGACCATGAAGTGGGACATCTGGCCTCATTTCTGACCTTGAACATCCACTTCCTGTGCACTAGAATAGATAGCTAGATGAATTCTAAGGTAAACTCCCTAACTACAAGGAATTGTTACATCTGTGTTAAAGTTAACTGTTCTGTCATTGTAATTTGTACATGGGTAATGTGAACTGAGGAAATGAAATGTAACCACCTAAATGAGATAAAACCCATAGAAGAAGAAGCCACAATCCAGTAAGGGGTTGATCACTGGCACTGCTTTTAGTACGATTGGTCTTTTGCTGGGAAAATAAACCTTTTATTATATTACTTCCATTCTGCATCTCTGTGTGTGTCATTTACCAACTCCTTCGGTAACTTGGTTCTCATTTTATCCACATTCCCCTGGCCTCCCTTCACCCCCCCACCCTTTCCTATTTACAAAAGCTATATTTCCATTTTTTCCTTTTCTCTTTTTTTCTATTTCCTTCATACCTTTTCCCTACCTCTCCCACTTCCCTACACTTTTACAGCTTTTTTCCTATTACATTTTGATTCTTATTTACACTTTTAGTTTATCACACCAGAGACCTATTCAGTATTTACACACATATGTCCTATTAATTTCACTTAAGAATATGTCCTCAATGTGCATTCACTTAGCTCTAAATGTCTCTAATTTCTGGTTCTTTATGCCTCAGTAGTACTCCATTTTATTAAAAAATTTATTTTTTCCTCACACTTTGAGGCCCTTTTTATTTATTTTTAAATCTTTATTAAATTTATTGTTATATATTATTCATGTAGTTACATTCATAATTGGGATCTTTTACCTATACTTGACTTATTGGATTTTTATACCCATTCTCCAGCCCTCCCCTCAGACCTTCCACCCTTCCCTATTTACAAAGACATGGTTACCATGTTTTTCCTTTTCACATATTTTTTTCTTTTCCCTTTTAACTCTCTGCTTCTTTACACAGTCTCCAGTTCATGGGGAATTAGGCTGTATCCAAGCTTTAGCTATTACAAACTCATGCTATAAATATGGGTGAGCATATATCAATGTGTTATGATTTTTAAAATTCTTTTGGGAAGATACCCAGCAGGGGAATAGCTGGGTCAAATGGGACTTCTAATCCTAGTTGTTTAAGGTACATCCACATTGATTTCCATAGTGGTTGCACCAGTCTCCACTCCCACAAACAATGGAGAAGGGTTCCTTTCTCCCCACAACCCCATCAACATTTGTTATTGGTTGACTTCTTGATAGCAGCCATTCTTTCTGCGTTTTGATGGAATCTCAGTGTTGTTTTCATCTGCATCTCTCGAATGACCAGTGATGTGGAACATTGTTTCATATATTTACTTGCTGCTTTTACTTCTTTGTCTGATAAATGTCTGTTCATTTCAGATGCACATTTATGAATTGGGTTTTTTAATTTGGGGGGGTCTGAGTTTTTTGTGTTCTTTATATTTTCTGGCTAGTAGACCTTTGAGGAACAGCTGGTAAATATTTTTCCCACACTATAGTTTGTCTCTTAGATCTCTTGGTGGTTTCTCTTGAAGTGCAGCAGTTTTTAAAAAAGATGATATCCCAGTTGTTGATTCTTTGTGCAAGTTCCCATGCTACTAGGGGTTTGTTCATAAAGACCTTTCCTAGAATCATGTCTTCAAGAGTTCTACCTAACTTATCTTCCAGAAAGTTTAGTGTTTATGTTTTAATATTTAGATCTTTAATCCATGTGGATTTCAGTTTAGTGCCCGGTGAAAGATAGGGGTCTAGGTCTAATCTTTGGCAGGTTGAAATCCAGTTTTTCAGACATCATTTATTAAAGAGGCTATTTTTTTTTCCAGTGAGGATAGTTGGCTCCTTTGTCAAAGATGAGGTAGCTGAGCATATCTGGAGTTATATCTGCATCTTCTAATCTGTTCCACTGATTCTTGGGTCTGTTTCTTTGTCAGTACCATGCTGTTTTTATCACAATGGCTTTGTAGTATATTTCAAGTTGGGGATTGTGATCACCCCTGCTATGTCTCTGTTGTTGCTATTCTAGGTCTCTTCTAGTTCCAAATAAATTTTTGGATTGTTCTCAATCCAAAATATATTCAGTGAAATATACTCTTGGGATTTCAATTAGGCTTGCATTGAATCTGTAAGGCAGTTTTGGAAGTATGGCATTTTCACTATGTTGTTTCTTCCTACCCAGGAAGAAGGGATGTCTTTCCATTTTCTTATCTCCTCTTTGATCAGTTTTTTCAGAGTACTGTAGTTCTCAATATAGAGGTCTTTTGCTTCCTGCATTAGTTTGATTCCTAGATATTTCATTTTTTGGATGCTATTGTGAAAAGAATTGTTTCTCTAATTTCTCTCTCAGTGAGTCTGTTATTTGTGTACAAGAAGGCTATTGAGTATTGACCTTGTATCCAGCTACTCCACTGAATCTGTCAATTAAGTCTTGAAGTTTTTGGTGGAGTTTTTTGGGTCTTCTATGTATAGTATCATGTCATCAGCAAATAATGATAGTTAATTTCTTCCTTTTCTATCTTTATTGCTTTTATTTCTTCCTATTGTCTAATTGCTGTGGCTAATGTTTCTAAAACTATATTGACCAGCAGTAGTAACAGGTCATCCTTGTTTGTTCCTGACTTTAATGCAAAGGTTTTCAGTTTTTGACCATTTAGTATGATGTTGGCTGTTGGTTTTTCATAGATTGCCTTGTGTAAATACTGACTAGTTTCTCTGGTGTGAAAAACTATAGTAGTACACAAGATACTAATGGGATAATTAGCAATGTGAAATAGGAAGAAAGGGCTAAAGGCATAGGGAAAGTGGGAAGGGTAGGGGAAGGGAATAAGGAAAAATAAAAAAATATGAGAAAATGAAAAAATGGAAATAAAGTGTTTGTAAATGGGGAGGGGAGGAGTGGGTAAAGGGAGGGCAGGGAAAAGGGGAAAAAATGAGAACCAAGACCTGTCATGTCAAAGTACGAGATCCCAGTAATTAATGTAACTGTACTGTATACCTAGAATATACTAATATACTCAATAAAAAGGAAAAAAAATGTACATTGAAAGTTCTCGGTCACACTGAAGAACTTTGGCTCCCTCCAACCAACTGCTGATACCTACACCAATCTGGTTTTCAAATCCTGAGTCAAAAGCACCAAAATTAAAAATAAAAATAAATAAATAAATAAATAAATAAATAAATAGATAAATAAATAAATAAAATAAAAAAAGCCATACACAATAGAGTGTGAGGCCAGGATGGAGCCACCAATACACACAAGAGTATTGTATTCATGGGAAGCAATAATCTTGATCTTCATCATGCTGGGTGCAAGGGCAGCAATCTCCTCCTGCATTCTGTCAGTGATGTCCAGGTACATGGGACCACTAGACAGTAGTCTTGGTGTACAGTTCCTTGCAGATGTCCACATCCCATTACACAATGGAGTTAAAGGTAGTTTCGTGGATTGTGCAGGATTCCATGCCCAGGAAATAGGGCTGGAAGAGAGCCTCTGGGCAGCAGAATTACTTGTTGCTGATGGTGATAGCCTAGTCATCAGGCAGCTCCTAGCTCTTCTCCAGGGCAGAGGAGGACATAGCAATGACCATCTCTGCTCAAAGTCCAGGGCAACATAGCATAGCCTCTCCTTGATATCACACACAATTTCCCACTCGGCTGTGACTCCACTCTGCCAGGATCTTCATGAAGTAGTTTATTAGGTCCCAGCCAGCCAGGTCCAGATGAAGTATGGTGTAGGGGAGGGCATAGCCCTCATAGTGTGCAGTGTGGGTGAGTCCCTCAATGGAGTCCATTATGATTCCAGTGTGTGGCCAGAGGCATACAGGGACAGCACAGCCTGGATGGCCATGTAGATGGCTGGAGTACAGAAGGTCTCAACAGTGACCTGGGTCCTCTTCTCACAGTTAGCCTTGGGGCTCAGGGAAGCCACGGTCAGCAGAATGGTGTGCCCCCAGAGGCCACTCATTGTAGAAGGTGTGGTGGCAGATCTTCTCCATGTCATCCCAGCTGGTGATGATGCCGAACCTGATGGGGTATTTCAGGGTCAGGATGCCTCTCTTGCTCTGGCCTTCATCTCCCACATAGTAGTCCTAGCCCATGCTCAACATGATGTCCTGGGCACTCCACGATTGGAGGGGGCAAAATTGCCTCTGTGAAGCTGGCCTTGCACATGCCAGAGTGGTTATCTGCAATGAGTGCAGTGATATTGTTATCCATGGAGAGCTGGATAGTGGTGGAGATCCATGATGGAGAAGCAAGGGGCAGTACTCATGGACTGAATGCGGACTTGGCAGTCAGCACCTTCTATACTCTGAGCTCCAACACTAAAGCCAGAATCTCTGCCTAATGAGTCCATATCAAGAAATTCAGCCTGATCTAGGTATATATTCCTTCCATACCTTTAAAACCCATTCCCATACCTATTTTTCAAACCTCTGAAAATTCAGTAATTTCCTTGGGAGTGTAGCATAGCTCCTCATGGGTCACACTGCATATCTCACCTTTTTGGATCTTTCAGAGATTTGAGCATGCTTATAGGCCTAAGGTGAAAGATCCAAATTGTATAACTGATGATGTGAAATAGGAACAAAATGGCTAAAGGTGTAAGGGAAGTGAGAAGGGTAGGGGAAAGGAAATAAGACACAAGAAAAAATATGAGAAAAGGAAAAAAATGGAAGCAGAGTCTTTATAAATAGGGGAGGGTGGAGGTGGTGAAGGGAGGGCAGGGGCATGAGGAAAAAATGAAAACCAAGATCAGTCATGTAAAGGTACAAGATGCCAATGATGAATGTAACTGTACTGTATACTTAAAAAGTATGAATAAACTCAATAATAATAATAAAAAAAGAAAGTAGATAGTGAAAGTGGGTTCTGAGGAGGATTGGCATTGTTTTTCTAGGTGTGACAGTTAACTGGCTCTGTCAATTTGAGTAAGAAATACCCAACTAAAATGGATTGGCATAGTTCTGAGCATGGCTGAGGGGATTTGCTGAAGACTGAAGACCCACCCTGGGGCAGTTTGTCACCTGAATGGTATAAAGGGGAAATGAAGAAGGAAGACGCCTTTCTCTTCCTTCAGAGGAGCTCTAGCCTTCACCTTCATCTTGGATATCATCTCTTGGCTTCCAGCCTTCCATCAAAGCCTTCCTTTGGCCTCCTGGCCTCCTGATAAGGGACACTACAATGAACTCTGGGCCTTTGACTGGATCCTTCAGCTCTCTAGGATTCAGGCAGAACTTTTGAAGTGTTCCACACCTAACTTTGTTGAGTGGCCACTGTAAGGCAGTCTTGTAAGTTCTTATATATTTGTACTTCTTGCATTAAATCTAGCTGACTGATACACTTGGCAACTGCATCAGGGAAGGTTATTACTCTTTCCATAAACAATGCAGGATTGGTTTTCTCAGGCAGCGGTGGAGAGGCTAACACACAGGGGTTGGGGAGTAAGGATACTTCTGCCACTGAGGATGCAGAGTAATATCAGAATTTTGGAGTTCAATGTTTCTAGCATCATCAGGTTCCTCTCAAACATCCCCCCCCCAATAATTACTGGGATGCCATTGTTTTCAAGTAAGTATCTTCATTTTAATTGCAGATACCTTTTGAGGCCAAGTGTTAAACTTGCACTGTAATTCAGCCAATTTCATTATACAGGCTTGTATTTGATTTTCAGCAACTTCAGCTCTATGTCTAAAAGAAAGAAGATGCTGCTTCAGGACACATTTGGAGGTTTTTACATTGTCTCTGCATGTCTGGATCTGGGAATTTGAATCTGTGAGTTTATGATATTCCTTTAGTAGTTTTTCCATAGAGAAATGCTAAGAGTGGCCATCCAGCATCATTATATTGCTTAATCTTCTAAAAATGTTCAAAAGTATAGTCACTGGATTCCTTGCATCTCACAAGGGGTAAGTTAGGATAATCAAATGTACCTATGTCATGTATTAGTTTAAATATTTCACACCATGGACTATCAGTACAGTGGTACCTCAGCTCACAAAGTTAATTCTTTTCACAATTCTAGTTGCAAACCAAATTAAATGATAACCAAATCAAATTTCCCCATAAGCTCAACAGTGAACCTAACCATTGAATTTGATTTAGTTCTAGTCCAGTTTGTGACCAGAATTATAGAAAGAAATGAGTTTGCAAAGTGAAGTACCACTGTACTCTGTACATTAACAGAAGTAGAGACCATGGCCATATTAGGTCTCTTCAAATCAGAATACCAAATTTATCATTACAATTATGTTTCTCTACAACTACTACTGGTATCAAATTTATTTTAGGATTCTCTACAGGAATGGAATAGAAAATATATGCGTAATTGTTCAAGGGGATTTTTAGGTAGGCTTATAGGATTAGAGGTAGGAGAGTCCACAGTGGCTGTTTGCACACTGGAAAACCAGAGGATCTGGAAGCTGCTCAGTCAACAGGATGGAAGCTGTAGAATAAGAAAATTTAAGAATACTCACCCATGGGCCAGGGATTTAGTTCAGGGGTGTGCCACCTGGCTTGCAAATGCAAAGTTCTGAGTTTGATCCCTTGTACAAAAAAAAAAAAAAAGAATACTCACCCAGTCCAAAGTTGAAGGCTGAAGACCTGAAAGCTCATTGTAGGATCACTGGTTTGAGTCTGTATTGGAATTCTTCTGAAGAAACTAGACACCTGCAGACTTATGTCCAAATGTTATGGCAGCAAAGGACAGACTCATTCAAGAAGACCAGGGCTCTTCAAAATGGAAACCTTTCCTTCTTTCCCCTTTAACTCCAACTAGGCTACAAGCCTATTAACTGGTGCCACCCACAACTGGGGTGTGTCTCCTGTACCAGTTTGCTGACCTAAGTGTCAATCATACACAGATGCATTCAGAACCGTACTTCACTAATCTTCTAAGAGTTTCTTAATCCATTCAAATTGACATATCATGATTAGTGATCATAGTAAGCCAACAAATATTGGATTCGTTTTTAGAAGAAACAGGCTGGAGATCATGTTAAAGATGAGTTATAGGACATTATGAGAAATGAATCTTATAATAGAAGTAGGGTGACCAATTTAGGAATTATTCATAAATTTAGGCAGGAAATAAGGAATACTTAAAAAAGTCAGAGGCAGTGATAGCAGAGGAGGAGAAGAAAGGATATTCAGGAACTATTTAGGTGGCTTGTACTGACAGCTGAAACTCTCAGGCCACCAACCTATTTCTCCATATGTTCCATTCCTTCAGTTTCTCATTGTTAGAAGCAAAAATAAACTTCCAATTCAAAACCTCAGCCCATAAGAATTAATCTGCCCATCTTATAATGTTTCTAAAGCTGCTGCAAGGAACTACAAGCTTCCCATGGCTGATAGTTTCAGTTCTTCTGCTGAATCTCTGCTGTGAGGTAGAGACTGAGCAAAGCTGTAAAAAAGGATTAAACATAGTGCTAACCCCAGGGAGGTTGAGCAAGGGAAGAGGACAGACAGGGCGACAGATAAAGTCCATAAAGTACATTATGGCAAGAGTATTTGCAACTGAGTCATGAGAAGTAGTTGCTTGGTAAATATTTGTGACTTCAAGTAGTCAAACAAGTGCTGTGAGCGTATGAAGAAGGCATGATAAACTTGGATGAGGATTGGCTGGAAAGGCTTAGCAGAAAAATATTTGAACTTTGTCTTCAAGCATGAGTATGTGCTTTTCCAAAAAGTGCAGGGATAGCATACAATTAAGATGAACTGGTAATAGCAAAGGAGACATGCATAGTCAGCTGTGAAATTATTTTTCTTTTTTGAAATATAGCTTAGGTTCACAGCTATACTCTATTACCTAAATTCATCCCTGATTAGGCAGGAAGGAAATGATTTCATTCTGAAGACAGAGACATAAATAATCACAGAAAACCAAAAATATAAATGCTATTTATTTCTGGTTCTTCTCTTAATGCATAATTAACATTTAGAATAAAATTCAGGGAGAAGCTAATTCTAATATTGGAAATGAATGACGAAAGATTTTTGAAGAGTCTAAGAAAGGCTTGGATCTTCTGGAAACCTCTAAGGAGTAAGACTTCAGGAATTAGACCAAGCCCCTCGAGTTGCATTTCTACTCTTTTCAGCCATGGGGTGACTCTCCCCATTGAGTCAAAAGTATTAAAATAAGCACTAAATGCAAATAGCTTTGAAGTGGTGCCCTTTAAGGTCATGGGAAAGCTTTCAGGTGATAGGAGCAATAAATACAGTTCAAGCTTGCAGGTGATGTACAGGAGTTGAGGATGACTGCACTTCATTTTTCAATGGCCATAGGCTTCTCCATCAATTATTCTCCTTAGCTTCTGATCATACTTTAAATAGGGCTCAGATTTCAAATCAACTGCACATTTCTGAGAAAGCAGTGAAAATCTGCCAGAGGCAAACATTAAATTTTGGTTAACACCGAATGAATTTATAGATTCTATTCTCTGAATCAACCAGTATAGATTTGCATTTGCTAACGATGTAATGTGTGGATTGGCTTTGTAGAAAGAATGTTAACATGACTCTCCAGCTGCTGATATTCAAACCAGAGAATCACTGTGATCTCAGAGCAGAGAGAGGCATGTGTTCTACAATCAAAGATCCAGTATTTATATCTACTACTTGCTTTGTCCTTCCTTAGGTTATGTAGGGAACGTTGAGATAAACTGAAAACAAATTTCCAAAGAAGATCCAACAAAGTGCAGTTAAGCATACCTTCCTCTACTTCCAAAATTGCCAGGTTTATTTTTATTTTTAATTGACACATATTATTTTACATATTTATGAGGTACAACGTGATAATTTGATCTAACCAAGATAATTAGCATTTCCATCTTATTAAACAGTCATCCTTTTTATGTGTTGGGAACCTTTGAACAACATTTCCTTCCTGATGAGTTTTAGTGTCCTTTAGAACAGTAAGAAATCTATAGTCTACAACAATTTATTATATTACTTATATTTGTCTCTTTGCAATAGGCAGGGGGAAAAAACAGCAGGAACTGAAAATTGGAGAACTCCCTGAAAAGGGGCCTAGTCTGGTCTTGAAGGATGGAGAAGGTGTTGACAAGGGGCTGGAGGAGGAAGGCAGGCATCCCTAATGGTGGGGTATTAGGGAAACAGAACAGACAGTGGGAAGATATGAGAATGGCTCTGTACAGAGAAGGGCCAGTTCCATCCATATGGCATGTCTTGGAAGGTGGCAGCATAAATAGGTAGGAGCAAAGTCAAATTCTGAAGGCCTTAGAAGGTGTGCAAAGGAATTAGGACTTGATGTAGAACACAACAGGAGCCATTGCAAGATGTTGGACAGGGCCTCAAAATGGTAAATAATAAATGTATTCAGAAATACCTGGAATTATAGATCAGATATGGGAAAAAGCAATTTGGAGAACAGAATAGTTTTCCTAACTGTTTCAATTATCAAATTCCAATTGGCGAAATGATAATGATGGGGATGGGGAAGAAAAGAGTATTTATTATTTATAATCACTTATTATCCAAATATCACTCCTTGAGGAAAACACTGGGGATGTAAGAATTTGGAAAAAATTGTTGCCTGACTAAAAATCTAGTAAAATAGCTGAACAAGATTATCCACTGAAAAATTTTGGAAGTTGGATAATTATCCAGAGTTCCCTTACAAAATTGAATCCTTTGAAAGTAGCTGGCTGTATATTCCTGTTAACAGAAGTCTGGACAGGGAGCAATAGGATCTTTTAGCCAGAATATGGAAGCCTGTGTATGTGGTGATACAGTCTTTCCAAGTTAGAAAAAACATCAAATCCAGAGAGAAATAAGATGGGTGACATTTCTGTGATAGAGGTCACAAATGCTGGACAGATTCTGCTCTTATCTGGGCCCAGGGTCATAGTGTTTCCTCCAATGGCATTGGAGAGATAAATGGAGAAGATAAATCTTCCTGTTACTTTTTAAAATTCTCTATACATTTACATTTCTTTCAACATAGCCCAGAGATTAAAGGCCTGCATGATTATCTTTAAAAAAGAGGTTCTTAACCTTTTCTTTTTTCTCTCCCATTGGACCAGCACCAAATTAGAAGGGCAAATTTCTTTTGGTACCAGGGATTGAACTTGGGTCCTTGAGCTTGCAAGGCAGGCCACTGAACCACTGTGCTAAATCCCTGGCCCAGAAGGGCAAATTTCTACATTTCATTCTTATTTTATTCATCTCATTTTTTAAATTCATCCATGAGTATATCCTATGTTATAGCAGTATCTTTGTAATGTTAAAAAAACATAAATTCCATAATGCTCAATAACAAATTTATTTTTCAAGCATATACTGTACTTTTAAATTTTATGTTATCATCAGGAAGAGGCTTATACCATTTGTTGTTAAAAACCAGGAGAAGGCCATATTGGCACATCTACTAGAGAACTATTGATAATGACCAAAATTCAACTTGGTTTATTGGACTTACTCGTCTTTAAAATATAACATAACTGTGCAATTAAGAAACACTATCTAGCTATATTCTGATAACACTCTGAATATAATTTATTCATTTCATCCACATACATTTGTCTTCCTCTTTCTGCACAGAGTTGGTGATTCTAGTGTCAGAGGAGGAGGTGATTCTGTCTCTTTATGGTGTTGAATCTCCTAATCTTTTCTCCCCAAGTATTAATTAATTATATAATTCATTCAGTCATCCCATAAACATTTCTGAGAGCCTATGCTAGATATGGAGGTAAAGGTGTGAGAAGACAAACCCAAGCATTCCATGCAGTGGGAGAAGACAGACTCCTTCCAGCCGATTTTCTACCATTCTGCTCCATTGGGCTGTTTTTCCTCAGGCATAACCCAAATCAGTCCTTACTATATCAACCGAAAAATTCAATTTATCTTTCCTTTGCCATTGGTTCCTACTCTAAAGCTTTTACTCCATGACACCATGCTCTGTGCTATTTTAGATTTTTGGTAAATTCCTTTTATGTGCCTCTTGTGTACTGTTTTAGTTTGTTTCAAATCTACATTGAATCCTCAGCCTTTGTCTTCTGAGTATATTCATGATACCAAGGGATCTCATTCATACCTTCAGTTATGACCTCCGGACCCATATTTCCAGCTCTTTGAAGGACCTCTTCCTGCGGATGACTTATAGAGATATCAACTGTGTATCACAAAATACCTATGTACAACCACCAAACCCTTCCCACCTTCCTATTTCTTTTCACTCAGCCAGACAGGGCTAACTCCTCTGGTTTGTGTAGCTTTTATCACCTTGCTTTGAAGCATATTACCAGTTATTTGATTTTGGAAAATAGATATCTCTGAATCTCTTTCTCTAACAGACAGTGATGGTAGTCTTAATCATATGGGGTTATTGCGAAGAACAGGTGAAATGACTACAGACAGCTGAGTTAGGTAAAAATATTACAGGCAGCGTCAGATAGGGAGAGGTCCTGGAAAGAGTCAGAACAAAGGTAAAACATATCACAACTACAGGCAGAGATACATCTGTTAGAGGCCAGGCCTGTATACTTCCTTAAAGAGCAAACACTAGGCCTAATGAAGTCTATATAGACATCAACCACACTGGTGGGTGACCACAGACCTCTGGACCCACCACTTCGAAGAAGAAGTCTTTGTTCTTTCCATTCACACTTGTTACATGCTCTGTTTCCCAACTGGATCACTATTAACTAAGTGACTCACTTGTAACCTTATTGGATGATCATGAGTGTGGCCCATGTAGTACCTACATGGGTTTTACCCCATAAAACACCCCTATAGAGTGGAGTCCCAGGCTACCCATTTGAGACCCCTCCTGCCTCTGAGGAGCTATCCTAACAGTAAATATCTTCCTATCTTAACCTCGATTGTTCCTGGAATTCATTCTTCAATATTTTAGAGAACAAGAGCTTGGCATATCAGACATCTAACAAGTGGGGAGATATAATATTTCATGTTTCATCTCTGGTATTATTTCCAGTATCAAAATTATTTGTAGCATCTTTGATGGCTGATACCCAGCACAGGTTTACTTCTTCCTCTTCCTTCTCTTTTCCCTCAGGAGATGGGGAATGTCCTGAGGGCAGGGTCTGTGTATTTTTAATTTGCAATGCTATCATTGTTTAGTGAATCTGAGAACCTAAACAATAGCATGAATCTAAAATAGACCCATAGGATTTGAAATTGGGGCTGCCAGTCTTTTAGCTTGTGTATTCATTCTGTAGGAAAGTACAAAAATAACTTTAGGTTAGATTCTATACAGTGATGCCAGAAATATTAATTAAAGGTTTTACTTAGGGTGTGTCTTCACATGTAATAAAACCTATATTTGTACATTGAGAACACAATCTGATCACAAATAGATCAACCAGACCCCCCCCCAAAAAAAAGATCAACAAAGAGATATCAGAACGGAACCAAATTTTTGAATTCTACTTAGTAGATGTCTTGACATAGTAGATGTCTACCAGGTGTTCCACCCTACAGCATCAGAATACATATTTTTTTCCTAGCTGCACACAGGATATTCTCCAAAACAGACTACATTGTTATGTCCAGGAGTGGACAGCTCACCATGCCAGGTCATGCCATGCCACTCTGGTAAAAATGTAGCTCCCAGTGATCCTAAAATGTGCCAGTAAAGAATATAAAAGAGCAAAGTTTAATATAACAAAAGGCAGTTTATTTGGAAAAAGATAGAAAAGAAAGGGTATATAGCTATGCTGAACTGGTAGGAGGCATCAGAGCTGAAAGCCCATAAGCTCTTATCCCTGGCTCCTTTTATTGGGGACTATTTTCTTTCCCATTTCTCAGGTAGACACTTGTCAATATCTGATCTGCTCTCTTCTTTTTCTTTTTCTTTCTTTCTTTTTTTTTTTTTTTTTTTTTTTTTTCG
>NW_022900950.1:40332834-40346760 GCF_012274545.1 Fukomys damarensis | reverse complement strand
TTTTTTTTTTTTTTTTTTTTTGGTACCAGGGATTGAACTCAGGTCCTTGTGCTTGCAAGGCAGGCAACCGAACTGCTGAGCTAAATCCCTGGCACTGATCTGCTCTCTTGACTGTCTTTCATCCTACTCTCAACATGTCTGCCTACATTCCTTCTGGCCATTTGGTTTGTTCCTCTCCCTTTGTAATGAATAAGTGAAGGGGGGAGGGCTTATAGAGAAGAAGCTTAGACTTAATGACTAAGTGTAGGGGACATGTGTACATGTGTGTATCTGGTGCAATACTATACTGATGTAATACTGATATTAGTCATGTTAAAATGAGAACATACATACATGTATATATTTCTAGGTGTGTGTGTGTGTGTGTGTGTGTATGCACATCTTATACATTAAATAAGAGCCCATAGAAGGCTGTCTCTTATCTCCCTTGCATTCATTCAGGTGGGTGAGGGGAACTGGCTTTCTTGACCTTTCATGTCCCTGGCTTCCTCAGTGTCCTGTTAAATTCTTATGGTAACTGTTACCTGGTACTTCTTTCAGTCTAGCTTCTGTCTTCCTTATCTTTTTTTTTTTAATGTTTTCTTTATACCCTTTTTATTGAAGGTATTGCTACTTTTTAAGTATACAGTACAGTTACATTCACCATTGGGATCTTGTACCTTTACATGACTGATCTTGTTTCTCATTTTTTCCCCATATTCCTGCCCTCCCTTCACCCACCCCACCCTTCCCTATTTACATAGACTTTGTTTCCATTTTTTTATTTTCTCATATTTTTTCTTGTCCCTTATTTCCTTCCCCACCCTTCCCCCTTACCCTACACTGTTGTTTTTCAAATTTCCCTACCTGTAGAGGCAGAACCTTTTTTCTGCCTATGATCCCATGTCCCTATAACATACTAGCTTATAGAACATGCCTAAGTAAATGCAAAGGAATTATCAGACCATAGTGCAATGAAATTGGAAATCAATGACAACAGAAATCAAGAGAAAAAACTGCATAAATACAATAAAATTAAATAATATCCTACTCTCTTGAATATCCAATGAGTCACAGATGAAGTAAAGAAGAATTAGATTGTTTATACAATTAAATATTAATACCAATACAACATACAACTTATGGGACCCAAAGAAAGCAGTCCTATGAGGGAAATTTATAGCAGTGAGTTCCCACATCAGAAAAACAGAGCAAGCTCAAATAAGCAACCTAATGTTGAACTTGAAGTGTCTAGAAGAAGAGAAAGTCAAGGAGCAAGCTTGTTCAAAAGAGAAAATTATACAGATCACAGCAGAAATTAATGCAACTGAGACTAAGAGAACAATAAAAAGAATCAATGAATCAAAGAGTTGGTTCTCAAAAAGATTAAGTAAAACTGAAAAAGCCTTACACAAACTTATTTAAAAAGGAAAGAAAAGACTCAAATCCATGCAATTAGAAAGGAAAAAAGTCACACACAAACAGATCCAGCAGAAATCCAGAAGATCATCAATACCAACTTCAAGAATGTGTATTCTAATAAGATACAAAACAGAAAAAAGTACACATTCCTAGATACATATGAATTACCAAAGCTCAATCAAGAAGGTATAAAAATTCTAAATTCCCCTGCCTGCCTCGCAAGTGCAAGGAGTTTGATCCTCAGTACAAAAAACAACAATAACAACAAATGTAAGTAACTTCAGATCAATCAGTGAAACTGAAAATGTAATTTAAAACCTACCAACTGGGGATTTAGTTCAGTGGTTCCGCTGCCTGCCTTGCAAGTGCGGGGACCCGAGTTTGATCCCCAGTACCAAAGAGATAAATAAATAAAATTTTAAAAATATAACCTACCAACAAGGAAAAGTCCAGGTATGTCAGGACTCTACAATCTGACTGACTGGATTCTACAAGCAATTTCAAGAAGATCTAATGCCACTGCTCCTCAAACTCTTCAGTGAATTTGAAAGGGAAGCAATGCTCCCAAATTTATTCCTGAAAGTAAGCATTGCCCTGATACCAAAACCAGACCCAAACAAGAGAACTACAGGTCAATCTCCTTAATGAACATAGATGAAGAAAATCCTCAATAAGACAATGATAAACAACATGAAGCACATCATTAAGACGATTAAACAACATGACCAAGTAGGATTGATCCTAGGGATGCAGGTATGATTCAAAGTACACCAATCAATAAATGTAACACAGCACATTAACAGAACCAAGCACAAAAACCACGTGATCAACTCAATAGATGCAGAAAAAAACATTTGACAAAGTCTGACACCAATTCATGATAAAAACGCTATAGAAAATTGGAATAGAAGATCTTTATCTCAATCTGACAAAAGCCATCTATGACAAACCAATAGCAAGTGTCATACTAAATGGCCAAAAACTGAAAGCTTTCATTCTAAAATCAGGAATAAGACAAGGTTGTCCATATGACCTCTCCTATTCAATATAGTTTTGGAAAGATTGTCCGAACAATTAGACAAAAGAAAGAAATAAAAAGAATAAGGATAGGACAGGAAGAAGTTAAACTATCATTATTTGTAGATGACATGATACTCTACATAGAAGACCCCAAGAGCTCCACCAAAAGACTTCTCTAGATTTAATAGCCAAATGCAGTAGCACAGCTGGATATAAAATCAACATCCCAAAATCAATAGCATTTTTGTACATAAATAACAAACTAATTGAGAGAGAAATTGGAGAAACTACAGCTTTCACAGTAGCATAAAAAATAAAGCAGTAACAAATCTAATGAAGGAAGTGAAAGACCCTTACATTGAAAACTACAGTACTCTGAAAAAGGAGACTGAAGAGGATATCAGAAAATGGAAAGATATCTCTTGCTTATGGATAGGAATAACCAATATAGTGAAAATGCCATACTATCAAAATTGTAATACAGATTTAATACAATCAAAGTACCAAAGCATACCTTACAGAATTAGAGAAAATAATCCTAGCATTCATTTGGGACCAGAAGAGACCTAGAATAGCAAAAGCAAATATGGGCAACAAAAGCAAGGCAGGGGGCATCACAATCCCTGACTTGAAATTATAGTACAGAGCTACATTGATAAAAAGTATCATGGTGTTGACAAAACAAACAAACAAACAACAAACCTAAGGAAAAATGGAACAGATTAGAATATACAGAAACAATTCCAGAAACACTCAGTTACTTTATCTTTGACAAAGGGCCAAACACCTTTACTGGAAGAAAAGTAGCCTCTTCAATGGTGCTGGGAAAACTGGCTTTCTACGTGCTGAAGTTTAAAACTAGATCCATGTCTCTCACCATGCACTAACCTAAAATCGAAATGGATCAAATATCTAAATATTAAAATAGAAACACTAAATCTGCTAGAAGAAAGAATAGATAGAACTCTTGAAGACATAGGTGTAGGAAAAGACTTTATGAACAAAATCCCAATTGCACAGCATATTACAAAGAATCAACAAATGTAATCTTATCTTATTAAAACGCTTTTGCACAGAAAAGAAACCACCAACAGAGTAAAGAGACAACCAACAGAGCGATAAAAATTTTTTTTGTCACCTGTTCCTCAGACAAAGGATGACTATCTAAAAAATATAAAAGAACTAAACAAAAAAGAAAACATACAAACAAACAAGATCACCCAAATTTAAAGACCAAATGCAAAAATTGGGCATCAGAAATGAATAGACACTTGTCAGATGAAGAGGTACAAACAGAAAATAAATATATGAAAAAATGTTCAACATCACTAGTCATTCAAGAGATACAAATCAAAACAATATTGAGATTCCATCTCACTCTAGAAAGATTGGCTATTATCAAGAAATTAACCAATAACAAATGCTAGCAAGGCTGTGGGGCTAAAGGAACCCTTCTCCACTGTTGGTGAGAATGTAGACTTGTGCAACCACTGTAGAAATCAGTGTGAAGAGGCCCCCCCAAAACTAAAACTAGAAGTTCCATTTGACCCCTTCTTGGTATCTTCTGGAAAGAATTAAAAGCATCATACCACTGTGATACATGCGCACCCATGTTTATCATAGCAAAATTGGTAATATTTAAATATTGGAAACAGCCCAAATGCCCAGAAATCAATAAATGGATGAAGATGATGTAGTTTTTTATACAATAGAGCACTACTCTGCCATAAAGGAGGATAAACTTGAAACATTTCTAGGTTAATGAATACACTTGAGACCATGCTCTTAAGTGAAAAGAATTGAACACACATATTTAAATTTCATATTGCTTTCTTGTGTGAGAAACTGAAAGGGTAAACAAGGAAAAAGTGTATACAAGAGATATTGTGAAATAGGAAGGACATATTCAAATGGGAAGGGAAATAAGGGAAGGATTAGGGGAAAGGAAGGGAAAAGATAAAAAGGAAAATGGGAACAGTGCTTTGGTAAAGAAGAGAGGGAAGAGGGGTTGATGAGAGGGGAGGGAATTGGGGATAAAAGAATCAAGATATATTATGTACAGGACTAAATTTCCTACAATGAATGTGATTATTATGTATACCTAAAATGTACAATAAATTAATTAAAAATAGGGTTGCAATAGTTGGAAGAGGAAAAAAGTCTGAAACCCACATTTGTAAAATTCAGCAAAGTTCTCAATCTGCACATTATTGCATTAGATGGTTTCATGATCTTTATTTTAATGGAAGTCTTATAGTCTTACATTTTCATTAGATTTTCCTTAGATCAAATGCAAGGTATTACATTTTTGGGGAGGATATCATCTTTATTCTACAGGGAAAATCAGAGGACTGAGTATTAATAGTACAGTTCCTTAACAAAGAATTCTTTGCTGTGGTTCAGCATTTACTATGATAACATGGTTGAGTGTAGTTGAATTATGATCTTGCCTTGAGAAAAAAATTAATGAGCCTACATACCTGTGGCTTGTAAGCAGATGCCCTGTGATTATGAAAGAGCTATTCAGTATTTCTCCAATTTAAATGCTGTGTGATATGCAGTAGGTAATTGTGTTCAGTCTGCTTTGAGCAAAAATATCTACTCTGTTGAAGAAGGTATGTTGCAAGCTGCTGAGTCACAAAGGTTCCTTCAATAAAAAGAAAGGGGATCCAGAGAAGAATTAATAATACCTGGGGGGCACACATAGCCTACTGCAAGAGGAGGGAGTGGAGTGTCTAATTTTGATGCTTGAGCCTCACAAGAAGCTAAGTGGCACAGTCCAAAGAGAACATATTGATCAAGCAGTGCAAATGCTGTCAAGGGCTACATTAAAACTTCTGCTTTAAATGCTCTAGTGAAATCATTTAAACTAAGCTTCTTTCTTGTTTTATGAGATGTTGCATAGCTCCTAAGCAAACATGTAAAGGTAGATTTTATTTGTTTTTCCCTTAAGTGTGTTTTGTATAGAAATATTGATATGCAGAAAGAAAAGTTCCCCCTTCCTTAATCTTTTGCTCATTCATTTTGTGGGAATATTACTGGGAGTGCCTTCTGTGTCCTGGCCTGGAAGGCTAGCTTGAGCCTTGCCTGAGAAAAGCTCAGTGTGTCCTCTGTGAGGGAGACAGATGAACCACTGCAGTGGGGAGTGCTGTGGGGTCCATTAACAGGAGTGATATGAAACCCAGAGGAGACACCCTGCATATGATGCAGGAAATAATATCTAAGAGAAATTTAAGGATCAGGATAATCTAGCCAGGCATTAGGGATGGGGAGGAACTGGTGCATGGTCCAGACAGAGGGAAAAACTTTGCAAAGTTTGGAGGCAGAGGGATAAGAGAGAGAGAGAGGAAGTTGGGATGATGGTAAGAAAAGATGAAGATCAATGTCCAAAGCCCTCTGAACCATGGAGAAATCTTTATTCTGAGCTCAGTGGAAAGCCACTAAGTGCTGGTAAAGGATGGAACAGATTTTTATTTCAGAAAGATTACTTTGACCTCAAGTGGGAGCAAGAATCAGAGGGGAATGAGGGCAAAAGCCAGAAGACCAGTTAAGGATCTTAGCTAAGTAACCTAAAGTAGGACAATAATGTTAAGGACAAATGGATGAATTCAAAAGTTCTCTGGAGGTCTGAAGATGAGGACTTTGTGGTTGTTTGAATGTAGGCATAGCAGTAGGTGGAATCAAGTATGAAAGAAATGAAAAAGAGAGGAGCAGGTTAATAGGTGAAGGGCAGGGCATGAGAAATCTAGTTTTGCATATGCTGAGTTTGTGACAAAAGGAAATTGGATTTTAGGTCAGCCAAGAGTGAATGGCATCGAGATGGAAATGAGGCCAGGCAAGCAGCTGTGACTGTGTGCAGTAGAAAGAAAAGAAGGCTAAGCACAAATATCTAACATTTAAAAGAAAAGTTGAGGAAAAAAATGCAGAGAAAGGTCTTGAAAAAGTGTGGCCAGAGCCCTGAGGAGGGAATTGTGGGGTCTTGAAAGGAAGTTGAAGTTTTGAGGATGGGATTTTCCAGTGTGTCAGTTGCTGCAGAGAGTTCAGATAAGGCAAGGACTGAGATATGGCCATTGGATCTACAGGCAAGAAGGTCAGTTACCATTAGCACAGCAATTTCGGTCACTGGATGTGTGTGTGTGTGTGTGTGTGTGTGTCTGTGTCTGTGTGTGCATGTGCATACATGTGCATGCATGTGTGTAGAAACCGGACCTCAGAGGGTTGAGAAAGTCAGAAAAGTCTTTGAGACAGCCTAATGACAAGGGGAGGAGAGTGTGACAGCTGAGGTCTCTGTTGCTGCTTTGGACAGCTGACATGGTTCAGAGTGACACCTAAGAGCACACCAGATGGGTTTCCTAGGTTATTGTTCTGCCTGCTCCTTGTGACCATGGTCTCTTCCCACATTCTGAACCACATCCCCAAACTCTTGATGCCTTGTCTGTTTGCTCTCTCCTAACTTAAGTTAGGACCAGGGAGGTCAATTAATGTATTGCAAGAAAATGAACACCTTTTTTTGTTTTTTTGAGACAGGGTCTCACTATGTAGTTGAGACTGACCTGGAACTGACTATGTAGCCCAGGCTGGTCTCACAGCTCCTCCTGCCTCAGCCTCCGTAGTGCTGGGATTACAGGTGTGTGCCACCATGCCCGGCTAGAAAATGAACATCTTTAAAAGTGATACTTTTTATGAGAAATGAGAAACACATAACTAAATGGATGCACAATGAGGCCTTACTCTGAAGTGAAATAAACAGGACACATATCTGTAAATATTGAATAGTTTTTCTGGTGTGAGAAACTGAAAGTGCAAATAAGGATCAAAATATATAATAGATAAATGTGAAACAGGAAATCAATATGGAGATACCTCAAAGAACTATGACTAGAGGACCCATATGACCCAATTATCCCTTTGCTGGGTATCTTTCCAAAAGAATTAAACAAATCATAACCACAGAGATATAGGCTCACCCATGTTTATAGTGGCACAATTTGTAATAGCTAAAACTTGGAAACAGCCCAATTGCTCACCAACTAGAGACTGGATAAGGAAGATGTGGTTTTTCTATAAAATGTAGTACTACTCAGCCATAAAGAATGAGAAACTAGAGTCATTCATAGGAAAATGGATGCATATTGAAGCCATACTCTTAAGTGAAATAAGCAAGTCACATGTGTAAATACCGAATAGTTTCTCTGGAGTGAAAAACTAAAAGTGTAAATAAGACCAAAATTGTATAACTGACAATGAAATAGAAACAAAAGGGCTAAAGGTGTAGGGGAAGTGGGAAGGGTAGGGTAAAGGAAATAAGGGAAAAGGAAAAAATATGAGAAAAGGAAAAAATGGAAACAAAATCTTTGTAAATAGGGGAAGTGGGAGGGGGTGAGGGGAGAGCAGGGGTATGGGGAAAAATACCTGTCAAGAACCAAGACCTGTCATGTAAAGGCACAAGATCCCAATGATAAATGTAACTGTACTGTATACTCAAAAAGTACCAATAAACTCAATGTAAAAAGAAAAGAAAAGGTTTAAAAGGGAAGGGGAAGTGGGAGGGGGAGGGAAAGGGATAAATATAAGAAAAGGAAAAAAAACCCAGAAACAAAGTCTTTGTAAATGGGGAGGGGTGGAGGGGTTGAAGGGAGGCCAGGGGAATGGGGACATAAATAAGAACAGAGACATATCATCTAAAGGTACAAATTCCCAATAATGAATGTCAGCATATTGTATACCTAAAATGTACGGATACAATTGATGAATTTAACAAATGATACTTTTTGGTCCGGGGGATTTAGCTTAGTGGTTCTCCTGCCTGCCTTACAAATGCAAAGTCTTGAGTTTGACCCCTAGTACAAAAAAGAAAAAAAGAAGATACTTTCTATGCAGGCCATTTTTGACTAAATTATTTTGTCAAATTTGAAATATTGGGGCCGGAGTTGCAGCTTGGTGGTAGAGCATTCATTTTCCTGGCATGCGCAAGGACTTGGGTTCAATCCCCAGTACAGTATATGAGAAATTCAATACAGCATTCTTATGGGCAGAAAGTGTGGCATTTTAGCTTTCTGTTGCTGGGACAAAATGCAGTAGTAGCTTGGTACTTATCATTAATTGGTTCTGAAAGGTGTGATGACTGCCAAGTATCATAAGTGCCAAACAAACCGTTTTAGCTGGAAAGCGTGGTGAGTCACAAGGCAATTGGCATCAATAAGTTCTAGCTCCTACGTTAAACATCCAACGACCGCTATTAGGACAAAATTCCACAAGCTTCAAAGTAGCTGCGTAACAAGGTACGACTATATCTGAAATATACAACTTCAGTGAGAAAAATTTCATTTGGCCTTACAGTGTCTGAGGTTTCAGTCTGGGGTCAGCTGGCTCCAAGGCGGGAACATCAGGGTGGAAGAAGGTGGTGGAGGAGAGCCGCTCACCTTACAGCAGTCAGGAGGCAGAGTGGGTTGGAAAGGGCAAGAGAAAGAGGTAGGGGTTGGAGGTAGATTTGCCCCTAGTGACCTAACCCTAAAAGCACATTCAACTGCTGCACTCATCAATGGATCAATCCACTCACAAGGTAAACACCCCCAAATCTGATACGGTCACCTTCTAAAAGCCCCACCTTTGAACCCATGAGCCTTTTGGAGGACTTTTGAAAAAAACCCAAACCATAACAAGTGATGTTAATGTGGGAGCAGGCTATTACTACATGGTTTGTTTACAGTTGGACTTTATATCATAGTACTATGTCATACCATTACCAAAACAAACATGACCATTCTAGATGCTTTCTGAAATTTTATATCAGATGGATAGTTGGCTCTCCTCCAAGCAACTGGGAGACGCACAATCATTCCATAAAGCCTCTTTCAGGACATTTTCATTGCAATGTAATCGAAAGACAAATTCTGTAGAGGAACTTTCATAGATTAGAATACAAATGTCTGCCTGGCTTTAGTTCTGTTAGGAGTGCAGGATAAGATAGTTTAAAGCAGCCCAGGGTGCAGAGGGACAAGCCAGCAGGTGCTGCTGACTCTGAGCACAGGATAGAAACTTCAGGCAAGTTCCAGAGTGGGAGAACTTCATGCTTTTGGCAAAAGTCGTTGAGGTGAATGGAAGCCCTAGAGGAGAACCTCCGAGGTTAGTGCAGGACAGCATCAGGAGGAGGGGAGAGAAAGTGTAGTGAAACAAATTTTTCTTACTAGTTTAAAGAAGCCCAGAGCAGGAGGCAGTAAAATCTGTAAAGAGGAAAAGGAATTCAGGCGGAACCATGGATTTCATTCAACCTAGCAAACAGTGCAGGATAAATTGTCTGCAAGGTCACTGAAGCGAAGAGAACAAATAAGCTTGAAATACTTTGATATTTATATGGAACAGCTGATTGAGAGCTACTCTGGCAGAGTCAGAAAGAGAGGTTTAAAGTCTCAAAAAGGGCAAGGTCCATGAAACAAATAAGATCCCTTTTCCTGTTCAGCATTTTTGTAAGTTCTTTGACTTATTACCACTTTTCTTGTCCTCATGGACGTTTTCAGTGTTGTAGTGTTCTCTGCTCCATCAAACTATTACTCACTTCTAAAACTCAGTGATCCATGAAATTATGTCTTCCAGTCTGACTTCTTTCCACTCTCTTGTTTAAGCAGAAGAATATTTGCTAGAGCTGTCATGAAGAAGTTGGCACTTTGAAAGGATCCTCGAAGGGCTCTGATTCACATCATTCCCACCAGTTTTTGAATGATTCTGGCAACGTCACTGTGAGTCAGTTCTCACAAATCTGAGTTCCCCTGCTGTTCTCCTTGAGGGAGAGGACATTTGATCTTGCAGAGCTGGTCTGTCTTTTACTCCCTCATTCGTTTTAAGAAAAATACTAAGCTATACCTCGCACACACACGCACGCGCACACACATTTCTGCTTTCACACAAATAAATATGTGAAACACATGGTCACGGCATTCCTCTACTTGTGAAGGCTCAGCAACAATCCCCAGCCGCAAGATGACACCCAAATCTAACGCAGTGTACAAGGCCTGTTGGCTGGAGTCCTGGCTAGCTGAGGTCTGTCAACTCCCTTCTCTACATTCCCTGAGAGAGACCTAATAGCCTTTCTGCCCTCCAGGGGTCATTAGTATGAAATGCTTCCTCTGTTCCTCTGAGGTGACGGCACATGGGTGAGGTGAAGAGCAGGAACAGCCTCCTTAGAAGGGGACTCTTGTCTTTGTCCTTGGATTTTAGACTCCACCCTTTCAACATGCTGCCTGAGGTATCTGGGTACAAGTCCTGAGGTGCTGTGCAGATACCAGGACCCTGAGAATTATGATGCTGCACCGAGGGTGGAAGGTGGGTGTATTTTGAAGATGGTTCTTTTTCTGATCCGCTGATCATCATTCTGCTTCCACAATATGGAATGCCCAGCAGGCCTTTGCACGCACTTTTCAGCTTCCCATACCTTTGGATATGCTGTTCGTTCAGGAAGCCTTCCTTCTTCAGCATCATCCAAATGGTCTGACTCAAGCCTCTTCAGCTTGGAAACAGGCTTCCTGCTTCCTCCTCTGTGAGTCTGCTGTGCCTTGTACCTCCTTCTAGTAGAGCAAATTGTACATCTAGCAAGTGCTAATAGCAGTCTATTCTTCCTTCGAGCCATTTTGCTGAGGCTGGTTTGGCAGGACACCAAAGTGCATTCATTTCAATTAGGTAAAAAAAAAAAATCAAAGCCTTTGAACTTGAAATTGGCCATATAGGCCACATCAGTGGGTGGAAGACAGAGAAATGAGAAGTCTATTCAATGTAAGAGGGATTATTTTTTTCTTCAGGTAACTTTGGAGTCTGTGTTTTAATTTGTGGTTTTATGCTGGCAGACTCCAAGTGATTGAAATAATGGAGATCCAATAATCATTTTAATGTTGCAATTTTCTAGAAAGTCATGCTTTGGGTTGTAAATTTGGGAGTGGGAGAAAATGATTCTTTCTGCAACTCAAACAGCATCCTCTCAGAAAGGTCTCCTTTTGTCTAAACTGTCTAAACTTCCAACTAAATTCAACATTTTCTATCTCCTTTCTTTGCTTTATTTACCTTCTAGTTTTCAACCTATAATTACTCAACATGCTATGCACTTTACATATATTGTTATTGCCTTTTCCATTATCCCTAAACTTCTCGAAAAAATTTTGTTTGTTTTTCTCACTGTTAAGCAAAGAACAATGACTGGCATGCAATAGGAGCTTACTAAATATTTGCTAAATGAAGGACTATCTATGATTTCACCAGAAGTGGATGTCCCCAAAAGGGACTTCAGCATACATGTTGTGTGCACGTCTCTCCATGTTTCCTGGGCTGCCCATGGAATTGAGATGTTTTTGTGTCCACATTTCAGAAACAGAATCCTTTCAGTATTGTATAGCTTTGGCCTCTGGTATGTCAAAGAGTAAGGAGGCTGTGTAGGACCTATATCCACATTTAGCAATAACCTACTATACTTTTCTCCATTTTCAGCAAGTGTATGTTTATACTGATCTGGGATCTTTTGCAAAGTTTAATGCTTCGTTCTATACCTACTCCTCAAGCATATCTATTAGAAATGACTAAGAATGGAAAGAAGGAAAGGTATGAAGCCTAGTAGTTATACTGCAAAACATAGAGTCTGATTTTTGGGGTAGAGCCTTGATTCTGTCATTCATTAGTTTTGTGACCTTCCTCAGTTTCCTAATTTGTAAAATGGGAATAATAATGGGACCTATCTCATAAGTGTTATGAATGAAAGCATAAAGTGCTTATAAGAGTATCTGACACATAGAATGGACCATCTAAATGCTAATAATTGATATTATTTATCATTACTATTATTCCTGCTTGACTAACCACTTTGAGCTAAAGCAGTTTTTTTTACTGTACTTCTAGTAGTATGTTTAGACACTTTTAATATTATTACAACTGGGAGTATAGTAATCTGGCATTTTCTTAACCAGAATTCTCTGTGGACTGCCATCTATACATGCACAACAAAATAACATTTATAATAATACCGGGGACACCAAAAGACCTTGAATTAGCTTCTGAATCATCAAAGCTAAGTTACTATAGCTTTGGAGTTGAATGCATTTTATTATAAATAAATCATAAGCTTCATTTTTGAAATTTGGCAATTCATAAGTAGCAATATGCAAAACATTTTAACAAATTACATATTCTTGAATGCTAGGACTAAGAAAATAAGGCCAGTTTGAAAACTAGTGATATGCTTGTAGGTGAACTGAGCCTACTAAGATGGGTGCTGGCTGATGGCGCCCACTCTGTAATTTGAGCAACTACGTAGAAATAGAGAAAAGCGAGGCTTGCAATGGGCTGATGAGATCTCTGGGTATTTAGAAGTGACTACAGAGGTAAGCAGACTCTACTGCAATAAAAATTAGTATCAATAGAAATTGCCTCATGCAAATGGTAGATACTTAGGATTTTGAAGTAGAAGGCAGAGGTCTCGAAGGTACTGTCTAACTCAAATCTGATTTTTCATGTATCAGTCAAATTTAATTGTAACCCTATGTTTCTTGGATACATCTTTAATCCTAAGCCACAGGTCACTCACCATCAGTCTCTGTCCTTGATCTGTCTCGGCAACATTATTGTTTGCATTCTGACACATGACTGTGTCCAACACCAGTGGGGACACCAATATCCAAAGGAGGGAGTCATGGACAGATGGAGCTACTACTGGGGGAATGAGCTGTGTAGTTCTCCCTAAGTACCCATAGGTCTCTGGGGAGACTTGTGTAGGGGTTGTCAAAGGCAAGAGCACAGCAGAAGAGTAAGGGCATAGTGCATGGAAAATTAGATTAGGTGTGTGCAGAGAGGATGAATGGAAGAGGAATTAGATGCCAGGAGGGTGGAGAAAATAGGCAGTAGGCAGAAATAGGAAATTTTAAAACTTCTGAAGCCAAAAATTCTACATTATATGTGATTGACATTTGCATATATAATAGTATATGCCATGTATTAAGCAATGTAGTGTTAGTTTACATGCAGTTTGTTAGTTACTCTTCACAGCACTGCAAAGATATTATTCTCTTTATGTTACCAAAACCTGGAGCCTCAGAGAGGTTGCCAAAGGTTACAGAAGTAGCATTTAGGGATTGGGGATTTGAATCAAGGTGTCTCAATCCAATTCTTATGTTCTATGACAGGTAGCATTAGTTAAATAGGGCAGACAGATAACTGAGAAGATATCCAAAAATATCAACTATTCACAAGAGGCTAAAATCCTAAGGAATGGACCATGTAGTGTACAAAGAATGAGATTTTAAAAAGAGCAAAATTTTAAATGCTCCGATTTTACTGCTTCATTAGTTTCATTGGACCGTTAGTTGTACATTAGGTTAAAAAATACTGGAATAAGAGTTACTGGGACTAGAGATGATTGAAAGAACGCAAATACGGGTCAACGGGGGGTCAAGCTAGGAGAGGTTAGAAGTGTGTGTGTGTAAGAGAGAGGAGAGGAGAGGAGAGGAGAGGAGAGGAGAGGAGAGGAGAGGA
>NW_022900950.1:40308844-40332527 GCF_012274545.1 Fukomys damarensis | reverse complement strand
GGAGGAGAGAAGGGAAAGGAAAGGAGAGGGAGGAGGGGGGAGGGAGAGAGAGAGAGAGGTGATGGTGATGACTAGAGGAGGGAAGGTGTGCGGTTAGACTCATTCTTAGCTGAGACTGTTTCCGAGGCTGGAAGATGGACCGCATTTGTAGCAGGCAGCACTCTCCCTCTGCTCTCACACCCTACCCAGAGCGGATCTGACGAGGACATTTTGTCCACCTCTGGTCTACTTTTCAGAAAGCAACTACATTAATCTGTCTTAAACATAAATTCAATTATATAACTTTTCAGCTTAAAGTTCTTCAACGAATTCTCACTGCACTCAGAATAAAATTCAAGCTCCTTGGGCCAGGGATTTAGCTCAGTGGTTCAGTGGCCTGCCTTGCAAGCACAAGGACCAGAGTTCAATCCCAGTACCAAAAAAAAAAAAAAAAAAATTCAAGCTCCTGTACAATTACAGGGCCCTTCATAACCTGCCTGCTCATATCTCCAAATTCATGCTGTGCATCTCAACATAGAGACTTTCTGCTCTGCATGAGACATGGCCTTTCCTGCCACAGGACCTTTGTATATACTCTTCTTGCAGAGATCACTCTTCTTCACACCCTCCAAATACTCCTGTATGACCTCTTCAGAAATGTTCTTTCTGACCACCACATCTTAAGTGAACTTCCCTTATGGTCTATCATTTCATATTCTCTTGATAGCACCATTTGCAATTGTAAATATACATATTGTTTTCTAAGTTTAGTCTTCATTAGATTACAGACTTCTTGGGGGCAGGAACTATGACTAATCTATTGAATGTCTACTCTATTGAGTGCCAAAGCATGTATTCACTGATTGAATAAATGCCTGTTGATAACAATGTCTTCTTATGCTATTCAGGGTGGTAAATACCCTAATTCAGAATGGATTCACTCTAAAATAAAGCCACACTTGGTGTAATTTGATGATGTAATGACAGGGATTAGAGGTATCTGTTGCCATAAAAGCAGTATTAATGGGAAATGTCATTTATAAAATGGCAGATGTTTAGACATGGCTTCAAAGTAAAAGGATATACATTCAAATGGGGGTCAGGGAGAGACAGGCTGGTTACAGAGAAGAAAGAAAGAGATGCTAATTCTATAGACATGCAGATGGATAGAAATTCCATATAGTTATAGAGATATAGATTTACTATATAAATATTGATGCAGTTAAAACTCATAGGAAGACCCTCTTTCTAAGAGAAAATTGTGGATCACCTCAATAAGAATATCACAGAAAAAAACCAGGCATCAGTGGACTTCCCGTCTTTATTTATAAACCCATCTTCCAGCCTTTCTGACCTTTTTTACACAATACAAATTCATCTCAAGTTGTACAGTCTGTTATGTTGGCAAGTTTGTAATGACAAATCCTATTTTCCATCTTTGAATGTTGCTCCTAATTATTCCATTTAACATCATGAGCGAGAATCTTTGTGGCAGGGGAGGTAGGGAGTACTTGTAGATTTGATGTTTTAAGTAGTTTTGCTATCAGAAGTCTGTGTTTCTTCCAGAATGAAAGGCTATAAAGCTACACATTAGGATAAATCATAATCATATGGAGGGGCATTTGTCCTTTTGTTTTTTTAAACTCACTTTACCCATGCCTCTTCCTCCTCAATAACCACAATAGCACAAGAATAATCAAAGAGCAAAACTGGTACTATAGATGTCTGTAATCCTGTAGAGCTTTCACACGACTTCTAACTGGGACATGTGAACATACACATAAAAATATATTTGCACACATACATGTACATACATATGTATACTTAGAGAATGCTAATAATGATCTAAAGCAGCAGTCTCTATAGTCCAAATTTTATGCTACATAGTAACAAACAACCCACTGTTATGCTTTAAATATCAGCAGAGATAAATTTTTCACTCATTATACATTTTAGGGCAGCAAGTTTGTGCTGGTCTTATGATGTTTGGAGATTTTTTGATATATAAAGAGTTAAATGTAGTCTGATTTAAATGAGGGTTATGGATTTAAAAAGTGACTTTTGATCCACATTTCCAGTCCTCATCTGGAATGACATTACTTTCTAGAATGACAAAGATAGATTGCAAAATGATGGATTGTTTCTCCGTTCTCATTCCTGCAGTGTTGATTCTACAACCAAAACAAGTGTTGCAGCCACCACTTAAGTTTATGAAGTATTTTAGGCAAGGAATGATTTGGTAGCCATGGGGAAGACTATGGCGCGTTGATACAATGGCCACACACTAAGTTAGGTATTTGTTCTGTGGGCCATTTATTTTAAAAATTAAATTAAAATTCTTATTCTTGAGAAGCTCTAGTTTGTTTACTTTGTTTTGCTTTTAGTGGCAGTTTCATTTCCTCCACATTCCTCACCCGTGTTCATGTGCATATTGAATTTCGTGACGTCCCTCCCTTCTCCAAATTCAAGTGTACCTGACCATCACAGTGTGGCAGCCCCAGGATTACTAAAGCTTCCAGCAGCTCCACAACTGGCATTGCTACAATTTTAATATAATCTCACATCCTGGAGTCCGAATGCAGAGTATTATATTAACATGCAACAACTATTTACCAGAGAAATGGAACATTTGTGTCATATATAATAACATGTATGCTAGCAATTTAGTCTCTAAATTTTGCAACCTAATGTGAATGACCATGAAGCACTGACATTTTGGGGCCGTAATATGATTATGCACTGAAATTATAAAAACTATGACACCGAATAAAGGAACATACAAAACTACTTGGAGTCATTACTGTATAAAGTATAAGTAGATGAATATTTTCCCTATTCTTAATTCTCACCAATGGAAATTATTAATCTAAAATAAAAATGTCTTAATGTCTCTCCCGGTGCTTCTCTGAGCAATAGGAATAACAATTATCACCAAGAATTGCACAATTGAGGATCATTCCGGCTACGAGATAAGTAGAAGAAAACCTCAAGAAGCAGAAATGCATTATAAACTGCATCATGACACATTGATATTCAAAGTTATAAACTCTTCCAAAACTTTTCTAAATGACTTATATTCATGAATAAATGTGATTTTCATTTGTTAAAGTGAAATGAAAAAGATTTAGCATATTTTTAATCTCCAGTTTTAGAAATATGCATTCGATCTAAATTGGCTTTCTTTTTAAAATTTGATATCTCCTCCACTTTATCTGTCAAGTAGGAAAATATTTCTTACATAGTTCAGACTTCATTTTTCTAGTTTCTGCGGGCTCAACTGGTTTCAGGAAAATGAAGGAAAAAAGTCCACAGCCAGCATTCACTGTGAGGCTTTCTTACTTGAGTTCACGGCATTCAATAAATGCTGCTCCACTTCGAAGAAGCCAGCTCCAGATCTGTCAAAAGGCGCGTGTGAAATTCTTGACCTCAAAGTCAGTGCTCATTTCTGTCAGCACGGACTTCCTCATTCACAAACAAAAGCATCAGGAACAGCAAAGGAATCAATGACGAAGGATGAGAACAGGTTGAAACCAAAAGGTCATGACTTCCATGAGGCAACACTCCCCATGAGGCAAAACCTAAGCTGCTATTGCTTTTAAGAATTTTTCCATTTCTTTTCAGGATGAAAGGTTGGAAAAAGTGGACCTTTGAGAGGAAATACTACAGACTTCTAAGTTGGTGAAGGAACTTCCAGCATCACTTGGATACTCTGGGTAGGAAGAACTGGAGGAGATGATATTTTTGAGCCTCTGGAGGGCAATGATTAAAAGCAGAAGCAGAAAGGCTAAGAGGCTGAGGAATATGGAAACATAGATGTAGACACTGGACAGACGGCCAGAGGACGGGTCCACTGATGCGGACAGTGACGTAGGGTACAGCTCAAGGGAAGTTCCGTTCTCCACACTTCCTGCAAATCCGGATGAGGAGTCGGGCTCAGACATCTTTATAGAAGGTGAAAGATGAGCAAAGCTAACAACGTTTCACAGAAGGGTTACAAAGGGAGGAACTGGCATTGTGTTTTCATCATAGCATCAGCAGAAATTGGAGGCTGACAAATCAGCACAACAGAATTCGTGGTTTTTAAACAAAATCAGCAGCAGGGGATAAGGTGTCCATCGAGACTGCAAAAATAAACACAAACAGCAACTCAGTGCATTCTTCATGAAATTTAACATTTAAATCTAATTTTTAGTTTTTATTTCAGTAAGGTTTCATTACAAAACTCACTAGGGAGGAAAAAATGAAATAACTCCCCCAGGAGCAAGAACTGTTTATGTCTTTATATTACAAATGATGATATAAAAATGAGCCTTTATTTTTCCTCCACAGTACCCAAGGTGCCAGGTTTCTCTGAGAAACTAAAGATAAAATGTCTTCCATCTGCTCTAATTTCAACAGATGCTCTAAGTGAAACCTCTGAGAGGAGAACCCTAAAACTTGTATCTACAAACCTTCTTCCTTCAGAAAATTGCTTCTGTACATCATGAAGCCCACTAGCATCTTTCTGGTCCGATATTCCCCTCTGGCACGTGTTGGAGAATCCCTTGACGTGGAAATATGCTTTTGTTGAATGTTTGTAATTCAACTAATTTTTTAAATAAAAAATTTAATCTATGTGAAACCAGGGGCCATTTCTATGTATTTTTTTTCTTTCAATGTTCCTAGGTAGTTTGTTTTACATACTTTAGGTGTTGAATTTAAAAGAACCTTCAGATTAATTTAAAAGAAGCTGGATTCCTGAGTAGTAGGAAATATACTATGTTTTCTCTCTAGGGCTTAGATTTAAAGTCTGATTTCTGTTTCCTCTGGGAAGTGGGGCACACTGCTGACATTTCCTGAGCTTCTGTCACCTGTGCGATGGGGACACCTGGCCCATGTACCAGCAAGACAGAACACAGGGAAGCATTCAGTGAAGTGTGAAGGTTGAGCCAAAATGAGGGTGTGTGTGTGTGTGTGTGTGTCTTACAGGATACTGAGGGGAATGCTTTTTCCCTTAGCCAGGTACCAAGAAAGCCTTTTCATTACATTCAGGTATTAGGGAAGCAGTGTGAGGAAAGGGGAACCTCCAGGTAGAAAACTTCAGGAGTCTCTTGAAGTCCATAAAGGTTGCCATTCCTAGCTCCTTCTGGCACCAGATCATTTGGCTGTAAGTTGCCATATCTTGATTCAGGTGTGGTGAAATGCCAGTGGAAGAACACTTTTTCTCACCCTGGCTTTCCCTTCTTAGACACTGCCTGGCTTTTTATTTTGAGAATTTGCCTTTTCCTTCTCTTCTCCAAATCTAATTAACCAGCTGATTCTTTGAGTGGCTGACATTTACCGTCATGGCTGGAGCTGAGCAGCACTAATGATCCCTGGGAAAGGGGAGCATTTCAGAGGGTTGTCCCTGCTAGGTGTCACACAAAGTCACGAGTCCTAGCTTCTCAGAGTAGGCCAAGGACAATGTCTTAGTAGTTCTTAAAATAATTTGTCTCCTACTCCTCATTATGCTTTGCTGGAGATTTCAATTCCATTAAGCTGCTATAGGCTATTAGCAACATTAAGAAAAAAAAAAAAGAATCACAGTGGGCCTGCCAATGTACTACACTGTTTTGGTAACACCTATTTATTATACAGCATGTAATTTATTTTACAGTATGTAAATGCTCCAGTAGTTCATCCTAGGGAATATAGCAAAGTATCTCTGAGTATGGTGCCCAGCGGGGGGTGGGGGAACTAGAGTAGAAAACTCAGACTAAATTGAAAAAATACTTAAAAAATTCTGGTATTACTAAAGTATGGCTGAGTGTGACAAGCCTGTAATTTTAGCATTTGGGATGCTGAGGCAGGAGAGTCCTGCTAACCAGGGTTACTTGTTGAGTTTGAAACCAGCCTGGTCTAATAAGTGAGACCTTTTCTCAAAAAACAAAAACAAAAACAAAAAACAAAACAAAACAAAAAACAAAGTGCTGCCGAAGCAACTGAATAGCAAAAATCTACTTGATTTGACATGAATAACACTGTAAGTAAAGATAAACAGAGTTTACGGTTCAGCCTCACACCATCCCCACTCCTTATCTATTTTCCTACCATCCTGGGAGGAAGGACTATACGTTACCCTTTTTGTAAGCATGGACAAAAAAGGTAAGGACTATTCATCTTTCATTTTCCTCACAAGTATGTGGGGCACAGAAAGAGGAAGCAAAAGTTGTACCCATTTTGCAGACCAGAAAACAGGTGCAAAGACATTGTGACTTAGTCATTCTGTACAGTTGGACAGTGACAGAGAAGTAACTGCCACCCATTTTGGAATCATGTTCTTGGTTTTCTTCACTTTATAGAAAGAGAAAAATGTAAGACTTGGTGGTTAGTTCTTCTCTGCCACTTTCCTGGGGCAACCCCATAGCTAGTCTTAACAGTTCAGTTTTCCTATCTGCACAAGAACAGCATTCACCTTTCCTATCTCTCCAAGCGGATGGAGTTAAATGTGATACTGTTTCCATAACCCTGCTTAGAAAATCAGAAAAGGCCATCCATGTAAAATAAAGTTCAGCAGACTGACAGTTCCTTCTGACCACTTAGAAAGACTGGTGGAGCTGCAAGGTCTGTGCCAGTCCTACATTTCTGACACGAGAAGGTCACAGATTTAGCCAGAATTGGCTCAATTTTCTCAAGTCCCTTCTCTGCACTGAAATGGGTTAGCATTTCCTATGGGTGGGCCTGGAAGCACACAGACAATGTCGCTGTGCTATCATTTAAGTCTGTGGCAAAGCTGACAGTTGGCTACCACACCACCTGTTAAAACCATGATATTTTTCGAGTGTGTGTGTGTGTGTGTGTGTGTGTGTGTGTGTGTGTCTGAAGACTGAACCCAGGGGCCTTCACTCTAAGCTACATCCTCAACCTTTTCTTATTTTTCTCTTTGAACATTGATTTGGTTTTGGACTTGAACTTGGAATCACCCTACCTCAGCCTCCCAGAGTGTTGAGATTACAGAATGATAATATCTTTACAGGGTTCATATTCCCAGAGGGCTTCTTCACTTTCCAGAGGTCACCTTGATCACTGTGCTCCTCAATTATCTATGGCATAGTCCACAGAAAATTAGGCATAGAAGATTTGGGCAAAGCCTCTGATCTCCAGAGTGGCCTTAGAAGAACAATAGAAAATAAAGAAATGAAATCTTGTGTCTTTATCTGACATTCCACAATATCTTCTTTAAATACTCCTTCCTCAATATGACAGGTTTATTGTCATTTCCAAAGTATATCTTCATTTAAAATGATAGCTACACAAATTTCTTATCATCGTTCTACTCTGAGACAAATAGACTACATGCATGATTAGAGATTATTGTAATCTGGCATCATTACTTCTCATTTCCTCATGAAGTTTAAAAATCAGTATATATCTTCCTCCTCCCTGGTGAATGTTTCTTTTGACAGCGAATGAATAATACTCGGGGATGAACCCATCTGCATGTGCTTAGGTATCATGACGGCTGGGACCGCTGAAGTGAAATCAAATGTGTATTGGGCTGTTTCTTTTAGATGTGTTTAAAGAAAAGAAAGAGACTTCACCTTGAACGCATAGTCTTGATCTGTCTCAGGGCAGAGGCACCAGCATACTTTCATTTCAGGTAAACTCTGAAGCCATGTTCAGAAAGGGATTTTTTTTTTTTTTTTTTTTTTTGAGAAAGGAAAATGCCACAGCTGGATCACATCGTAAGTGAAGATCCATGGAATTGTTTTAGCTCACAATCAGCCAGTTTTTCTTATCTCTTGGAATAAAAACTTGTGTTGGAAAGAACTCTACAAAAAATCAATGACCCACTGAATTGAGCAAAGAAGAGCATAGCCTAGTATGATGGGGAGGTGGAGAGAATTGAGACACGGCAGATCCTGTTCTAAGTCACTCAGTACCATGTCCCTGTGACCTCTCCTACAGAATGAAGCTTCCTTCCTATAGGATGGTTCTGAGGATTGGAATGTTTTGATAAATCAGAAATAGAGTTTTTGTCATGTGTCCCCATCTCTTTAGTCCTTCTAAAGGACCTCATCACAGAGTCCCCTCAGAGAAGTGTTCAAGACCTGTAGCGGACAGACAGCATATGGGCTGAGCCTACACCTTGGTCTTGACTTGTGCAAAACAATGGTTTATAAAATAGCCTACCAGTTAGCCTCAAATGTGGCACAGCAATTTTGGAATTGCAGCCATTTATTCAAATACATATCTGTGAATGACAAGTACTTAAAGGGTTTTTGGTTGTTGTTGTGGAAAACTGGGACAAGCTGCTTTGGCCCCTCGCAGATATTCTTTAAAGAGTGACCTAGCTGTTACGATCAACAATTTCACACCAGGGTCTCATCAGTGTGGAGTCCTACTGTGTTATATTCCAAAAGGAGGTCCCCCAAATCATTAAAAATGGTGCTGTAATGTGTTAACATGATATGCTTTTGCCAGTAGATGAATGTAAAATTAGATATTATAATGCAATCAAAGCTTTTAGGTGACATATTGGATCTCTTTCTCTGTGGAACACACAGAAACTCCCAGGAAACTTACCATACCTGAGCAAAACTGTTTTGAGCTTAAATGAAAATAATACATTTTACAGAAAACCTCCCAGCCATTCCTTTGCATAATTATCTTCTCTCTTAATACTTTCTGCCTTGGCCTTTAGGTCATGCTAGAAGAGAGAAGATCGGTGTGGATGATGCATTCTTTTCACCACTGGATAAATGTAAATCTTCACATGCAGAAAGTGACACTTACCCCTGGGCTTGCAATAACCACAACAAGGTTTATTGTCTTATGAGTTATCCTTACTCAAAGACGATTCAGCCATCCATGTATCTGCCTACTTGAGAACTGCCCTTATGTATCTGCAAAGTGCTTTGGGAGAGGAGAATTTGTTGTAAAGTCTTATTATGATGGCTTCTATCAGCCCAATAAAAAACAAAACCAAGTTAAGGAAATAAATGTTTCTATCTGCCATCACACATTGAGCCAGAGGGGCCATCTTCTGAGAAGAAACAGAGAGACACAGATTCTAAATAGTACCTTAGAATTCATGGATCTGAACAGGATAATGTAAGATGAAAAATTAGAATTAATAGTCCTTTTTACCTACAGTTCAGATGAATGCTGATAAAATATAATCAGATCATTTCCATCGTACATTGGTAAAAATCACATGAATAACAAAGTAATAGCTTGGAACTGGTAATTTATTTTAAAAATCAGTTCGAGGGGAAATCATTAGGTTCCTCTGGCTTATACCCAGTCTTCTGTGTCTCTCCCTCAGAGATGACTTATGCGTACCTGGAGTGCCCTCAGGCTCTGTAAAACATCCCACCTTCCACTTTAAACATATTTAACACTTTTAGGTTAAACAACTTATTCTATCCTAAATATTTAAAAATTATCCATATAAGGTATAACTTACAGAGTATTCAGAACATATTTTCTTGATGTACAAAACAGAGTAGATTGAGGGACATTAAAAAAAAAGCAAGAGAACATTGCAAAAGTGGATATGAATATAACTGGTCTGACCTTCAGCTTTGTATAGTCTCAAAAGTAATTGTAGGTGGAGACCCTGGCATTTATACAGCAGTTTTTTTGGAGGGGGTATAAAACTATCATTCTTAATAAATTTAAATATATTTATATTCCATGGAAATATTTTACTTCCAATCCATTGCCTTATTGAGAGTAATCGTTTCAAAATTATACTTTAGGGTTTAAAAATAATATAATTGTAGTCCCTCTTGGCTAACATAGACCAAATGAGAAAAGTAACAACTTCAAGTTTAAAAGGAGCATGAATTGGTTAAATAGCAACATGATCAAAGTCACTTATAGAGAGTAGGAGAGATGGGTATTGGCTAAATGCTTCATTTAAAAAATGCAAACAGGCAGAGAAATAATGATTTGATGATCATAGGCAAGGTCATAATGAATCAGTGAGAAAAGGTAGTGAAAAGCAAGATGGGCTTTTCAAGATGTTACAGCATATTTAATGAGGGATTTTGGGCTCCGCTCTCTCCCTATACTTGACTCCAGTTATTTCCAATATTTTAGAAATATATTCAGAAAATCATTTTTTTATTCACAGATCAGCTAGAATAGGTCAAATCACAGCATTAGAATTAAAGAAAGACTTGTGTATTTTTAGCAAGATTAGGTATGTTTTTAAAAATCCACATGCTGTGGTAAGAGAATGAAATAATATTTATTCCTTTTCTGTTGTGTCTTATTTTGTCTCTATAGTTACAATAATTTGTATCCAGTATATACTTTTTGTCCAATCAGGCTATGCTTATAATAGTCTCCTTATCTAGCATGATATTTGGAAAGATTTTGTTCTTGCAATTGTAATTTGTAATTGTTATAATTCCCTGAGCTTTTACAAAATTTTAATCTGTACCTATGAACCACTAGATATCCTCAGGCATTTAGGGCCTTTGGGTGTCTTCAAAACTATGCTAAAGGAGTAAGCAAGAACATAAAATTTTGGTTTTGCTTTAGCCATCATTGAAGGCCATTCTGAATGTAAACAGATCCTGAGACACGGGCAGCCCCAGGCTATTGAGCTACTCAGAATAAGAGAAAAATGTGGATGGTACCATTGATTGCTTATTAATGCCACGCTCCCTTTCTTTTTTTGTTTCTACTTCCACCTTCTACTTTAAATATTCACCCTCCTCAGATCATGGCTTATTGTCATCTTGGTATTTTTTCTGTCCAATTCTTATTCCATTTCCTCCCATTTCCCTTAGGCATCCAGACTAAGGTGTTCCTGTAAATGCACAGAGTTGTTTTTCAAATGTGTATTTCAAATTTACAAGAATGGCCATTCAATAAAGGTTTCTTTCATGCCATAACTGTAACCCCACCCTTCTATTCTACCTGAAATATCTTGATAATTAAGGCCACAGAAAAGAGAGAAATGTAAATTATTTAACATACCCTATTCTTTATTTTTGCAATAAGAATATACTACAAACAAAAGTCATTCTCTATCCATGAAATCACATATATAAGCCCAATTTGGAAAAAATAAATGATGATATTGGTTGTCTAAAAATAACTTCACTGGGCATGGTGTCACATGCCTGTAATTTCAGCACTTGGGAAGCTGAGGCAGGAGGATTGCTATGAGTTCAAGGCCAGCCAGGCTTACACAGGGAATTCAAGGTCAGCCTGAATTGCATAGCAAGAACTTGCCTCAAAATACAAACTAAAACAAAGAACAAAAACAAAAAAAAATCCTTCTGTATTAGCAAAATAATTAAGCAGTTCACTATATCTATTTCCATTAACAAACATAATCATGTATTTATTTAAAGTAAGGTGCTTTAGAGACCATTTCTATCTTCTACCTAAAAATGGATTAGAACATCATCTATATCTATATCTATATCTATATCTATATCTATATCTATATCATCTATATCTATCTTATATATCTTATTTCATCTCCCAACAGGACACAAGATCACAGATCTTTCACTTAACATTTTAGACTTAGGCATAGCATTTACTTGAATTAATGAAACATCAGCTCTCACAATGCAACTACAAATAGAACCCAGTTGATTATATAGGCTGTAAATTACCCATCTCCTCTGGATATTAGCCAAGTATTCAGCATAAAATATACATGTGAATTTTGCCAAATAAATCGTCTCATTCTTCCAGTCTTTTGTGGCTGACATTCAAATATGATGACACTTTCCACAGTAAAATGGGTATTTAAAAAGAATAGTGCTTAGAAACTGCCAGTTTAGGCAGGCTAAACTTTGGATACATTCAGTTTTGGCCATATGACATTGATAGTGATCAGCTGAATACTCAAAGGGGGAAAAAGCCCAGTAAGATGCAGATTTCAAAATTTATCCCCTTATTGCAATGCAAAACTTTTGATGAATCTTGAATCAGTTCAAAGAAAGATAAGCTTTGTTATAAGGACATTTTTAGGTCACTGAGGAAATGTGAATCTGGACTATAGACAATTATATTAAATGAATATTAAAATTTTTTTGTTTTTTGAGACAGGGTCTCACTATGTAGTTGAGGCTGACCTGGAACTCACTATGTATTCCAGACTGGTCTCAAACTCACAGCAATCCTCCTGCCTCAGCCTCCAGAGTGCTGGGATTACAGGCATGTGCCACCATGACCAGCAAATGAATATTAAATTTCCCAAGTGTGATATAGAAAAATGTTCATGAGAACATATTGAAATAGCCAGCCATAAATTGTCATAACATCAACAATTAACCCTGAAGTGGTTAGGTCAAAATAAAGAAAAGATGACATACATATACATCAAAAGATGATAAAACAAATGTGTCAAAAATGTTCATCAATGGCTATTCTCATTGAAGGGTATATAGGTGTGTCTTATTATTCTTGTAACTGTCTTTGAAAATTTTCAATATATAAGCTGACAAAAGGCAATTCATTCTTGAAAATTTCAAGAAAATACTTTGGAAATAATAGTGAAGTAGCAGTGAAGTAGCCATAATGCTAGAAGCTTCTAAACAAATACAAGGATGGAAGGGTGACTTTTAAGTAGGCATCAAAAAAGTTCAATCATTTCCTGCTACCACCAGCTGCTGATGCTCACTAAGCACCAGAGGATGAGTTAGGGGACATTTCACATGGCCAGGAAACATGATCCACAAGTGGGAGAAGAAGCTGTCTGAAAACCAGGAATGGTGACTCACCAACTGGCCTTATTCATGGCTTTACTCTTGCTACCACCCACTAGACTGAATCTCCATCTGAGCCTTCTAGATTCAAGACTCCAGCTATGCTCCTCTTACACCAGCAGTCATCGTCAGAGGCAGGCAAAGATATCCCTCTTGCAATTTAAATACCCAGTCAAAGGTAGGGGATTGGCATCTTGAGACTAAAGTATAGTTTACTTATCAAGGACTGTCAGTACTGTGAAAAACTCACAGAGCTCACAATAGACAATAAGTTCTAGGCTCAAAGTGAGACTGTAGGAAACAACAGCAGCTGATAAACTAAAGAGATGGAGACTTTATCTAGGCAACAAAAGCAAATAGACTGCAAAAACCAAGTTCTACAGATTAAAGACTCACACTTTTAAAAATTTCTAACTGGCAACCACCTATTGTGTCATCCTGGTTTGAGTGAGTTCTCTAGTGTGCAAGAGGTTAAATGTGGCCCCATGGACCTATTTCCAGTCCAGGATGAGAATATTTTGAAATGGGGGAGAGCAAATAATTTGGAAACTGAATCTAGCCACTGCAATAGGTAGCTGTAGTGAAAAAACCAGGAGTGTTGATTTTTGTAGTAAGCACCAATCACCAATATGGTTACAGCTAGGTATCCAGAAGTGATGCACACCCCAGATGAGTCAGATATTAGATGGAGTCACAGGAAAAATTGTTCCTACAAGGAAACAAAGTACTCTCTCAAGGTAGAAAAATAATCTGGATTTCATCTCTCTGGATTTCCAGGTGAACCAGCAGATGCAGGAATAGAAAGAGGATGACATGTCCTTCACCAAGCTCCCCCTAATCCCCACTGTGAACAGAACAGCAGAGTCTGCCTCCCTTTTTCCTCTCACAGGAGACACGGCAAACACAAAAGTCTGTCTGACAGAGAAAAGGTCTGCATATTCCTTGTGACATGGAAAAATATGGTGTGTTAGGCTATTGAATACGGGAAGAAATCAAACCCTCAGCAGCATGTTGTCATTTTAGACAATGACACAAGACCAAACTTTGTCAAGGACAATATGGAAACAATAAACAAGTGTAGACTCAATTATCACAGAATGTATTTCAATTTGCAAATGTAAGTAGGTAAAATTGAAAACTAAGAATTGTTTGTAGAAAGCAAACTACCTCATGGTGACCTACTGAAAATAGTTACATATTCTTCCACAAAAATAAATCAACGTGGTTTTTCTCAGCAATCATGGATAGTTCTTTACACCAAACTTAATTGAGTCTGACCTTGTCTATTGTCAAGGCTGAATTCTCCCCCCTGCCTTTTAAGGTTGTATGCTTTGTGTTTTTTATTCAATTGTAGGAATAGCCTTGGTCAGAATCATATACTCACTCATCATTAAGTATTTTTACCTTCAGTGATGTAGACTGGAATGTAGGCAAAGTGAGCAGAAGGGTGGTGGAAAGTGCAGGAAAGGAGTAGGGGGTGGTGGGCATTCTTGAGTCATGTGGAATAATGATCTGTCAACAGAACATGAAAGAAAAGGAAGCAACACAGGATACTTGGGAAGCGGAAAGAACAAACCAGTCTGGGAAAACCACCATCACAGCTATCATAACAACAAAAATGACAGCTACTGACATATGTTGAATAAAAAGCACAGGCCAGTTCTGGATGTTTTTGTGTGTGCACACATGTGCGTGAATATTTTCTCTAATCTTCACAATTTCTAAAGGTAGTTATTATTATATATCTCACCACTTTTTAAAAGATGAGCAAATTAAATTTCAGAGAATTCAAAGGCTTGCCCAAGGTCATACAGCCATTTAGAGGCATGGCTGGAATTAAAAATCTATGATTTTCAATGTTATATCCATCACATTTCTCTCCAGGAGGCTGAGAGTTGAAGAGGGATACCTTTGAGACTTGTAGTCTGGTGCTATTCATGAAATGATTCTGATGTAGGCATCTTGTGGGATTGCATACTCCCACCCTCTCAGAATCTGAGTTGTTTTGGCCAGTAAAATGTAGGAAAAATGGTATCTCTCACTGGTCAGAAAAGGTCAGAGCCAGTGTGAGAACTGCCATGTCCTTTCCCTCTGCTGCAGTAATCGTGTATATGCACTTCTCATTTTGTATCAGTCCAAGTCCTTGGATGGCCTTGGTGAGTGCCTCCACCCTTGCAGATGGAATGGTGGGTGCATATATGTTCTTGACCAAGACTATTTCTACAATTCTCTGAAAAGCACTGAGCACACAACCTTAACAGGCAGGGGGAAGAGTTCAACCTTGACAATAGACAAGGTCAGACTCATGATCCTCACTGACACTTAGCATCAACAATGAATAAACTTGCTGCTTTAAGTCACCTACCGAGAATTCTAATTTTTTGTTATTAGTATAGTCTATCTTTTCCTGACAGGTGTAAAATCTCACTGTCCTATGACAGCAGTTTATGAGGGGCTTTCAACAGCTGGGCAGTAAAGAAGTCAAATTCTGGAAAGTAGAGTTGTACACAGTGAAAATGAAATTTATAAATTAAAACTCATTATTAATAATTATTATCACAATAGTATGTTAATTAACTAATCTACTGATAGGTAGAGCCATGGACATATTCCCTGATAAACTAGAATATGAAAAGCTGCTACAGTATAAGAATAATCCTTTTGGGCTGGGTATTTAGCTCAGTGGCACTGTGCCTGCCTCATAAGAGCAAGGTCCTGAGTTTGATCCCCAGTACCAAAAAAGGATTGAACCCAGGGCCTTCGCACTGAGCTACATTCCCAGTCCTACTGCCTGTCCTTTAAATATGCACAAATGTTTTCAAGGGGAGTAAGTGACAGTGAAGATATTAAGAGTAACTCATGACCTCCTGATGGAAGAAAAAATTAAAACCTCATTGTACGAGTAAGGGTCAGTGACACTGTATTTAAGAAAAGCTACATATAGCAATGTATTCAGTGAACAGTTGTTAACTAGGAACTACATATAATATGCTAGAATTATGTGCACAAGTGTAGGCAAATACGTTTTAGAGTTACCATCAGGAGTAAGATCTCTAAGAGGCTCCTATATTATTTGTCTTACATGTCCCTTATTATCTGGACCTTATTATCTGTCTCTTGTTATCCCACAGATTGCTTTTCCAGCCTTATTTTTCTTACTGTACCTAAAAACGATGTTGTATGCATATGAAACTGTCCCAAATTCCACAATCACTGTGAAATATTTATATGTTTTTAAATTTATTTTTTTGAAATAGCATCTTGCTCTATTTCACAGGCTGGTCTCGAATTCCTGGGTGCAAACAATCCTCCTGCCTTAGCCTCCGGAGTATCTGGGACTACAGGCACATGCCACTACACTCAGCTAATACTGATCTTTAATGTCCCAGTCTCCACCTAGTTTCTCCATGCAAATTTCTGGTTCCTTCCTCTGCATTCTCAAGAATTTTTTCATACCTTTCAACACTAGCATTTCTCATATTTTATTATGCTTGTTTTATTTATTTCCTGTCCATTTGCTTTGCTAGACTGTAAAGTCCCAGGACAAAGGGCTAACAAACATCTCACTTACGTTTATATCTGTAGGCCAGCATAGAGTACAGCATAAAGATAATTATTTGTTGTTGAGAGAATAAAGAAATTCGAAGCTTTTTGGAGAGATAGCCCATGTTTATTCTATTTTTCTCACAGACAAAAGAATATCAAATGAACGAAAATGATCTTATATAAAAATCAGAAAGCTTTCTATTGAAAAGACTAAGTACTCAATAATAAGAAATTTTATGAACTTTCTCAATTTTATAAATATTTTAGTTATGGCAATAAAATTAATAGTTTCAGGTTCTAGAGAAAGTTCTTTCCATACTTCCCTATCATTTAATGGTGTCTTTCAACAATATCAAAAAAAGTTAGATTTCATTTGGTCGAGTGTTCAGGATTCTTGAGGAAGGGATGAAGGAGTAGTATAAATTCTGAAATACATTCTTTCAAACATAGCTGGAGTATTGTAAAAAAGCATACCCCCAAAGGGCACAACAAAATTTCAGTTTACTACAGTGAATCAATAAAACACTGACCCAGAGGCTGAGGCCATTTGCATTTTTAAAATGTAAACTCCATGATAATCCCTTCCTTTGAAACTTCCAAGTCCCTTATACTCACAGTGTGTGACACTATGCTCATCTGTGGGGAAATCAAGGAAAATATTTTGCAATAATTGTAGGGAAAGTTTGTTATAATTTCATACTTTCAGGAATATTACATGTCATGTTTCTATCAGCCACTCTATCTCAAGGTGAAGTCAAACCAAAACAAAAAAATTTTGAAAATTCAGTGGAAAATCACTGGTCACAAGTCCTGGTGAGATGAAGAATGTATAACCCAAACAATGCTTCTTGCATCAAGAACGTCAGCTAAACTAAAAAATGTGCTTCCTGCCTTATTTGATTCATATTTGGACACATGTTGTGCACTTCACTGTGAATGAGTAGCTGAAGTTCTAAAGTTGGCATTGGGTATGGACCGTACTTCGAGTAGCACTTCAGGCAGAATGGAGCCCTGACAGCTCGAGCAACAATACTTAGTCTCATACTAGAGAACTAATCCAAAAAGTTCAGCTTCTCAGGAAACGAGTATGAGAAATGAAAACAGGTGCACACAAAAGGAATCAAATACTTCCTCTCATTTTTCATTGCACATCTAACTGAAAATATTTATTGTTTACTGAATTTATTATTTTCTTTTATGGTTCCTCTCAGTAGTAACTTTCCTCTCTATATAAGAAAAAAACTTAAGCAACCGAAACAAAAACAAAAACAAACAGCAATAACAACAAAGGCAAAATTTTTTTTCCATAAAATCAGAGCTATAAGCTTCAAATCAGGAAACCAGGACACCAAAAAGTGAAGTATACTTTGAAGGTTGTTGTTCATGTTTTGTGTTCTTCTGAAAAAGATGTGCACAGGAAGACTGAGCTGGAGACAGAAACTACAAATTGGGAACTGAGGACCCTTTTTTCCAAACTCAGGTCCACTCTACACTCACAGCCAAAGTGGACAGTCAAAGCCAGATGTTCACATTTTTTTTTGTTTATACAGGTTTTTCATCATATAAATAAAAATCTGTATTAAGCAGGGTCCAGCGGAAATATTTATTTTTTAATTAATTAATTATTTTTGAGGCAGGGTCTCACTGTATAGTTGAGACTGACCTGAAACTCACTATGTAGCCCAGGTGGTCTCGAACTCAAAGCAATCCTTCTGCCTCAGCCTCCCGAGTGCTGGGATTACAGGCGTGTGCCACCACGCCTGGCTCCAGAGGACATATTTAAAATGAAAACTGATAAATAAAAAGGGAACAGTGTGTCGGATTTTGGAAAGCCATTTTGTTGAACTAGACCAACTTTGTTGGCAAGGAGTCTTTCTGAAAGCCTGAGACCTCCATCCAACTCAACAGTTCAACAGTCATTTTTAAAAGCAGTGCTCTTTTTTTTTCCTCATTGAGTTTATTGGTACATTTTAGGTATATAGTACAGTTACATTCATCATTGGGATCATGTACCTTTACATGACAGGTTCTCATTTTTTCCCCTTGTCCCTGCCTTCCCTTCACCCCTTCCTCCCCTCCCCATTTACAAACACTTTATTTTCATATTCTCATATTTTTTCTTTTCCCTTATTACCTTTTTCCTACACTTCCCACTTTCCCTACACCTTTAGCCCTTTTCTTCCTATTTCATATTGTCAATTATCTCATTAGGATCTTATATACTATTATAGTTTATTCACACCAGAGAAACTATTCAGTATTTACACATGTGTGACTTATTTATTTCACTTATTAGTATATCTGCAATATGTATCTGTTTTCCTAGCAGTACTCTTGATTTAACATGTTCATCAGGAAACCAAGGTAGATAAGCTCACTAGGGAGTGTTAGAAATTACAGGTTGCCAAGGCATATGGTTGGAGTGGTATTGATAAGTATTTTCTTTTTTGATCTGAGTGCCATTTACTTGTAAATTTATATTTTTATGATTTGTGAAAGTTTTTATATGAAGGCAAAGTGTCAATAAACATCTTCTATAGGTAAAAATATTTTATGTACCACACATCAAGAAGATACTCTGTATGTCTACTGCCTGTTTCCTTTTCCCTTCAAAATATGTGTCAGAGGCTAACAGTGTAAATAATAAATCCTAAGAATTTATCGCCTGGGAAAAAAATCAAACAAGTTTAAAAGGGTCATGCACAAAGATGTACTCCATAGCTAAGTGCTTCTTCAGCTAAGTCTCTGGCTTGGATCCTGTAGGTAGAAATGTTGGTTAAAATGAATCCTGCCAAAACATGCACTTATACTTTGAGCTTCTTCTTTGTTGTATCATCTTTATCATGAACTCATAGGCTTTATCTTTTCTTTACTTGTCACTATGATCAATAATGAATGTCTATAAAATTAGGCCCAGAGAGCTTTATATTACTATAGTAATACAGTAATACAATATGTCCGTGAGTTAAGGATTGGTTAACTAAGTGATAGAAAAGTCATAAACTGGAGTATGCTGATGCTAATGAAAAGGATTTTATGTTGGAAAACATGGATGTTGGACATGTATGGCTAAATTCAGAAAGTAAATTTTAGAATAGTACATATTATGATTCCATTTTTGTAAAACAGCTACTACTTCTCTTAGTGCACACACATATACAACTTTAATTTTAAAACAAAACAAGAGTAGGGGAAAGGAAAAGAGGGGAAAGAAAAAATATGAGAAAAGGAAAAAATGGAAACAAAGTCTTTTTAAATAGGGAAGGTTGGAGGGGATTACGGAAGGGCAGGGAAATGGGGCAAAAATAAGAACCAAGATGCATCATGTAAAGGTACAAGATCCTAATGATGGCTACAACTGTATTGTATACCTAAAATGTACCAATAAACTTAATGGAAAAAAATAATAAAAACAAAACAAGATGTTAATGTATGTTTCTGTTAGAGGGTAGTATTATGGTTATATTAATATTCCATTTTTTTCATTTTGTATTTGAACTTTGATACAAAAAACATGTTGTTTTATAGAGAAAATAATAAAGATTTTTTTATAAAATAAAATTTAATTATATCACACACAGTGAATATGCTACTAGTTTTTAACCCCAGAACTAAATTTGTTTTCCTTCCTTCCTCTCCCACCTTCTTTTCTCTTTCTATTCCTCTTCATCCACCTGCTCTTATTCCTTCTACTCAATGTATCTCTAATTAACAAAAACTTTTGAAATGGTTCATTTGTTTCAACTGCGGATCAAACTCAGGACCTTGCACTCATGAGGCAGGCATGATGCCACTGAATTAAATGCCTGGCCCTGTATCACTTCTTTCAAAGTTTAATACTCTCAGGCTGAGGCCTGAAAGCCTTCCCAATAGAGCTTAATTGTTCTTTGAGTTAATGCTATAACCATGCTATTTAAGAAAGAAGAAGAATAAATCCCTCTGTTATAGTCCTGGTCACAAGAGAACTGAAAGTGAGTAAAAACCTAACTGTGATAATAGTTGATAATCATCAGGTGCTTTTATCAGTACACAATTACCATGACAAATTAATTAGGAACGCTGTTGTTTTTGCTTCCTCTGGGGAGTGAATTTGTATGTTGAATGCTACCTGAATGAGTGGAGTTAGTGGGTTAAATCATTTTGTCTTTCTGAATTTGAAACCAGTTCTTTCAGACATTTATCCCTCTGTTTTCCATCAGAAATTGAGTTCAGGTCTGTTATCTTAAGTTACCCTTTTCACAACTGTTGTGGGCTTACAATTTCCATATCTTTTCATTATTATCTGTCACAAGATTAGCATCAACAACCAAATCCATAATATAAATTTTAAAACTGTACTGAATACTTCCCTTTTTAATACAACAGATTGGAATTTAAAAGTTAGGAACTCAGAAAATGTTAATGATGTGTCCTGTTTCTGATATGATCATGGAACTTGGAAACACTGTCACACTTTGGGCTGGATCGTGCCACTTTTTGCTCACAGACGCTGTTAAAGTGTACATGGCTACTGCAAAGCTCGGGATTTCTCTTCCCTCAGTCTTTTGTATTACTAAAACTTAGTAAAGGAAAATAAAGACTATTTCATGGTTCCAAATGTGAACACAAGTGTCGCAGTACTTATAAGTAACTCCTGAAGGAGACATTCTTCATCCACAGCCTGAGTCTCTCATTATATCCCTTAGACATGTCCCCCAAATCAGAATCAGAGCTGAGGTGATCACATAATTTGACTAAGTAGCTTGTTATCCTGTACTAGAAATGGCCAATGAATGCCCAGATGGATTTAAGTCAAAGGCTCAGCCACTGACATACTCCAGGGACTTCTTCACCTAAGCCTCTGGCTTCAATCCTGTAGGTAGAAATGCTGGCTAAAAGGAATCCTGCCAACTCATGCACTTACAGATTGAGCTTATTCTTTGTTGTATTCTCTAAGCCACTACTAACAGGTGTTGTTATTTTTTGTTTTACCCGTCATTATGATTATAGTGAATTTCTATAAAATTAGACCTATGATGCTTTATATCACTGTAGTAATATAATACAACATGTTCTACATTTATAAAATTCTCCTCAATGACTAATTAATATAAAAATCATCATATAACATGAATATTAAAATACAAACAAGTATAGTGGAGAAAAGTAAGCCCAGCAAGAAGTATTTTCAAATTATCTCTGCCTTGATCTAGAATAGAGGCCAAATCAGAGAATTTTGCCTATGATGGATTAATTTTTCATTCTCATAATGAATGTATAATTTCAAGTTTACTTAATGACTCCTATGATTAATCATGCTTCCCAATCATCTCTGTCATTCCTCATGTGCCCTCATTAAAAAAATAGGAAAAAAAAGAAAAAATTAAAGATCCTGTAAATAGATCCTCTAGTGGATTCACTACCATACACAAGCAGCTTGTTATTTATCTCTTAACCCCTGAAGCGCTGGTGCCCATCATAAACATGCAGTAAAATTTGGTGAAATGAACTAATTATTAGCACAACTAAAGAGAATTGATCTTATCATGAGGCTTCTTGAATGACAACAATGAATGTGTATTGAGCTTTTCCAAGCACTTTGTTTTATGTACAGAAATAAAAAATAATAAATAAATATGTTCCTCAAACTCAAAACACAAAATGCAACACCCACACACTTTCCGGGCACTCAGCATTCCCGGCACAGCTTGGGGTTAGTAGATGGTTAGCATCCCCAACATGCCCAGCATTTGAAGGTGACTAGGGCATGGCCTGAGAAGTGTCAGTGTCACTGGTGACAAGGCACCTCACTCTCATGCACTTCAAAAAGCCATCTGCATCACAGATAAACAACTAGTGCTCCACGTAAAGAGTGGTGGTTGTAGGGAAAAGATGCCTCTCTACTTAACAAAATGGAGCATATTTAATCACAAAAGGTACTTAAGATCCTCTATGGGCTCTCTCACAAATAAAATAAAACAGCTCTAGTAGCTTTATAATTAAGTATATTAAATACAGTATTGCCTTTTTAATATTTTTAAGGAGAGTGCATTCATCCTGAGAACTGCATCAGGAAACCTCCTACAAAAAGACTATCACTTATCCAGCCTCTTTTCCCTTGATAGGCTCTTGTCTGAATAACGAATCTGGGAAATCTAAACTGAAAGGTAACTGCGGAGAAATATCTTAGGGAGTGGCCCCAGGGTGGGCAGCGGGACAAGTCACCGCTATTGCACCTGTGTTACGGACCTTACCTAACACGATGGCTTTGAGATGTCCTGTAACCATCGGACCTCATGATCCACCACAAATGAACGAACAAGAAACAAACCCAGAACTCACTTTACGAGGGATGGGGGGAGGAAAATTGACAGGCAGAGGAAATGGAGGACCTTAAGAAATAGACCCAGGCCCTGGAATCCAACACCAAACCCCAGCGCCCACAGGGACCAGGCATCCGGTGGCCGGTGACATAAAGCGCTCAGGCACGGTCCCCAAACCTGGTTCTCAACAAGATATTTCTGTGAATGAAAGGGTCTTTCTGCTCCCCGAAGGACAGCTCATTACGTACCCTTCTTAACAAGATCTCAAACAATTTGCCCCGAATCCACGCGCCTTGCCTGGAAAACACTGGATTCCGGCGTCTCATCAAACCTGGGAAAAGGGAAAGGTCGCCAATGAAATTACTTACTGGGTGTTCGGGAACTCGGAAAAACACTGCTGGGGAACGCGTGCTCAGCGCCAGGAAAAACTTCTCCGGAATTGCAGCCACCCGAAGACAGGTAAAAAGAGTCACTTGAACGTGGTAGGGAGCAAAGGTCGTCAGTGTGCGAGTGACCAGTCCCCAGGAAGGGGCAGATGACTCCAGAAATACAAATAAGCACAAAACAAACAGAAGAAATGACCATACACAATCACAAACACCAAACAAAATGCACCTAGAAGCACACTCTGCGAAGTGTAGAACTGTCTGTTCCTGTGCGGAGAAATCAACCTTGCAACAGCGGACAGCAGGACAGACCTTTCCGGCTCCCTGTGTCCGGAACGAGGCGGGTCATCTCGGGGCCAAGGACACTGCGCGCCGGGTCCCTCGCGGGTCCCACTGTAGCTCACAGAGTCCCCTTGAGCCCCTGCGAGCTGGGCTGCCAGAGGCTGCTCCAGGACCCTAAGGAAGCAGCCCGAGGCGAAGAGGATAGATGGGGTGGGGTTCCCACAGCAAGGAGCCCGGGGAGAGTCTGGGACTAGGCTCCGGAGGCCGAGGGACCCAAGGCCGTCCTAGAGGAGGAGTCGAGAGCCCCGCGCGCAGGGCTAGCGCATTCAGGAGCTCAGTAGCACACTGTGCATCTGGGCTCCCCACTCTGCCTCGGCTCGCTGGCCTGGTCGGTAGCCCCTCACTGACCTGGACGTGTGACCGCCTCGGCCTGGCTTCGGAGCTCCGGGTGGGGTGGCGACCCTGCCTCTGCGTTGCGCTCGGGTCC
>NW_022900950.1:40296777-40308426 GCF_012274545.1 Fukomys damarensis | reverse complement strand
GGCCCGCGCGCTATTCCTCCGCCCCTCCGGGTTCGCACAGCCAATGGCCGCTACCGGGGCCCACTCCTCGCCGCCCCCCAGCCGCAGCTCGCTCCAGCTCTTCGAGCTAGGACTACACCCGGCTCTGGCGAGGGAGGAGCTTGCGCCACAGTTGGAAAATCCCGGAGGTTGAGGAGGCGTTTGCGCAGGGAGCCCCATCTGGGATAGGCAGGTGTGGTGTGGTGTGGTTAACTTTTACGTGGGTATATGAGGTGGAGATGCAGTTGTTTTGGGACACAGGGCCCTCTCTGTAGGCGAAAGCATCCACTTCTTGCCAAGTTTCTTCTCTTGCATCTTTTATGGGTCCGATGCTGGCCCACTCCAAGGACCAACAGTGCGTCATCACAAACCTAGCTCTGACTGAGCTTCGTGAAGGCATCCTCCTCATCTTCTGACGGGTCCCAGCTCCATCCTCTCTCATTAAGCGTTGCTACGTGCTGTCCTCTGAATCCGCTGCCAGATCATCAGATCGATGAATAGGATTGCGGTGTCTGTGACTGCCAGTCATGAAAGTCCCATTGGGTAACTGGCACAGAGAGAGCCATCTAACATAAAGGAACTCTGGAAAAGGTATCTTTAATTGAGATCTCTCCTTTTTGTTACCAGTCAGCTCATGACCTCAGGATTGTCTCTGTGTTTCTGTTTTTGAATTCGGATGAGAGGTCTGACAAATTTGATGTCTGAGGTCTCTTTCACTCTGACATTTAACAATCCTATGCTGTGTGGCCTGCAAAGGGCTGAGCCTCTGGGGAGTGTTGTTGTGGTACTTTCTCCTTGAGCCCCTAACACACCTGGCTCTTTGGTCTTCAACCTGAGACCTGCTTGCCGTCAATGCAGAACCACGCTACGCTAGTCTCAGGGACCGTTTACACTTGCACGTGAACTGCAAGTTTACACCTGGGGTTAGTTGCTAGGAACCTGTTACTTGTGCCTATGTTCAAACGTTGTCCAGGTAAAGATAGGCAGGGACATCCGGCTTAACTCTGGGCACCTTGGTAAATTAAGAATGTGTCTTCCCCCTTCCTTCTTCAGGTCAGTTATGGATCATGTGAATCAGTTCTAGATCTCAAGTACAGGAGGGAAAAATGAGTTGTATTGTAAAGCAGACTTAGAAAACTATTTTCCCCCAACTCCCTTGCATTTTCACTCTAAGCCTCACTTGTGCAGCTCCCATGAGTTTTGTTGCATTCATCTACCTACTGTTGTGCTGTGCACTTAATAAATTCTACCTTGTCTTCTTACTTAGCCTTGTCACATGAAATAGTAACCATTGGTTCAATAGATACACTTGCATTTCAACACATAATAAAAATGTAAGTCCTCTGTGGCACCTAAAACCATGTCAAGTATCACTGGTTGTTCTCACAGCTCCCTTGGGGAACCCTGGAAGTATGAGAGCACTGTTAGATCTACTGACCTTTAAGATAAGTGTCCTCAAATTTCCTTGTGCTTAAGATTCCTACCCCAGCCCCACAGGTTCATTCAGATTCCACATGGTTTTAATGTTGTTTGTCCATTGAGATGTCTTGAAGGTTTCAGAGAGTCAGAAAAGTTTCCATTGTTTGGCAGACATTTAATCCATAATGGAATGAACAGGTTTATTCCCCATTGTTTTTCTTTACTTGTCTTCCCTGTAAGGCTTTTCTTGACATTTCCTGAACTTTGTTAGTTATTCATTTCCTAAGGCTTCTGTAATAAACGACCACTTGAGCCATTGCTGGGTGGTTTAAAACAACAGAAATTAAAATGTCACTTGTTCATTTTGGAACCTCAAAGATCTCTGAGAGAATCTGTTGCAAGCATTTTTTTACTAGATTCTAGCAACTTTTAGTGTTCTAGGGCCTGTAGGCAGATGCATTACCCCAGTTTTCTGCCTCTGTCTTCAAGTAATTTCCTTGATGTGTTTTCTCCCCCTTTCTTTTAAAGACATTTTTTTTTAGCTTCAAGGCCCACCTTAAACCAGCATGATCTCATTTTGAGATTCTTAATTATATCTGCAAAGACCTTTGACTCAAGTAAGGTTATACACATAAACTCTAGGAGTACATATATTTTGAGGAGAGAACTTTCAACCCACCATCTTTAGTATTAGTGGTTGTTGAAACCTTTTGCTTTTGGGCCAGGTTGTTATAGGTTCCCAGTTGTTACAGCAAGTAAAACTTGATGATGTTAAGTCTGAGTGTAGTTATCAAAGTCAACAAGGCCAAGTGTTGTAAAAAATGGAAAAGAAAAAGAAAGCTGGTCACTCAAACCCAGCATAGGAAAAACATGTAAATATGTTTTGGAGTCTTTGTAAACTCTTCTTTCTCCTTATTTCTTTGGGCTAAGATGCATTAATAATGCCCTTCTCTGAACTGGTATAAAACTCCTTTAATGCCTCCAAAGATAGTAAAGAATTGAGTCAGCTCACCTGATAGGGAAAGCAGAGCTTATTTATTTATAATGCAACAGACATTTTTGAACCATCTACTATATTCTGGGCAATGTCCTAGCCACTAGATAAATGAGTAAGACAAAGTTTCAGCACTAAAATGCTTGTAGTCTAATCAGGAAGACAGATGTATACATAAATAGACTTTGATTAACTGTGCCTTATGTGTTTTTAAGTGAATAGTACACATGAAACAGATCTCTATCCTTTTTGGCTTACAATATTGTCTTTCCTTGGATAGTTAAGATTCCCACTTATGGTTCCCACTAAGTGAGCAGCCACATTCTGCTCTGCTTAGCATAGTTCATTGGCTCAGCATGGGTTTGTAATGGAAGGATCTGAGTGTTATGGGTTCTGCATTTTTCCTTCACTTTCCTTGATCTGGCCCTTTTATTATATTTTCTCCTGTTTGAGACCCAGTGGCAAGCAGAGACAACTTCCCACTGATAAAGACTCAAAAGCCATGTGTTCTTTCCTATTCTACCTACCCCACACTGCAGCTGGGTGAGAACATGTGACTTAGTCATAGCCAATCAAAAAATATACCTTCCTTAGTCCTGAAATTAGGAGGTGGCTATGCAAGGAAGCTAAAACAGGGAGAGCTTTTTGTGGTAGTAGTTGCAACAATGTCCATTTTCCAAGACCAGCAGGGGTGGTGGGGGGCAAGCAGTGATGTGTGGTTTTCAGTGTGCAGGTATCAGTTACTAGTTATGGTCCCTATGATCTAGTCCTTGCTCAACTAATTCTGTGTTCTGAGTTGGCTGTAATTTTGCCTTCTTTTGTCTCTATTTTCTGAGCATCTCTTTGATAATTTCTGTAAATACCCTTTTTGCTTAAATCAAACAAATTTATTTCTTTTGCTGGCAATTAAGAGTACTTGCTGAGGCCTGGAAAAAGACTATTTCAACAAGAAGGTTAATTAACTGATCCAGGTACCTTCTACTTTTAGTGCATTTGAATTAGAAATATTACAGTTGATCAATTAGGATCCAAAGCAGATACTAAAAACACTCACCCAAAGACTATGAAACAGTTGGGGCCATGTTTAGGAATTATAAGTAGGAAGAAGTTATGAATAAGCAAAGTTGTGAGTTAGCAGAAATCAAAACACTTGCAGAGGAGAGAGAGGGAATGGGGGTTGGCTGATAGCATCAGCAAGTAGAAATCAAAGGAAGGTGGTGGTGGGGAATGAATAAATTTGTGCCCTTCAAAGGACTGTAAGCTAACATACTCATTAGACCTACCTTGAAGCCTAAACTATTTCCAATTTCAAAGCTACATTTTTATTTATATGAAATAGAATAATGCTATTCATAGGTTGCCTTGAAATTTTGGTCTTATTTGTATAGATTTGAAGCAACCTAGTAAGATTTATCCTATGTGACCACCCACCTCCCAAATATTATAATGATGAGATGGCTAAAACCCAGTAAATAGTGTAACTTGGGAGTCATTAAGCTATCTATCCTCAACCATCATTTTCTTGAAATTTCCAGCAGCAGAGCCTCTTATCTGAGTTGACAAATGAATGCTTTATAAGAGGCTTCTATGTAATGTGTGCTGTGTTCCCTGGAGGAAAAGAAGAGCCATAGGTGCACGATCCATTAATATCTAAGCAGATCATATGAGTTGAATTTTAAATTTGAACTCTCAGAGGTCTGATACTTAGAAGATGAACTAGTTAGAGGGCCAGAAAATTGGACACAGCAAGGGAGGTGGGGAGCAGATAGCAGAAAATGGCAACGAGAGGTCTCAAAGTTACTCCAGGGAAATGTCATATGGAATAGTCTAATAAAAGAAGCCTGCAGTGGGCAACCCAATGGAAAAAGTGCCAGAGAGCCATGGGGAAATATGGTGGCTATGTCAACACAATGGATATTGATGCTATGCATTCTCACTTTCCAGGCTCCCTTGAACTAGGCCCAATGCATGAGGTTGCATAGTTTCCTTTACACTTAAGCTCTTGTAGGAGATGAAGTCAGGCTAAAATGCGGGCAAAGGCAGATAGACATGGTATCTATGTACTCTGAGATTCTGTTTAGAACCACATTAGCTATTGTTGTACTTTGGAGTAACTCGGGAAACATGACCTTTATCCTTATCTCTTGTGACAAACAGTATCCTCTCATGGCTTTAGAAAAGAAAATATCTATGTGTCCCATCCAGTTGGTGAATGGCACACAGGCTAGAAAACAAAGTGATTTTGTTAATGAGACTTGAAGCAGAGAGAAGCTGAAGGGAGAGATGATGCACTATAGCTTCTTTAAATGAAAGGAGTCTAAAGTTATCCCTAAAGAGCTTTATTTATTTCTTCAAAGTCTAAAATATACCAAGGAAGTTTTTTTTTTTCTTTTCTGAGAAGAGTGGGTAGAACTGTTCTTGAAATAGCAGCGCATGACATCAGGATGCAGGTAGGAGAAAAATACTAACGCCTGGACCATCTTCTTGTAAGGTACAAGTCTCAGTCACAGTTGTGTGGCTGGATAACTTACTGCGGGTTATAAATCAATAATGAGCAATGTGAAGAGCAGATGGGGACTTTAATGCATCCTCCACATCTCTGTCTTGTGACTGGCTGAAGTCCATGTGCAATTTTGAAAAGGATGTTTGAAAAGGATATTCATCATTTTAAATTGCTCTGTGGGAGCTTTGCAGTTCATAATGTGCCACTTAGGTACTTCTCAAAGATAGGTTTCCTTGATGTGGTTTCCAATTTCATAACAGCAAAAGGGCAGCTGAGGGTATTAGGATAGGATAAACTAACTTGGAAGGAATTAGCAAGAAACATGGGGTGGAGCTGGAGAGAGCTAAAGGGGTTTGAAATACTGACACTGCATTCTGCCCCAAAATGCTAGCACCAGGAATTCCCATTGTGTGGTCTGCCTGTCCATTCCTCAGTTTAGCCCTCAGATACCACTGGGAATATCTACTTAGGACCTTCAGCTTTTTCTACTGGGGAAGAATGTTAAAAACCCAGAGTATAACAGTTTAACAAAACCAGTGTGGATGATCTATAAGAAAATAGTATTGTTGGTGAAATGGTTCGGAGCCAAGCACATCTGCTATATTCTTTGCCTTTGTTTGAAGCTTTCCCATGAAGAGATCCTCAGCAGAACATATCTGAATGGCACTGACTTTCTAGCAGAGTTGTGCAGGCAGCAACTCCCAGACACCCAGGTGAAAATGAATGAACAATCAGTAGCCTGGGAAAATATGCATCTTGAGCAAACATGCTGTCACGTCAAGAAAAGAAAAAAACAGAATTGGACCTTGATTTTTTCAGTACATTAAATATTAGCAGAGTATACATGTGAAGAATTAGAAAGCATGAGACTCCCTGAAACTCTACAGAGGAGGAGGAAGGAGAGAGCAGCACTCTTGAATCTGCTATTGCCTATTGAGATTTTTTTCTCATATGTTAAAAAAAGTTCTTCAAAAAGCTCGAGGAAGTATTTCTATGCAAAGCACATGTAATTAAAATGTTTTAGGAAGTTATGCAATAGAAACAGAGACAGGGGATTTGGTCGATCCCACAAAAAACAACAAACAAACAAACAAACAAACAAATGAAAACTAGAGCCAGTAATAGTAGCATTTCTTGCTTTGATATTCAGGCAAGTCAGTGGAGAAAATTTTACCCGAATGTGTTTTGCAATACGAATTTCATTAAGTGTATTCATTTACTCAGTAAATGTTTATTGATCACCTCCCCTGCTCAGGGGTTAGGGGGCACAACCATAAAAAAGACAGCCTTGTTCAGTGGCAGCTGTGACTCTCTGAACACTTCAGACCTTGAAAACGCGCCCCTCCTGTAATATCCTCTCCCAACAGTATGCAGACTCACTCTGGATCTTGCCTTTCCTCATTTTCTCCCTTCTTAAAAAACCAAAACCAAAACAAGAACAACAAAAGACAACAGATTTCCCATCTTGTTGCTGTCATTTATTTTCTTTTTCCACTTTCCTGGGCACTTCTGCAGAAGCACCTCTTCATCAGAACTTCAAAATCAGAAGCCCTAAGACTTCTCAGATTATCTTGAGGCAGGTAGGATTCCCAAAGCGTATCACCTCAGTGGGCTTCAAACTAGATGCACATGGATAGAGGCAACCTTGATGGTGATTATGTTTTCTTTTTTCTCATTGAGTTTATTGGTACATTTTAGGTATACAGTACAGTTACATTCATCATTGGGATCTTGTACCTTTACATGACAGGTCTTGGTTCTCATTTTTTCCCTTTGTCCCTGCCCTCCCTTCCCCTATTTACAAATACTTTATTTCCATTTTTTAATTTTCTCATATTTTTTTCTTTTCCCTTATTACCTTTCCCCTACCTTTCCCACTTCCCGTACACCTTTATTACATTTTCTTTAATTGATCTACCTGGAAACTCACAGGCATATATAGCATACTCCTCCTACCTCTTCCATCCCAAATCTTGCTATCTTACATTTAAAGGCTGTAAAATACATGGAATAGAAAATAAAGTAATGTCCAAATATTATTTTAGGGAAATTTTTCTTAATAATTAAAATTCTTAGGATTCTTCTCATTTCCTTGTCTTCCATGTATGTTAGTTAAGGGAAACATAGTCTTATAAATTTATTTTTTCCATGTTGAGATGTTCTGAATTTAGGTATTGGGTAGAATGGTGTGGAAGGAAAAAATAGCAGTTTTTATTTAATGACTTTGACTCTTTCATCTCTAGTCTGTTATCAATGAAATTATTACTCTGAGAGAAAGTCATGTGAGAGCAAAGCAAAGAAAATATCTTGGAAAAATACAAATGTATTTTACAGACTTGAAAAATTTACCTTATCTGCTCAAGATACTTATCTTCAGGAGTTAAAATAAAAGTTCAGAACAATTATAGATTTACAGAAAAATTGCAAAGACAGTACAGAGTTTCTATATACCATACACTCAACTTCTCTTTTAGTAACATCTTGATTATTATTGGCATATCTGTCACAACAAATGAACCAATTACTGTTCTAATGTTGATATATTATTTTTTAATCAAAGGCCATATTTTATTCAAATTTTCTGCTTTTACCCAATATCATTTCTGTCCCCATTAAGAATACCACATTACATTTACTCATCCGAACACTTTAGTCTACTCTTGGCTGTGATCATTTATCAGATTTCCTTGGGTATTTTGTTTGTTTGTTTGTTTTGTTTGGTTGGTTGGTTTTTGGTACCAGGGTTTTGAACTCAGGTCCCTGCATTTCTAAGTAGGAGCTGGAACCACTAAGCTAAATCCCTGGCCCAGATTTCCCTGTTTTTGATAATTTCAATTTAGAGGAATACCACCTGGGTATTTTGCAGAATGTCCCTCAAGTGAGGTTTGTATAGCAATTTTCTCCTGATTAGACTGTGCTTATTGCTTTGGGGGAGAAAGACCCTAGGGCTAAAGTGCAGTCACCAGCACATCATTCCCAGGGATATGCTATGAATTTGACCCTTCACTGTTGATGCCAACTTTGCGACCTAGCAAAGGTAACGTCTAGCAGGTTTCTCCTCCATGAAGTTACTCTGCCGACCTCTCTAGGTCTTTTTATTAGCTCAGAACAAGAACATTTTAACTGTCACAGTAGAATAAGTTCATAGTACTGACTCATAAATATCACTAGAATGTTTTTCAAGACTAGCAGTTTTTCAAAATCTATAAGGTAAAAATATGATGTGATTTAAACCCATATCTATTATTGAATGAGATAGCTTAAAAGTCACTTTAAATAATCATACAATATGTATTCAAATTACTACAATTTTCTTGTTGTTTCACCTAAAAAATGTTTAATAATTTCTGCTTACTAGTAACAAATAATACTATATGTTGGCTACTGGACTGGTTTTTAATAGTGTATGCCTTTTGCTTTTAATTTATTCAGAGAAGATTCTGAATTTATTATTGAAGATCACTAATCTGATGAAATTAATGAAAATTTCTGATTTTATATTAATTCTTTAATCATTCCAAAAAGGTTAAAAACAGAGCTTAATGCATGTAAACAACTCATTTGTATACCAATAGAAAGTCATTTGTGTTTCTGACATTCTCTTCACTTCATAAAAAGCAATCATTATATTTGACCACTACATCATATTATTACAAAATAACTGTTGAGAAACCATATATTATTATTGCTCTGTTTTTCATTATAACTTATTATAAAACATATGAAACAATTCTGTTGTCTACATCATCTGAGTCTTGACTGCAGAAGCAAGTAATCTAGCTTGTAAAATATTGATAATTTATTTCAGTATTTTAATAATATCCTTCAAATATGTATGGAGAACAATTTAAAAAATGAAGTCTGCCTCTTTGTAAAAGCAATGAAACCTGATATCACTGTTTGCTTTGACAGATATGAGTTTTACCAGCTGGATTGCATGCAAGGTTTTTTCCACATATTAAATTAGCTAAATTTGAAACCATAAAGAACCAATGAAAATATATAACAAATATATATTAGAAGGGTGCCTCAATGATGGGTATATAAGATCTTACTGTATAATTTTCTTGAAATTGAATTTTAATTTTAAAAATGTGATTTGCTAAAAATTTCATCAAGAATACTGCATTTAAAAGTATAATAAAATTTACAATTCTGTATTCACTTTTCAAAATTCCTTTGTGAATATATTGGATTAAAAGAAATGCCTCTAGGTGAAAGAATAGCAAGCATAATTTATGTTCAGAGAAGTCTTGGTAATTTTTTTGGCATATATCCCCCAAATTGAGAAAATAAATGGTTCCAATAGCTGAATAACAAATATTTTTGCAGTTAGAATTTCTAATTATTGTCATTAATAAATTGAGTTGTCAACTGATAGATTATAGCATTTTATGATAAATCCTAATATGACCTTTTTTTAACTTTCAACTCAGAAAAAAATTCAGAGTTAAGTGACATGACTATAAAATATTCTTACATTCCTGATAACTTTAGGTGTAAGAAAAAAGTTTCTCAGCACATATGTGTGAATAAAGTATAAAAGCATATTCAATGGTCTATGTTTTCTGTAATTTAATCTCAAAGTAACATTTACCCAGAGATGAAACAATTAATTATCTTCATTCATCTTAACTATCCCAGTTTTTATTAAGAGGACTTTCAATAAAATGTTAGTTTTTTATATTTAATACTTAGTAAAAATTTTTAATATTTTAGTTGATAAAATATAAAAATTAGTTGAATATATAAAAATTATTATAGTCACTTTATAATAATTACAATAGTAACTCAGCCTAGAAAAAATCTTATGCTTAAAGCCTTATGCTCATGAAAAATACAAAAACTACATTAAAGTTTAGTTTATATACACATTTTTGTTGCAAAGAAGTGTGAGGGTGATAAATAAAAATCTTAGGAGTACAAAAATATATCATAAGATTCAGTTGAGTGGGTAGGTGTGAAGGGAGTGGACTGAAAGTACAGGCTCAAATAGAAGGAAAAAGATGTAAAATTTCAGTATAAGAAGCTCTTTAAAATGTATTTTTAAATGGATGATGGTGGGTACCAAAATTATATGGTATTTAAATTCATTGGTTACATTTTTTAACTGTAAAAGTATACTGTATGTCAAAAAGTCTATCACATTTAAATTTACAATAAAAAATTTAGATGTTACCTTAAAAATGTGTGGAGGACATAGAATTTTTCAAAACTATTTTTAGTGCAAAAAATTGGGAGACCCACATTAATCACCCTTTTCAAACATCTTTGAGTTCTTTGTTTCTCTCTTCTGTAACTGAGTTTATCAGGCAACCTACTGGTCAATCTACCCTAACTCAAGTATCTACTGACCATACTGAACTTATGGCTCCCCACTGCAGCTCAAGGTTGCTGAAGAGAAACTGAGACCAGCCTTTCTGTCTTCATGTTCAAGCCACTCAGAAGGCCCCCTGTGCTGCCTAGCAAACCTCTGATTTTCCCACGCATCTTCAAGTTCTCACTTCCAGACAACTATTTCACAGTTTTTCTCCCCTTAAAACTTCTATACCAGTTCTTTGAAATCTTAACTCACAACTTAAAACATTACCTCATACATCCTTGAAAAAATGGTTAAAATTAAACAAGAACTTTCTCATTGTTCCTCCTGAAGCCTATTTGTACCCATCCTCTCCCTTCGCTCTTAAGTCATTCCTACGGGAGTGTTTCACTTCCTCTTATGCTCCGGGTTCCATTCCCTCTCAACTTCTTGAGAGCGTTGTCCTTCCAATTACACCTTCTCACCTGTATCATGACTGTTGTATCTCTATGTCCTATCATTCCCTTCAGAGTAGTAAGGTGTTTTCATATATTCTATCGTAAAAACACAAACCTCCCTTTACTCATTTCTTGCCTTACACTGTCTTTTTACTTTTCTTCCTAATTAAATTTCTAAAAGGGATTTTGTTTATCCAATCCATATTTTAATTTCTTTCATTTCTTTCTAGACCCAGTCCACTCCAAACAGACCCTGGTTACACTACCTCTCATTAAGGACAACACTGGCTTTCATATTGCCAAATCTAATCAGGACTTTTCTACTCTTATCTGACTGACTCATTGATCACTTCCTCCTTCTAGAAAAGTTCATCTCGATATCTGTGATACTCTAATTTCTTCCCACTCCTTAATCTCCTCTGCCTTTCTTCTGCTCATCTGGACCTCTAAATTTAGTCTTAGCTCTTCTTTTTTTTTTATTTCTTTTTATTTTTTATTTTTTTTTAATTGAGTTTATTGGTACATTTAGGGATACAGTACAGTTACAAACTCTTATCTCTGACTCATTGATCACTTCCTCCTTCTAGAAAAGTTCATCTCGATATCTGTGATACTCTAATTTCTTCCCACTCCTTAATCTCCTCTGCCTTTCTTCTGCTCATCTGGACCTCTAAATTTAGTCTTAGCTCTCTTTTTTTTTTTATTTCTTTTTATTTTTTATTTTTTTTTAATTGAGTTTATTGGTACATTTAGGGATACAGTACAGTTACATTCATTGTTGGGATCATGTACCTTTACATGGCAAGTCTTGATTCTCATTTTTTTCCCCTTACCTCTGCCCTCCCTTCACCCCCTCCTCCCCTCCCCATCTACAAACACTTTATTTTCATCTTTTCATTCTCTCACATTTTTTTCTTTTCCCTTTTTGTTCTTCCCCTACGTATCACACCTTCCCTAC
>NW_022900950.1:40238683-40290837 GCF_012274545.1 Fukomys damarensis | reverse complement strand
GATCGCAGGCAGGCAGGCAGGCAGGCAGCTGAAAAAAAAACCCCCTCTGGAGTCTTTGGAGCCTTCCTGGTCTGTTGTTGCGCAGCCCGGGAGCTCGCGCGCATGCCGCCGGGTGATCGCAGACAGGCAGGCAGGGAGGCAGCTGAAAAAAAACCCCCTCTGGGGTCTTTATGTCCTTCCTGGTCTGTTGTCGCGCAGGCCGGGGGCTCCCGCGCAGGCCGGGAGCTCGCACGCATGCTGCCGGGTGATCGCAGACAGGCAGGCAGGCAGGCAGCTGAAAAAAAAACCCCTCTGGAGTCTTTGGGGCCTTCCTGGTCTGTTGTCGCGCAGGCCAGGGGCTCCCGCGCAGGCCGGGAGCTCGCGCGCATGCCGCCGGGTGATCGCAGGCCGGCAGGCAGGCAGGCAGCGGAAAAAAAAACCCCTCTGGGGTCTTTGGGTCCTTCCTGGTCTGCTGTCGCGCAGGCCGGGGGCTCCTGCGCAGGCCGGGAGCTCGCGCGCATGCCGCCGGGTGATCGCAGGCCGGCAGGCAGGCAGGCAGCGGAAAAAAAAACCCCTCTGGGGTCTTTGGGTCCTTCCTGGTCTGCTGTCGCGCAGGCCGGGGGCTCCTGCGCAGGCCGGGAGCTCGCGCGCATGCCGCCGGGTGATCGCAGGCCGGCAGGCAGGCAGGCAGCGGAAAAAAAAACCCCTCTGGGGTCTTTGGGTCCTTCCTGGTCTGCTGTCGCGCAGGCCGGGGGCTCCTGCGCAGGCCGGGAGCTCGCGCGCATGCCGCCGGGTGATCGCAGGCCGGCAGGCAGGCAGGCAGCGGAAAAAAAAACCCCTCTGGGGTCTTTGGGTCCTTCCTGGTCTGCTGTCGCGCAGGCCGGGGGCTCCTGCGCAGGCCGGGAGCTCGCGCGCATGCCGCCGGGTGATCGCAGGCCGGCAGGCAGGCAGGCAGCGGAAAAAAAAACCCCTCTGGGGTCTTTGGGTCCTTCCTGGTCTGCTGTCGCGCAGGCCGGGGGCTCCTGCGCAGGCCGGGAGCTCGCGCGCATGCCGCCGGGTGATCGCAGGCCGGCAGGCAGGCAGGCAGCGGAAAAAAAAACCCCTCTGGGGTCTTTGGGTCCTTCCTGGTCTGCTGTCGCGCAGGCCGGGGGCTCCTGCGCAGGCCGGGAGCTCGCGCGCATGCCGCCGGGTGATCGCAGGCCGGCAGGCAGGCAGGCAGCGGAAAAAAAAACCCCTCTGGGGTCTTTGGGTCCTTCCTGGTCTGCTGTCGCGCAGGCCGGGGGCTCCTGCGCAGGCCGGGAGCTCGCGCGCATGCCGCCGGGTGATCGCAGGCCGGCAGGCAGGCAGGCAGCGGAAAAAAAAACCCCTCTGGGGTCTTTGGGTCCTTCCTGGTCTGCTGTCGCGCAGGCCGGGGGCTCCTGCGCAGGCCGGGAGCTCGCGCGCATGCCGCCGGGTGATCGCAGGCCGGCAGGCAGGCAGGCAGCGGAAAAAAAAACCCCTCTGGGGTCTTTGGGTCCTTCCTGGTCTGCTGTCGCGCAGGCCGGGGGCTCCTGCGCAGGCCGGGAGCTCGTGCGCACGCCGCCGGGTGATCGCAGACCTTAGTTCTTCTTTTTTACCAAACAGACACCTTCATTGGGTAATTTTATCCCATGGCTGAAACACTCTTTTAAAGCTAATGTTTGTCTAATATATATAGCAAGATTTCCTTCTCCTCCAAGGACCTACTGACATCCTCATTTGTATGTCTGAATTTAAATCAACTTGGTTGTAATAGAACTCTGGATTTTAGTTACTCACTTAATTCCATATCTATATTGTGTGTAACTCTCAGTTAATTAATGGCATAACTATCCACTCTGTTCTTAACCAAAACCAGGCATCTATATTTGATTCTATTTCTTATTTCTCATATCAATTACATTAAAAAACCTTTTACATTTTCAAAATTATGCATAATTTGTCCACTGTTACCTCATGTGCTAAGTAGTCATTATCTCTCATCTTCCCATGAAACTCTTTAGGTTTTCTACTTGCACTTTGACTCACCAATAATCACTTTCTAATCAGGAATTTGAGCGGGAAAAGCATTTAATAAACCTAAATCAATATGTTATTCAACCACTTATCTGGCTTTTAATTACCTATAGAATTCCTAATTAACCTGCCCCCTTTTAATATTCTCTTACATTGTTAGGTTAACCTAATTGGCCAAAGGAGACTTCTGTACTTGACTTCTTATTTAGCAAACTATAACTTACTTAGTGTATAGACTAAATGATAGCCTAATTTGGAGTATACTTTTCTAATAAACATATGAGTCCCAGCCAGTCACAGAAGCTGACCTTCAGTCAGTAGCAATCAGCTAACTGATCAGATCATGCTAAAAAAATGCGGAGCTGTAAACAATTCAGCTGTCTCTGTACCTCACTTCCCTTTCCTCTCCATAAGTGCTGCTTGACTACTATGCAAGCCCCCGAGTTCTCTGAATTTGTTTTAGTTTTGAGGAACAGCCAATCCATAAATCATTCTTTTGTTTCATTAAGTTCTGCTAAGTATAATTTGTCCAAAGTGTTTCTCTTAATATTATCCATCTTGCACCATTTTCTATCTCTCCCCGTACTATTCAAATATCTTGAACTTTTTTGTTTTCCTGTAGCACACCAAACTCATTTCCACCTTGGGCTTTTCTCTAGATGTTCCCTCTGCTTCAATTGCTAATACTATATAACCACCATAAGACTAGCTTCTTATTATTAACTTCTTCTTATTCAGGTATCAACTAGAGAGCCCTGTGACCTTTAAACTGAATTATCCACTCAGCTACTTACTATCATCACCAACTTTTTTTCTCCACCTGGAGACATAGGCTGCAAAACTCACATTTAGTCTTTCTTTTGCTGCAGGTAGAATTTTACCAATCTGCTTCTTCAGTGGGAAGGTATCTCTATGCATGGAGTTTCAGTTGCAATTCTTCCCTTTCGGTAGACTCAAAGTTTTCTCCATCTGTGGGAAAGGTTGAAAGTAGCACTTGTAGGATGTTACTTATGTCAATGACTATTTGGGGGACAGTCGTTAGCTTCAGAACTTGGTTAGTACTCTACTTGTATCAGTCGTGTGTGTTACACATAGAAAGAAAGAGAGGAGGAGGGAAGGAGAGAGCTGGGGGATGAACTCAGCTAGCGTCAAGAACATATTTGTAATATTTTATTAAGTATTCTTAGGTGCATTATAGAATAATACTTACCACAATTAGATTTTGTGTGCTATTAGTATAACCTATGTTACCTAAATTGGCTATAAACTTTCTGAAACAGGAGCATGTCTACATCTCTATTGCCTAATATATAGTAGTTGTTCAGCAACTATTTGTGCAAGAATAAAGGAGTGAATGTATTGCCAATGGTGCTTATGTAATTAATGACAATCTCAGATTGTAAGCTGGGATAGGCAGGAAATTTTTATTTTGCATAATTCTACTTAGTTTCTGATGGTAAGTCTCTTTTCAATCAATTAGTTAACCTTAGTCCTTTTAGGGACCCCCGACTACCACTTTCTGGAAGTTATACGGGATTCCAAGTCCTAAACATTGCTGAAGATGCCCATCTACTCTTGATGTCTTATCCTCCATGCCTACCTCATTTCCAACATTTCTGCTTGCTTGCCTCCTTCAGTTTTGGTTCCTAGCTATTTCTTTTCCATCCCTGTTACACATTTGGTGTTTATCTATGATATTGGATATACTCAAGACCCAAATAACTCTCTCTGAAGCCTATGAGAAAATTTAATCTAGGCAGAGGAATAGGATTATGATTCTCTTTTCTTCTGTACCTCTCCAAGTGTTTGTGTATCTTCTTTCTCTGGGAGTGCAGGCATTTAGTTCACATAATTCCACAGCTACCTTGGCAATACTCCTTGTACCTTTCTCTTCTGAGGCTATGAGCTTACATACACTAGAAAGAAGGGAAAGGGGAAGGGAGCAAGAGAGAAAGGAAAATTTTAAATTAGCATCTCAACATACTATCCTTCTAGCATTGACCACCCATCTGTGATCATGATTGGGCAAAGACAAGGAGTGGAAGAAAAGGGAAAATTTCAAGTTATGTTCTGGGGAAAACCAAGCCATATCTTGTAATTTCTTTGGGAAAAAATGGACAGAAAAAGTGCAAATTGAAGAACAGTAATACCCCACAGGGGTAAGTAAATTTGCTCTGTAAATGACTACTTGGTACATATTTTAAGTTGCATGCCATATACCACACAGTTATGGTGGCAACTCTTCAATTCTTCTTTCATAGCCAAAAGTAGACATAGTACGAGGACTTGGCTGTGTTCCAATGAAATTTTACTTAGCAGAGTAGACAATGGGCTGGATTTGGACGACTCCTAATGTAATACACAATACACAGTCTCCAAGAAGCTTGATGTCTTATTGGGGAGTAGCTGAACTGTTTTTAAAGTAGGAAAAATTTATTGAAAGATAGCTTCTGTCTAAGAGAGACAGAAAGGAGACTGGAAAATCTGGAAAATGGGTTGCCCCTAGTTGAATCTCCCCCCCACCCCCGCTCGGTACTGGGATCAAACTCAGGACCATGTACTTGCCAGGAAGGTAGCGGAACCACTGAGCTAAATCCCCAGCCCTGCTCCTAGTTGAATCATGATGTCACCTAAAGGTAATTTTTATTTACATTGTCAGGATCTAGACATTTCTCCTGTTCCCTTAATCTTTCAAGGTTGTGCTTCTCAATTCTTGTACTGTTCTTACAACTTGGCAGCTGGAATTCTGAAACTTCCCTGAGAGACAGAGGAGAAAAATGTGTAGGATATATTATGACCTACCACTGTAAGTCACACATGGTAACTCTTTTTTTTTTTTTTCCAAGACAGAGTCTCTTATGTAGCCTAGGCTGTCTAAATTCAGTCTTGCTACATTAGCCTTCTAAGTGACATATGGCATTTCTGACACATTGTATTCCCTAGAAGAGAATCATTGAGCCTGGCTTGTACTTCATGAGAGAGAATTGGACTCTACATTTTGAAAAAGAGTCATCAAATAATCTGTGGATATATTTTAAAGCTATACCAATCTGTCAGGACATGTCATTTTGATTGATATGGAATAAGTAATACCATATTTCCACAGTTAAACTGTTAGAAAAGCAGCAATAATCTTTTCAGAGAATTATAGATATTATTAGACACTATACAAAATAGTCATTCTTAAAGGCTGAGCTGCACCTTAGAAACTGTTAACGAACTTATCAAATTCTGTTATATTGAAATGTACTGGTCTCTCTGGTACTTGGAATGGGTGTTTTATCCATGGTTTTGTAACATTGTACATTAGTCATTTGGAACATTGGCTCAGTTGTATACTTCCAAACATTGGCATATTTCATTACACAATATAAAAACTCATATTTGTTAAAATCATTACTAATCTACACAGGATCTTAGCCAAAGGGCCGAGAAATGATATCATTAATCTAATCAGACAAGTTTTTAGATATTGGAAAGCTGTCAGATTTACAGTTGCAGATACAATTTCTCTAAAATTCTAATTCTCTCTTGAAAGCTTGAATTTTATCATTGGCAAAAATATTGTCATTTCCCCCTTAAAATGGTAGTCTCATGCTGAGAAAATGTCTGCTAAATACTGAAATCTAAATAAGCATAATTATTGATTGATTCAGGTAAAAATATTATTCTCTGAAAATAGTGGCTATTTCATCTCACAACTCAAACAATCTTACAGGAACTTTACTTTTATATACCACCATACTTTAGTAGGCATAGAAGTACTTTTTTGCATACGTCCCAATTTTTCAAGCACTATTTTAAAAATATGCTCAAGGGCTGATATTTATTTAATAAAATGAATATTTATCCTTTTTCATTAAGGACATTCTAAAGTTAAACTCTCCTAGGACTGACAGAGCTAAGCCACTAACAGTTTTATCCGCCATTGCCCTTGTGCTGTGACTGCAAACATCAATACAATGAAAAAAGACAATATTTTAGTGACATTATGAAAATATTTTTTAGTTTCAGAATATCCTCGAGGTATTCAGGGACTCTCAAAGGTCCATGGCCAATAAGTAGAGTTCTTCTGTCCTGAGATATTGGTTAGGAGACAATTTCTCCTAAGAAAATCAATTAATCTCTCATAAATTTTAACCCTTATCATTATCTTCTCTTTACTACTTAAATCTCACCCTCTATCTCTCTGTCCCAAAACACCACTACTTCTGTCCTCCAGGATAAGGAGTTAATTGTTTTCTTTCTTGGAAAATCTCTCCTACTGCTACCTTCTTCCTTTTTTTTCCACACCAACCCTTCCCTCTCTCTCTGCTTTTCCTCTATTTCCTCTTCATCTTATTTCTCACTTTATTTCATTGTTATAAAAACACAGAGGATGTGATTTATCCTTTTAACATATTTTAAGTGAATAATTCAGTGTTATAGGAATAACACTGCATGCAAATCTTTAGAGTTAATCATTGTGCAAAACTGAAATGTTTTACCATTGATAAACAACTCCTTTTTCTCTCTCCTCATTTCTGGCAACCACCATTCTATTCTTTGCATTTGTGAGCATTTTGTGAGTATTTGCTTTTTGGGGTACTTGTTCTTCTGTTGCTGGCTAATTTAACTTAGCATAATGTCTTCTAGGTCCATCTACATTATAGAATGTGGAAGAATTTCCATCTTTTTAAAGGAGAGATTGTCTTCTTTTTCCGGGGGGTGGTGGTGTTTGAGACAGGGTCCCTCTATGTAGTTGAGACTGTCCTGCAACTCACCATGTAGCCCAGGCTGGTCTCGAACTCTCAGCAATCCTTCTGCCTCAGCCTCCCAAGTGCTGGGATTACAGGCATGCACCACCACGCCTGGCTCAAGATTGTCTTCTGACATTAATTTCTGTAGAGAATTTTCTAAAAATGTTGCTTTTAAATATTAAAAAGATATTTCACTTGGATGGTAAAAATTACGTTAAAATAATTTTTAAATACAACACACTCCATTTTACCTACACTGAAGGACTGCCATATCCTTGTCATTAATATTGAATTTTCCACAGTACAGAGCGTGTTATTGAGTCATGAAATTAAAAGTGAGAGAAATGCTTCTGTTCATTGGATGCTAAACATTTATGAACTCTTAGCTCTCCTTTTCCTGGCTACTTGACAAGCATCGGTGGATCAAACTTGGCTCCAAGATAAGGCTGTGATGCATTAACTCAGCAGAATAGAGCCTATAGGACGCATGGTGATCAGAGGTTCCCTGCAATCCTGTACATTTTTTGCCTTCTTATGCTGGATAGAAACATCGTGCCACATTATTCATCATAGTGTAGGCTGCTGCTGAATTTTCTCACTAAGACTGAATGTAGCTTTTGGTAAGAGATTTTCAGATAAATTGTGACTTTTGCCACACTTTTACTTGATAGTTCAAACCCTTGTGCAGACCTTGTAGCTGTACACTGCTTATTTATGAGATTGGAATTAATGTCTATTTGGTCATTTTTATTGCAATCATCCACCTGTTGTGATGAGGATCTGTGGTTCTACATCTAAATTAGAGCTCTCATTTGGCTCTGAAGTTTAGTATTCACTTCATTAACACTCCATCTCTGAATGATGATTGATGCAGATCATTTGCCCACATTCACACAAATTATATCAAGAGGCTTTGTGAAGCTAATAAAACTCAGAATATTTTAATTGAAAAGATTCTCTGCAAAGAAATCTGTCTTGCTGTTGGACAAGGGTAGACGTAGGTTTCGTAGGATCTAAAACTTACATATTTGGGAGATCTCTATAAAAAGAGAAAATTATAAGTGATCTTACCTCAAGTGAGTAAATCACAGCAAGTTATATAAGCCTTGAAGGTTTGTGAGCTCTTTGGGTAACTTACCAGAAGTGAGTCCATAAAAATGCTTCCTAATACGAACTTGGCTAGTTCTCCTTCTGAACACACTCCTGTCCAACAGCTCGGGGGACTCGGAGCCTTGGGTAAAGGAGGCACCCGAGGCAACAGCTTCACTAGCTTCATAAGCCTCCAGACATGGGTACCTTTCAAATCCTCTTGACTGTTTTTCAAGTGACCCTGAATCATACCTGTCCCGTGTTGAGCAATAAAGGTACTTCTGTTCTTTCCTTTCATGAAGTTGGGTCACAAGCGAAATGACATTTAAAGGTGTTACTTATTCTAATATTATATTCAAACTTTACTAGATTGGAAACATTCCAGGTGGCACAAATATCATATTTGTCTGTAAGGAAGCTATAATAATCAAGAAAAGTAGATTTTCATCTCATTTCAGCCTTTTGGCTAAGATCAAATGAAGAAAAGTAGATTTACCAATCTCAATTTAACAATTTGACAATCTCAAATTTAACAACCTCAATTCATAGACCCATTAACTTTTTAAAGAAATCTGTATCTCAAGAAGTCCATTTGGGAGGCAGTATTTTCCTGAGCTCTACTGGAGAGCAGATAATTCATTATCCATGATATCATATTTATTAAGCTAACAATTTATGGGCTAATAAAATTTCAAGTCCATATGCACGTTTTAGAGTAAAACCATTGAAAGCTCTAGATTAAGTGGTTTTAAAACAATAGTGAAGATCTTTAAGAAGAGCCCTCTTAAGAATGGTAATTTTCTTTTTTCATCTGCTAAGTTTATTTAGTGATACCCTCTCTTCTGTGTATCACTTACTTAGTCAAATTAAGGAACACATGGTTGGAAAAAGAAAATGTAAGAAACATCAAAGGGAAATTTGTGGAATAAATAGCATTTTATAAATACTACAAGTTATAGGTTAATCATTCATAAAAAAATAAATCTATGTTCCACCATGTTTTGTAACAGCTTTTTGTAATGTGGCTTTTGGAGTATGATTCCTCTCATCATTAGGATAGAATTAGGACATTTTGATCGCATGTTTATTGAATCAACCATTTAATCTATTATCTTATTTAGGTGCCATGGAAGATCATTAGAAATATTTCAACTGAATGATCTGTTTAACTCTGTAGTGACCTAGATCAGTATTAGAAATCTTTGAAACTTCTATATTAACATCTTACTAAAGTATATTTGTCATTATACATATTTCCTAATTCAACGTAGATAATGACAAAATCATAAGTTCCAACTTGAAAAAGGATTATAGTTTCTCCCTGTGTCTTCAGATATCATACTTTAAATTTCCTAGAGATATATTTTCTGTTTTTAAAGAAATTTCTAGATGATTTTGTATCCTTTTTTTTGTATCCTTCTTAATAATAAATAATGTTCATCATAAGAAGAATGTGTTTTATATTTAACAGAAATTTCTATGCAGTGGGGTAATTAAATTCCACAAGTATTTATGGAGTATACATTATAAAGTCAACTATATGCTCAAACTTGACAGAGGTCATAGAGATACAAATGAAGGGCTGGACTAGATTTCTGGGAAGGACACTTCACAGAATCATGAGACATTGCAACAATGAGGGTGTTGATCTCTGTGGTTCCACCCAGAGGTGCTAAAAGGTGGCTTGAGAAGACAAAGTTCTGGGCGGAATGGACTCATCTCGGGAAAGGTTAGAAAGGGCTGTGTCCTGTCTGGTGACCTTGAAGGGGTGTATCCCATTAGGTGGACAGTAAGAAAGCAACACTGTGTGTGGGAAAAACAGCAAGGGCAAAGCATGATCAAAATTTTCGTTACCTTTTTCATGTGAAGAGAGACAAAATTACTCTTCTTGTTCTGGAAAATTATTCAGTTTTCAGTGTTCTCTTTTCTGAATTAAATGTTCCCAATTCCTCTGGTTTTTCATTCTGCACCCTCTTTTCCAGACCTCAGCCTTTCCTCATGCTCTCTGAGCTCTCTGCCTCAGTCATGAGCCATGTGGCCTGTTCAGAGAAGTTCTGTATCTAAAATCATATTTCTTACGGCCTGAACTGGGTATTGTTTATACTAATCACTTATTTCTAATCTCTTCTATGCTCTTTCCCGGATTTCAGGAGGGTCAAGATTCTGACTTTAACTTCTCATTTTTCTGACTGTGTGGTATTGGCCAGGAGATTCAGTTTCCATTTGTAACTTAAGGCACTGGACCATGTTCTCTTTACTTTCTTCCATGTCAAGATTCTGAATCTTAAATTGTGATGCTACTGTTCTATGTAAACTTCCAGTCAAGTGAAGTAAAGTTAAAGAGATAATTTTCAGCCCCCCCACCCTATAATAAATTAGACTAAGAATGTACTCTCTAGATATTCCAGTGTCACAGTTACTTTTATAATCCCTGAGTCCAGGAAGTTTGGTGCATACAAGGAAACCAGGTTTACTTGCCCAGACTTTCACTGACAAAAATATTATTTGTTATTAAATAGCCTAAAGCCCCAACCCACACTAGGTATTGAGAAAATTTATTTTTCCTTTAGGGATTATGATGATTACTTTTTAAATTAAGTTTATTGGTACTTTTTAGGTATACAGTACAGTTACATTCATCATTGGGATCTTGTACCTTTACTTGATGTATCTTGGTTCTTATTTTTTGCATACTCCTGCCCTCCCTTCCCCCCTCCACCCTTCCCTATTTACAAAGACTTTGTTTCCATTTTTTCTTTTTATCATATTTTTCTTTCCCCTTCTTTCCTTTCCCCTACCCTTCCCACTTCCCCTATTCCTTTAGCCCTTTTCTTCCTTTTTCACATTATCAATTGTACAACTTGAACCTTATTTACACTTTTAGTTTTTCACACCAGAGAAACTATTTGGTATTTACCCACGTGTCCTGTTTATTTCACTTAAGAGTATGGCCTCAATATGCATCCATTTAGCTGTAAATGGCTTTAGTTTCTCATTCTTTATGGTGAGTAGTACTCCATTTTATAGAAAAACCACATCCTCTTTTTCCCATCTCCATTTGATGGACAGTTGTGCTGTTTCCAAGTTTTAGCTAATTACTTTTGTTTAAATGATTTGTGCACATTTCAAGATGTGAAAAAAACATTAAAAGATAAAAGAAATCACACCACTGAGAATAACCATTATAATGTGAAGTGATCATTATCCCTAACTTAAATTGGTATTTATAACTCAAACATAGTTATCAAAGATAGTTTTTAGACAAAAGAAATTTACTGATACTGAGTAGTTCTTTTTTTCCAAGATATAGAGTTGTTTTTTAAAATATACTTTCTCTCCTTGTCCCATCTCTTGTTCTACACCCAAGCCTCTTGAAGGATTCTACACCCAGTTTTCCTGTCCTTGTGTCCTGACTTTACTTCCCTCATTGAAACTGAACTTGCCAGGGTAAACAGAGATATGCAAATTGATGATCCCAGTGGGAAGGTTTTCTGTTCTTTGTTTCTCTTCTGGTGAACATAGCTTCCTTCTAAGATGCTCTCAGACATGTTGACCTTGTCCACTTTTCCATCCCTTTCCACCACCTTTCCAATATCCCAAGATACTGGCAGATCTTTAGGCCCTGTGTATGGTATTAGTGTCTTCTCAATACACACCCTCTCTTATAAGTGTGGGAGAGTTGATAGCTGGGGAGTTATTTATGCTCCATGATTTTAGCTACCCCTACAAAGATGATGACTTTTAAATATTTATATCCTTGACCTACTTTGTTTTTTTTTTCTATTTACAGCTCTCTATATATCCCATTAGTACCTCAAAGTTAAAATGTTTCAAAATGAATTTATCCCAAATTTGCTTTTCTCCTGTTCAGAAGAACTCTGTATCTAAAATAACAGTAATTAAGTCTTGATCTTGGTATTGTTTGTTGATCATCATTCACTTCCAGTCTCTCTGTTTTGGCCTAGATTACAGGATACAGAATCCTGGGACTTGCACACAGAGTTCTGGGTGCAGTCAATAGGCTACCAAAAAAAGGTACTTGCATTGGGGTGACAAAAGATAGAAAGAGCCTTTTCCCTCTAGAAGCAATGGTGGCTAACACATTGTAAGGCAGTTGTAAGTTTTGTTACAATGGGGCCTCATATTTCACTGCAAATCACCAGTGGCAGAGCTGTAGCATTGACAACAGGTTTTGAAGCCTCCTAACTTTTGGCTAGCAGTGACATCAGCTTCTTGATCTCCAGATCATAGTTGTAGGGCTGTGTCTAAAGATGTCCAGAGTCTGACCTGCTTTCCTCTGATCTTTACAATAATTTTGTAGGCATCTAGCTCAATGCACTCAACACATTTGCTTGCAGTATCTCATGGGCTTTCTGACTTTGATTAAGGCTTATTTTATTACAGGAGAAAAGAAAGCTTCTTTTCATATAGTGTAGTATTTTAATTAATTCTTATTGAAAAATCCTTCCTAAAAAGTTGATCTCATAGAAGTCGAGAGTAATGTAATAGTTACAGGAGACAGGGAAAAATATGGGAGGAGCAGAGATAGAGAGAGGATGGTTAATGAGAACAAGGATGCAGTTGGCTTGGAAGAATAACATGTAATGCTTTATAACACAGTAGGGAAAATGGATATGCTTTACAATAATTACCTGTATATTTCAAAATAGCCAGAAGATGGAACTTTGAATGTTCTCCGCAACAACAAAATGGTAAATGAGCTGCTCTGTATGCTAATTACCCTAATCTTCATTGTATATATGTATTGAAATGATACACTTTGCCCAGAAACAGATTTATTTTGTGTAAATTAAACTAAAATAACTCAAAAAACTTAGACATAATTATTCTTATCTTATAGGAAAACGGTATCCACATTTTATGAGGAAATTGAGATTTAAGAAATCGACATGACTTATTCCACACTGCTAAGAAGTAAAGCACAGGGAAAAATTTCTCAGCAGCCAAAACTTGTGTGTGCTCTTTTCTTGATAATACCTCCTACCCCTAAAATACAGAATCAACCTAGAAAGCTTACATTTGAGAATCTTCATAAATTTCCCTTCCTCTCCTTAGTCATCTCTTCAAACACTAACCCTGTTGATTTTTCTCTTGGAGCTCTCTCTGCATTCAGTCTGCTTATTGCCCCAATTCACTGCCTTGATTAGGGTCATTATCATCTTTCTCCTGGATTAGTGTAATTTAGCTTCCTAACTAAAATGCTTGCCTCCATTCTGATCTCATTTAAAGTATCGTTCATGCTACTGCATGGAATTAAGTTTTAAGATAAAATGGATGTTACTTCTCTGTTAAAATATTTCAAAGGCTTTCTATGCCCCTGGATGGTGTCCAACATCCTAGTCCTTGCATCCCAGCCTGGGGTTACTCCTGCCTCATCACCTGCACATTGCCCCTTTCTTTGCCCCCACCCACTTGCACTCTTGTTTTTGTTTCTCCTACTGGCCTAGGGTAAGAAAAAAGTTTTCTTTATTTTGGTACCCATCTTTGAGTGTAACACAGTGCTTCACATGCTTTAGGGACCAAAACAAATATTTACTGAAAATAGTGAATGAAGGAAAGACACACTACTGATGGAAACAACAACAACAAAAATTCAGACTGTCAAAAGTCTAGAAAGATGTTTCAAAAAATCTATCCCATGCTTGAAACTATAGTGAATTCATTGCATTAATGGAGAAGCAAAGCTATAGTCTGGTCCACCAAAACTTGTTGGTTACATTTGGCAAAGTACTCCTATTTTTGACTTTTTAAGGCTTCTTCTTCTTTCTTTCTTAGCTGCTGACCTGTACCACACTGTAAGTATTCTACTGTAAAGGACTGTATTGGAACAATACTATTTGCACGTTGTTCTCTGGCCACATTCCTCTTCAATGAATCATTCTTCAGGATATTGTTGGTATCCTTTCTCTTTTTCTCCAATGAACAACAGTAATGAAAGTGAAATTATGCCTTTAGCACAAAGCAAACACATTTATTTACATGCTTCATGAGAATAAATGTCACCCCTTACCTTCTTTAACTTTGGATGTCACAATCTAAGTAAGTATTTACAATAAAATAAGTATTCAGAATTAAAATAAGTATTTAACAGTTATTTGGAAGAAGGAAAGGTCTAAAAAAAACGAGACAAAAATATTCATTAAAAGACGTAAAGCTCCATTTTTTTCCTCTATAAAATAAAGTTTGTAGTATTCCCTGCCTTGTAAGGAAGTTATGAGGATTAAAGATGATAATGCAAGAAAAGTGCTCAGCACAATATCTGAGAAAGTGAGAGGTCAATATATGGTAACTGTCTTTATTGTATCTGTTAGCAGAGGGTTTCAGCATAAGCAACAAACACTAACAATAGGAATGGTTTGAACAAAATAGAAATTTGTTTCTCTTTATACAGAGGTTTCTAAGTAGAAATCCAGCTCAAAGTTGGCCCTCAAGGGTGTTTCTAGTTTACCTCTCCGTCATCTTTATGTTGTGGCTGTCATACTCATCATCTGAGTGCCAAGAGCGATAGCCATGAACTCTGCAGCAGTATAGAGGAAAAGATGAAGAAGAAATATCTTCTAAGAAAGAATCTCAGAAGAGGAGAAAGGCATTTTTGTCCAGATGTTTGAGGAACTGATCTTCATATTTATATATCCTAATTCCAAGCTTATATTTTAAGTATCACAAAAGTAATTAATTGTACTATAGCTTACATTCTACTGTAGTTCACTATGATTGTGGATTTTTAAAATTTTTACAATAGTGATTAGAATATAAAATATGTTCTACTAAACTGACTATCACTCAGTGGTTTTCATTAGGTTGCTGTGAAATATTGTTGCCTGAGTGTTTTAGATGTATGCAAATAGTTCTATATACCTGAACTGTTTAGATGCTAAATGAAAATATAATTTTCTTTCCCTATTGTGAGTCAGTGTCAAGCTAGGCCCACAGGGCAAGGTTTACATACATTGTAAGTTGATTTAATAGCAAATTCTTCCATCAAGAATGGTCTGGGGCAGAAGTGGCCAGAAAGGCAGTGTGACAAAAACAAAAACAAACAAGGTAATGTGGCAGGGAGAGTAGTGTTACTCCATGCTGCTCATGAATAATAGAGGGTGTGTAATGCAGACTAAAACAAAGGTGAGGAATCCCCCACATTCAAGGCCATGCACCATGCTTAGTATGTACAAGTGGAAAGAATTCCTGCTATAGCAGTCTGCATCATGGTTTGTGATGTAGCTTCCTCTGTTCAATGACTGTTACTTGGCAGCTATTAATTGACACAAGCAAAATGATCATTGGATATAAGAGAATCATTGGAGTGTAATATCTCTCTCTGTAAGCACGTTATCTTTCATAACTGATCAAAGAGGTTCGTCTAAGGAGATCTTATATAGCTATAATAAGACCTCTGCTGTTTTGATTCCTAAATCCTATTGCTATTGCTTGACATGGCCATCAGCAGATCAGTCTCCAAGAGTTGATATAGAACTAATTGAAAATTCAAGTTAATGTGTAATTGGGCTAACTTTGAGAAGCAAATATATTAGTATTAAACGTCAGTATTAATACAAACCTTTGAATGACTATCACTCAGGAACACAAAAATAGTTATTTCACAAAGGGTAGACTCTAGTTCTTGAGCTATGAGCTGCTTTCCTTTGAATTAGTTCTGGCTGCTGTGACAAATAGGTTGACAACAGTTCATAGGTTAATAGCTTTCAGATGACAGACTCACTACTTCTTTGATTCATTCATTAGAGAAGTAAAAGTATGACTGAACATTGCTTTCACTTTTTCCTCTCAGATACCTAGTGAGTACTAATGGCATTCTTTTGAGTATCCAGTGTAACAAACTATAAAACAAATGTACAATATTTAACATTTGCAGGTACTTTCAGTAGCCAGTTACCTTGCAACCATGAGGTGAAATACATAAGTGAAAATCCCAGAGAATAGCAGATTACAGCCCTAATGTCTTTGAATTTCTGAAAGTGTCAACAAATTACTAAACATCTCCTGAGTTAAATTCAGTTACTTCAGTCACTGGAATTGGGTTTTCCATTACTTGCAGTCTGAGAGATGTAGCAACTACACCTCAAGAATTAGATTTTATCTTTTTTAGTTGTAAATATTTTTTTTCTTGAATCTAGTAACTAAGGCTAGTGCTAATGTTTAACACTGATTTATTTGCTCCTCAAAATTATGTCAATCATGCTGTTACCTTGATTTTATATTTAATTCCAAAGCATACCTGATTTTGCATTGGCTGTGAAGACTGGGATCTCCTGATTGCCATACAGAGGCAGCCACATTAGGATCTAGAGATTGGAATCTGTGGAGGTTTTAAAATTACATCAGAAGACTGAATAAGATTAGTGATGGGGCAGAAGGGCTGGGCTCTGTCTTCCTGCATTGAGAAGAGTTACCTGGTAAAACCTGCGTTCCTCAGCTCCCCTCTACTCTATTTCATTGCCTCGTCTCAAGGGGTTTCTGGAATGTATTACTTTTCCTTCCCCCTTTAGGCTAACGGTGATAGTCATCTCTTCTGTGGTTAGTTCCTAGGGACTTCAGCATCTTCGGTCGATTTTTTTTCTCTGCCCATATTTTATGACCAGTCCTTGGACCATTTGAAATAGATTCTGTTTTCTCCTGTTCTGTTTGATTTTGTATACTTGAGTTTCTAAAAGGGGTCTTAGTTTATTTGATGAAACTGTCAAATATCTTTTTAAAACTTCTGTTTTTGACATGTGACCCGGTATACTCAACTGATACTGTGTAGCTACATGAGCAATGAGATTGACTAACACCAATGAACTCATGAAGGGCATTTTTAACATTTGTAATTTGAAGTTGGACATCGTTGTCACGCACTGTAATTCTAGCATTCACGAAGCTGAGGCAGAAGGATTACAGGTTCGAGGCCAGCTGGGCTCCATAGTGGGTTCAAGGCTACCCTGGCCTGTGTGGTAAGATTCTATTTCAAAAAATTTTTTATTCCATTCTTTATGACAATGATGAACAGCCATAATTTTATTTCTAATACTAAGATATATTGCCTAGAGTTATGTATTCTGATCTAAAGCAATATTTGCTGAATAATTTTATAATGATTTCTCTGTTAATCCTAACAACCTTTCTACAAACAGGATCTATTTAATTATAATTCTTATTTTAGAACTCTTGTTTCTGAGCAAGGATAGAGGATCTTTCCAAGGTTATAGTACTGCCAGTTAATTTATGGTTAGAAAACAAAGTTTTTTATTTTTTTTTTCTTGAGGTTCTTTAGCTTCTTACCCAAAAAGTAATATAGTAAATAATTTTAGGACAGCATTTTAAATTATCTTTACTTAATGACAGCAATCTATTTAGTGTGTTTTTCTGACTGTTCTGATAAATTCCATGGATATTCTTATGGTAGTCTTATGATCATTTTGCCCCTCAATTCTCCCCCTCAACCTGGATCAAAGGATCAAGTCTTTGTGCTGGGCTACATTCCTAGCCCTTAAGTTTTTGTTTGTTTGTTTGTTTTTTAATTTTTGAGACAGGATCTTGCTAATTTGCTAAGTTTCCCAGTCTGGACTTGAACTTGTGATCATCCTGCCTCAGTCTCCCAGAGTGCTGGGATTACAGACTTGCACCATAATGCCCAGTTTATCTAATTTTCTTTCCTCCAAGGTACCTTCCTGAAACCGCTGCTATAAAGACAGAAACAGATGTCTGAGGTGGGAGTGGAATTTTCTGGAAATTCTGTTAGTCTAATTGTACTCCCTAAATGTCCAGTGGAGGGATTAAAGGCCAAACTATTGCCACTTGTCTTAGCCCAATAATCCATCTTAATATTTTTAGTAAATTCCTCTATAATTGTTTTGAAAGGCATTCTTGCATGCATTGGTATGGTTATCTATCTGATTGCCCAGCTGCCAGTAAAAACAAAGAAAGATTAATTCGCTTGTTTCATGGGAATACTCTGAAAGAAGAAAAGGGAGTTTAAAGTGTTACGAAATAACATTAAAATTAAAGACTGGTAAACTTTATAGCATCATTTGGTAGGAGAATCTGTGCTGTGATCTGTACAAGTCATGTTGATCACATGAAATAATAAGATAATAATAAGACAAGCTTTCTTTGACCTGCCCTTGAACAGCAGCCACTTTTTGCCCAAAGTGGAAGTTAAATCTTCTCCAGTGGCTCTTCTTCCTGGGCTTCCTATACTCAACACCTGTTCAATTGTCCATATATCTGGGAGTCATTTTTACGTTTTCTACAATTGTCTTTTGTACAGTCAACAGGAAGAAAATATTTTGTTTTCCTTTTTCTTTACTAAATTGCCCGAGTGGAACCATAGACCAGAAGAATAGACGAGAATGATATGGGCAATAAAATCACAATCTCTTGAGTCACAAATTTGAATATATGTGACTTGAGCATCATCTTGCTATGACTCCTTCTCTTTTGCCTGTGCAAAAAAGATCAGTCTACCAGACCTAATCAATTTTATGCTGCTATAACAGAACACCTGAGACAGGGTAATTTTTAAAATATTGCATATTAATGGGTTTCATTGTGGCACTTTCACACATGCATAAAACATATTTTGATTACATACACACCTCGTTGCTTCCCACTCCCCCTTTCTCCTCTCTAATAGTCTCCCTTTTACCTTTATATCATCTGTCTTTTTCCCCTTTAGAGTCTACATGAGAGAAAACTTGTCTTTCTGAGTCTGGCTTATTTTGCTTAATGTGATGTCCAGATCTAAATATTTTTCTACAAATGGCATAACCTCATTCTTCTTTATGGCAGAATGATATTCTATTATGTATATATTACGCAATGTGCTTTTTAATCCATTCATCTGTTGAGCTATTCTGAGATGTTGAAGTGTGTTGACTTTAATTCTGTAGGATATGAGTGGAGAAGTGGTTACTTGGATCATACTGTGGTAGTTGTATTTTTAGTTTTTTGAGGAAACTCCATACTGATTCCCATAATGGCTATGCTAATTTACATTCCCACCAATAGTGTATAAAGGCTCCTCCTCACACCCATTTTCACCAGCATTTATTGTTTTTTTAATCTTGAAGACAGCTATTCTGACTGGGATGAGATGGAATCTCAGTGTAGTTTTGATTTGCACTTCAACACTGAGTAATTTATAAACACAAAATTTTATCTCTCCAAGTTTTGGAAGTCAAGAAAAACAGGAACAAGGAACCAGCTGGTTTAGCTGTCTGAGGGGGCTGCTCTCTGCTCCCAAGATGGGGCATCATGCTACAGCTTCTAGACACTGCCCCCACATGGTGGAAGGCAAGAGGAAAGCTGGTTTCATGAATGCTGGGAAACTCCCATAGCTTCCCCCTCTTCCTCCTTCCTCCTTTTATAGTACTGGGGATTACACACAGGGCCTTTGCACTGAGCTACATCCCCAGCCCTGACAGGGTCTTTCTGAGTTGCTAAGTGATCCAGTCTAGGCTCACAACCTCTCACTTCACTTATAAGAGTTTTTATCCCATTCAGTAGGGAGGAACCTTTCTGGCTTAATCTCATCTAAAAGGCCCCTCTTCTTAATATGGTTGCATTGGGCATTAAGTTTCAACATGAATTTTGGAGGGACACAAACATTCAAACTGTAGTAGATCTCCAGTATCCAACCTTGGCCAGCTAGTTTTTTTCCTGTCTTTTTCCATTACTGACTTCTCACCCATGGATTCTCTGTGTCTCCTGGGGCAGTGATGTACTTAGCATGTTCTCTGCTGTACTACGTGTGCAACTCCCATCTGTTGACTCTCGTCAGGCCTATTAACATGTTTGAACCATCTTTCCTCTCTTCCCTCCAAGTCTTTTCTTCCTCTTAAATCCCTTGTCTTGATGAATAGCATCTCTGTTCTCTGCATACCCAAGTCTGGAGTCAAACGTGAGTTGCCATGATCTCTTCCCTTTTATTTTCAGCCCTTCACCTTCTCTCTGTGACTGTAGTCATTTTCTCCTTTACAACTGCCACACTTCCATCCTGATACTTGCAGAGGATATTGTAATAGTCAGCCACCTTGTTTCCTTCCTCCTCCTCTCTCCCTAGGTTCATTTCCAAAGTTTACAATGCTATATTCTGTTTACCTCATTCTCTACATAAAATACATGATTAAATGCAAAGCAAACTCTTTTGCTTAACCCACACAGCCTTAATGATCTGGCTATGCTATAGCCATGTGTTCTGCGTTTGTGCCCATTTTGATCAGCACTGGAGAAGCTCCCGAACATGCTCTGCTTTTTCTCTTTGTGTGTATGTGTGAATCCACATGGCATTTTTTTTTGCATGAGATTGTGTTCCCCACCTTGGAATCTACAAACTCTTACACATCCTTCTAAATGCTGCACTATCACTTCCTCCAGGAACTGGTTCCTGGGATCATTCCTGGCTGTTTGGACCTTTACAGTGGGCTTTCATTCTTACTCCATATGCATGCCTCTGCCACTTCACTTGTCACACACACTGCATCACAGGAATACACTTCTTTCCAGGTCAACTGGGTCTCCTTTGAAGGTATTCACACTACCACTTGAAAACTTAAATTTCAAGTTCTATCAAAGTTTTTCATGTACGTACTTATAAAAGTCAGATATCTCTTCAATGCTTATTATGAAAGAAGTCTCCTGTCCAGTCTGCCACTCCCTGTTCATTCTGTATTTCTCTCCACTCTTCTCATCTTTTCCTACCACCAGGCAATCACTCTCAATCCCTTGCTGTTTCTTTCTTGTACAGTAGTTGCTCTCCTATTTCTTGATCTGTAGATTTTAGATTTTTCTTTGTTGATTTTTCTCTCCAGGAAAGGAAACTTCAGCTCCTTGAACTCCTTCTCCTATTTCTGCATTTGTCTTAACTAAATTTGCAAGATTCAGTGACTTGGGATCAACCATGGTCCAAAGACATTAAACAAAAAAATTCCAGAAATGAACAACTTATAAAATTTAAATAACTCTTCTTATAGAATATTATTTTAATTGTTTTACTAGTAGTTACCGTTGTTAGTCTCTTCTCATGCCCAAGTCATAAATTAAGCCTTATCATAGACATGCATAGGAAAATATAGCATATAAAGGTCAGTACTCTCCATGGTTTCACACATCCACCTGGAGTTCTAGGACATATCATATGTGAATAAGAGACACTTTTTCTTTTGTTTCATCTTCCTAAAAATATACTTTTTATGGTCCTACCAATTTGTCTGGTTTCCTGCCACGCCCATCCTGACCCCAGCCCCTCTCTTTTCAATCATTCTGGGATTCCCTCTATCCTGTGGGAGGCTATTTTGTGGAGCCTAGGTTCTTTTCCATTTACCTTTCATTTGTTTTGGTCTTTCCATAATTTTGGAGAACCGCATTGTTCAACTATTTTATAAGAAAAGGTGTGTTGTTAAAAAAGATTTTAAATTATCACTAAATTAAATTTTTGCAGTATGTGGATAGAATGAAAATATTTGTCCTTTAATTTTATTATTTTCCCCAACTCTGACACAAAATTTCATAATATGTGTTATACAGGATTCCAGATTGCTATTGACCCATCACTACTGTGTGCCTCCCATTCTGTCCCCAAAGAAAATATTTGCTAAGATTTTCCCATCCTTATTTTTCCTCTACATTTGAGGTAGAAAGAAACATGCCTTGCATTTTGAGCTCATTGGTGCAATGATGGTGGTGTCCTTTTCTGTTCCCTTAACCTACCCTCTTTAGGTCACACCTATTGACTTTGATGAAGAGTTTTCTTGATCTTATGGAACTCCATAGATGTTGAATAATGTTCTTGGGAGTAGCTGTAAGCAGGACAGATGTGGATAAGTACATAATTACAGTGCATAAGTACCCTTGTATTACTAGTCTTTACTGGCTCCAATAATTTTTACAGTTGGACTTGGTTCTAGGAGCTCATTCCTCTTTAACTGACAGAACAATTGCATATCTTTGTTGTATTTGATGTGTTATTTTGAAATATGTGTACATTGTGAAATTATTAAATTGAGCTAATTAACATAATTATTATCTCAAATTTTTTTGACATTTAAAATCTATTCCTGTTAGCAATTTTCAAGGGCCTAGTACATTGATATTAACTATTGTCACCATGTTGTACAATAAAACTCTTGGATTTACTCCTTCTATCCAACTGAAATTTTGTGTCTTTTGACTAACATCTCCCTTTAATTTTTGAAGGTATGTGCCACTGTCTTCACTAGCTTCCATAATTGCTGTAAAGAAGTGTGATGTCAGTATGATTCTGACTCCTTTGCATGTTTCTTGGGCTTTTTTTGTTTTGTTTTAGAAGCCTTTAGAGTTTTCTCTTTGAACTCAATATTCTGAAATATTGCAATGCTATTTGAGTTTATCTTAGTCCTTTAAAATGATAAATAATTTGAAAGAGTTGATATTCTTGTAGGAAATTATTTTGAATTTTTTTCTATTCATTTTTTTATGAAGCTTTAATATAAGATATGTTACTATGAGATTTGCTTTATAGCTCCAATATTACTTTCAATTTGCTAAATTTTTGTTAATTTTTGTTCAGTGTTCGCAAGATGCCTTCAAATTTCTCTTGCCTGGTTCTTAATATAAAGTGCTAAATTCATGTTAATGAACTTGTGCTCTATATATTAGTTACTATTTTGATCCTGAAGTGAAACCCAAATAAAAAAATAGAAATTTTTACGTGAAAAAATAATTTGATTGATACTACATATGTAGAGTTTGATCATGCTCAAAAGTATTTTAAAAAGCTTCACCAGGGAGACTTTTATGATGTGTCAACTTTTATGGATTGAACAGAGAAAATTGTTAAGAAAAGCAGTCTTTGCATTGATTCAGAGATATGTGCCCTGCTATTTCTTCCCCCGTGCAATAGATTAGTTAACTCAGTTATGGAGCCGTGTCCCTTTTTCTTCATACATACAAGAAAAAGAGTTCATAGTAGGTATCTTCCTTGACCATATTCTGGAATTGTGAAGATTTTAAAAGTAATTTTGAAGATTTTAAAAGCAATTTTTTTCACCATATCACATTCACAAGGATGCAAGGTTCATTTTGGTTTTTTTCAGTGATTTTGAGTAGATCTGTGATATTCAACCACTAGTTTGCTTCAGAATTACTTGAAGGCTTGTTAAGACTATTTGCTAGGCTGAAGAAAGTTTCTCATTCATTAGATGTACGAAGAGGCCTACTATAGTTTGGCCTACATTGTCCAGCAGAGTTTCATGCTATGGAGGTTTGGTCCTCAGCATACAGTGTTGGGAGATAGTATGGATCATTAAGAAGTGGACCTTGGGTAGTTCAGTGGTAGAATTGTGCCTAGAATCTTCTTCAAGGCCCTGGGTTTGATCCTCAGTACCTCATCATGCTCACATGCACACATGCGTGAGAGGGATATCCTTTGGTCAATCAGTCGGAATGTACTCTCAGAAGAGACTGGGGTATTTCTCATGAGCTTTTGTTAATTCTTACAATGAGATTGTTATGAATGCCTGAGCTCAGCCCCTCCAGGTAGTGTGGCTTCCTGTTTCGTGATGTGGTTGCTTATGTAGTACATGTTCCCAATGTTGCAATCTGCCAAGAGATGCTGCAGCCACAGAGAGGCCCTCACCAGCACCTGTGAAATGTTGTTTGGACTTTCAGTGTTCTAAAATGAGAGACGAAAAAGCTCTGTTCTTTATAAAGTTAGCCTGTCTCTAGGGTCTCATTACTGTGATGAAAATGAACTAATACAGAGCCCAAGAATGAGCATGTCTGAAAAATACCCACATGAGGCTGATGTGCCTGCACAGAGGAGCGCACTTTGAGGACTACCGCTCAAATGCTTGTTTCCACAAATGTGCAACACAGTGAATCTCAGGTAACAAAATATCTGGAATTGATGCTTTATTTTACCTTTATTCCCACCTTCCTCCCTTAAAGCTTCTCCACAGCTGGTTACTCTGAACTCCTCACCAGTTTGTCTCCATCATAACCCCCCACCCATTTCCTTCCTTTTCTGCACCTGAATGGATCTCTTCTGCTTTGGCTGCTTCCTAGAGGCCTATAATTAAATGCTTCCCTTTAACTTCTCTGAAAAGCTGTTCTCCCTGTGAGTAGGACACCATCCGTCATCACCCAGGCCTATTCTTGTCTCTAAGTCTCTCTTCTCCTTTGCAATTTATTCATTCTCTGTACTGACCTGAGAACCACTAGGTTCCAGTACTAAATTGAGTGGTGAAATTTAGGCTAATATGTTAATAGCTGATAATACATTAACTCCTTAGGGGCTTCAGGATTAGTTAACATTTTTAAAACTCATTTTCTATGTGCCAGACCCAGCACAATCACTGGATGAATAATGGTAAATAAAATATATTCTATTCCTGCATGCATGGAACTCACAGTTTTGAAGAATGAGGAAAGTGAATTTTAGGCACTAGCTTAGGAGCAGTAGAAAAGATGATGCCCATTTGATGCCTTTAAATAATAACAGAAAGACAGCTGAGGCCCACTGCTGGGGTCCTCGTGTCTCCTGCTTCTTGTGTCCCCCTAGCCCAATTCTCCCACTTTTCTCAAACCTTTTCTCTCAGTAGAGGCAGCTAAATTGTTGACTTTGATGATTTCAACTCTAGGACCATGAAAAACAGTATTTTGGCTAACATTTGGTGCTTATCATGTGGCCAGATCTGTTATAAGAACTTTACACGTATTTACTCACTGAATCTCCATATCAGCCCTTTAGGAAGGGACTGTTATTATCCTTGTTCTTTAGCTGAGATAACTGAGGCTCCCCTAGACTTAATCACCACCTCATAGTTAACCATATTAAGCATGAGGTGAGGGTAAGGGCTTAAATGTGAAACAACATTTTATTCAAGGACAGTGAATACACTCCTGGGTATCCAGCCATTTCCTTTGGTTATGTCCTCTGTTCTTTCTCAAGGTGGGTTGTGGGAATTACAGAAGAAAATACAGAGATAGTCACTGTACCGTTGTGCTTCAAAATCTGTTGAATTAGTCATTCACCTATGACAAGTAAAATGGATATGTGTAATGGAAAAATTCCAGGTGTGTAACTTTTCATCACTGTGAGAACTCTCACCATAGCCTGTCTACTTGCAAATGTGCTTCTCTGACTTTTAAACCACTGAACTACTAATGAAATATCCTGGTAAAAATGCTTCTACCATGCATAGGCTAATTTCAAATAATTATTGATTTACATGACAGTTCAGTGACCCAAGTGAAGAGTTGAGACATTTTATAAGCACACAGTACAGTTGCTCAAGGAAATGTCCCACAAATAAAAGACTGATGTTACCCCTATGTTTAAGTCTGAAAGCTGGAGAGAGGGTAGCAGGCCAAGATATTTTTGCTTCAGATAAAAAAAAAAAAGAAATACAGGTGACTAAGGACTACACCTAGTCTCATCTATTATTTTATCTATACTTTCTAGCTCTTGAGAAATGGAGTCCTAACCCAAGTTACACATGAAAAATCTCTTGAAAAGCCTATGTTCAAGCCAACCTTCCGAATAAAGGTACGAGAACCTCTTGGGCGGTGGGACCCAGGAAGTAGTACTTTTTGAAGCTCTCAATAATAATGGGTAATTCTGACATACTGACAAAATTGAGAACTACTGACCCAGGGTCATATCAGGGTACCTTATAGCTGTACTAATATCTGCCAGTCTTCAGGGGTGGGGGAGAAAAAAACAGCAATACTTTCCTGCCTTCAAGTGTTGAGGAAATATTAATAAGCATCTTGACATTTGCCTGATCTCCATCATTTGGGACACTGAAATAATTTATACAACAAGTAATTTAATTAACATGATGGAAAGCAAAGCACACATGAATAGCTATGCACTAACAAACTGGCTAGAGACAGCTCAGGTGGAGAAAGTAGATTATGACATTTTGAAAAAGATAGAATTAACTACATGATAAGGGTTTAATAAAATCCTGATTGAATCAAGGTTCTATCTCCTGGTGGGGCAATGAATACAAATGGGAAGGCAAGATGGAAATTTTATTGTTGAGGAAAATGTACAACTGGAGAGTGTGTAAAGAGGTTATATGTAATCTGTCCATTTAAACCAATATTTTTAGAACAGTAGTGATGCCACTCTGTGAGTCAGCAATATAGACAGGAAAAAAAAAGCTGCATCCAGGATCCATCTAAAAATACATGTTTTTAAACTTTTCTGAATAATAACTACGAGGTTCTCTCACTTTTCTTTAATATACTGATACTTTTTGGATTTGGTTTAGCAAGTGCTCTAGAGCTACACCCCAGCTCCACCATCCTTTCTCTTAGTGAGCTTACTAACTTCCTCATTACATACACACACACACACACACACGCGTGCACACACACACACACACGCAACCACTAAGAAAGGGCTTTAGAGTCTGATAATATGGGTGCAATTCAGTTTCACCACAGGCTGTCTTCGTGACTTTGAGCAAGTTCACATCATCTTTGTGCTATGGTTTCTCATCTGTAAAAGGGAATAATTAAATAACCTGTTTCATAGAATTGTTCTGAGAAGTGAGTAGAAGTTTTAGACTTGGGTCTGAGCCACAGCATCATAAGCATTTTCACACTACTATTACAAGTATGAAGAACCAATTTCTGGAGCCACACACTTCTCATTTCCATTAATTCATTGCCTTTTGGCTGCTTTCAGGCCATTTCACAGTTAATTACCATCCCTATCTTATCATGAGTGACAGAAATAAAGAAAAGAAATAAAAGCAGTCAATTTTGTACTAATTATCACCTAGTTAGCATATAAAAAGACCGAAACTATCAGTAAAAATGAGATGTTAGTTTATGTATAGAATTCAGCTATTTCTGTTCTTTCTAGACTTCAGTTCCCCCAACATGTTTAATTGAAAGTTGACCATCCAAAATAATGGCTAAAGACCCTGGATATAAAGTAGATTTGATGATCTGACCTTATACAAAATCAGTTATTAGAATTTACATGGTATTATTGTTTGTTTCTTTCTTTCTTTTAGAAGCTTTGCTGTGATTCTAATGTACAGCCAGATTTGATTAGGACTAATCTCATGGCATGTTGGAGGTCTGTTGGCAATTCATATACAGTGATCTGACTGTTAGGCCTAAGTATTGTGGTCATGGGTGCCTTGTCCTAGATCTTGATTATCTGTAGAAAGTCCACTAAGGGAGATGCGGAAACTAGTCTCCATCACCCTATCTGACCTCACTTCCCTGGTCAGACTAGATAGACTTGAGGCCTCAAGTTGTTTCCTCTCTAATATTCTTGACTTTTTTCTGAAGTACAATCCTCACCTTAAATCATTCCCACAATCTTCTCCAATACCATCCTGGGGCAACTGAATGCTGCTAGAAATGCAATGACTGAACTTTGTAGGTGATAGCCTACACATATATGTTTCTTAGGGTCAGCATTATAGCCTCTTTATGTCCTTTGTTGTCTATCACAAAACTTCACAATCCTCCAGTTTCCTCCTCCAATGGCTCTAACCTCTAATCTATCCCTCTCAGTGAATAATTCCACTTCCTGCTCCTAAAAACTAGCCTATTGTATTTATACTCATCCTGGCTCTTTTCTCTGGTTACAAAAGAAGCATCCTTACTACAGCACAAGGTCAGGTCCTCTGAGCTCTCAGAATATCATTATTCTCCCAATTATTTTTCTGAAGCTCAGTCAACCTCTTTCTTAATATCAGTTTTTTCTCTATAGTCCATAAAATTATCATGTTTCTCAAACCCAAAACACTTCTTGAATCTGCATTGCCCTTTTATTACTCCTGGCCTTCTTACCTTCACAACCAACCTTAAGGATAAACCATATTGAATATGTCTGCTTGATCTCTGTATTTACTCTGACCCTCTCTGTAACCTATCTTTGGTCTTCACTTCTTAAGTCCAATTTCACAGGCAAAGTCCCTTAGTGAATGCTATATGTCAATCTGAAAAACACTCCCAAATTTTCTTATTATTAAAGCTTTTCTGCAGCATTTGGCTACTCTCCCTTCCCTGGAATTTTCTAGTTCCATGACTTCTGGGAAAAACACCTGTCACAAGATTCAAACCTACAGATAAGGATCTAGTTTTAATTTTTGACAGGTTGAAATCCAGTTTTTCCAACACCATTTATTAAAGAGGCTATCTTTCCTCCACTGAGGATGGATGGTTGGCTCCTTTGTCAAAGATGAGGTACCTGAGTACATATGGAGTTGTTTCTGTATCTTCCAATCCATGCCACTGATCCTCAGGTTTGTTTCTTTGCCAGTACCATGCTGTTTTTATCACAGTGGCTTTGTAGTATATTTTCAAACTTATCTTTCACCATGCACTAAACTAAAATCCAAGTGGATTAAAGATCTAAATATTAAAAAAGCGTCACTAAATTTGCTGCAAGATAAGTTAGGCAGAACTCTTGAAGACATTGGCATAGGAAAAGACTTTATGAACAAATCCTCAGTAGCATGGGAACTAGCAGAAAGAATCAGCAACTGGGATCTCATCTTATTAAAAAGCTTCTGCACTGCAAAAAAAAAATCAACAGAACTAAAAGACAATCTACAATGTGGGAAAAAATTTTACCAGCTTCTCCTCAAACAAAGGACTATTATCTAGAATATAAAAATAACTAAGATCTGATACAAAAATGGGCATCTGAAATGAACAGAAATCTCTCAGGCCAAAAAGTAAAAGCATCAAGTAAATATACAAAAAAATGTTCCACATCAGTGGTTATTCAAGAGACACAGATGAAAACAACACTGAGATTTCACATCACCCCACAAAGAATGGGTGCTATCAAGAAATCACACAATAACAAGTGTTGGTGGGGATGTGGGGAGAAAGGAACCCTTCTCCATTGTTGGTGAGAGTGCATACTGGTGCCACCACTGTGGAAATCACTATGGAGATACCTCAAAGAGCTGGGACTAGAGGTTCCATTTGACCCAGCCATCCCTCTGCTGGGTATCTTTCCAAAAGAACTAAAAGAATCATATCACAGTGATATATGTACACTAATGTTTATAGCAGCATAGTTTGTAATAGCTAAAACTTGGAAACAGCCTATTTGACCATCAGTGGGAGACTGGAATAAAAAGATGGTTTTTTTCTATAAAATGGAATACTACTCAGTCATAAAGAATGAGAAATTAGAGTCATTCATAGGAAAATGGATACATATTGAGGATATACTCTTAAGTGAAATAAATAAGTCATGTATGTGTAAATAACAAATAGTTTCTCTGGTGTGAAAAACTATAATGGTACATAAGATCCTAATAGTATAATTGTCAATGTGGAATAGGAAGAAAAGAGCTAAAGGTGTAGGGGAAGTGGGAAGGGTAGGGGAAAGGAAATAAGGGAAAAGAAATAATATGAGAAAATGAGAACATGAAAAAGTGGAAATAAAGTATTTGTAAATAGGAAAGGGAGGAGGGGATGAAGGGAGGGCAGGGGTAAAGGGAAAAATGAGAACCAAGACCTGTCATGTAAAGGTACAAGATCCCAATGATAAATGTAACTGTACTGTATACCTAAAATGTACCAATAAACTCAATGAGAAGAAAAAGATTCAAACCTAGAGAAAGCTCCACTGAATTTTAAAGGGGCAAAGACTTTCCTCAACATTCATCTTAATTTAATCACATCAAGTTGCATTGCAGTTATCTTTTATAAACTTTGTCATGAAGAGAACATATATCTTGTCTTATCCATCTTATTAAATAGTGTATAATGCCTGACATGAATAGAGAAATACTTTTGATCTGTTGAAGGATTTTATTGTTCCTTATTTAATAAAAATTTCCCATTGAAATTTGATATATGGCTTGAATGGTTTAAGGATACTAGAAACACAGTTCTGGGAGTTTTACAAGCTTAAACTGCAGTGATTCCAAAATGTTGTACATTAGAACAGTGGCATAGAAACTTTTTTAAAGTGATAATGATCCTAGGTTCAGATTAAACAGTAAATACTGATAATCTATGTCTATGCACATAAAATGTGCAAGGAGGCCAGCGTGACCACTCTAGATATTTTATAGCTATTTTGCCTTTGCCTAATATTTGGAGATGCTCAATAGGCTAACACGACTTGAAAGTAAAAGGCAAGGAAGGATACTAAATATAAAGTGTCAAGAATTTTAAAGAAGTATACACAGTTTGGATATGTTTTCTGCACTTTGTTTTTAATTTTTTTTCATTGAGTCTTTGTTGTTGCTGGAGGAGAGCATGCAATAGGAAGAGAAAGCTTATAAAACCAGACAATTCTTGGTTCAAATTCAAGCACTGTGTATTAGTCCATTTTTTGTTGCTATAGCAAAATAATTGAGGTGGGGTACTTTATAAAGAAAAGATGTTTGTTTACCTCATAGTCTTGGCAGATGAAAGACCAAGATTGAGTGGCCTCATTTGTTCAGCCTCTGGTATGGACATCATGTCTGATGGCATGGTAGGAGTATCTGCAGAGAGATCACATGGCAAGAGAAGAAGCCAGAGCCACTCAGGGACCAAGTGCATTGTTTTTTGTAACAGTACGTTGTCACGTACTAACTAGACCCCTCAAACACTACACTAATCATTTCTGAGGACAGAACCCACAGTGACCAAATACATCCTGCACCACTCTACCTCTTAGAGGTTCTATTGCCTTTCATCCTTGTCCTTCTCAGGACCAAGCTTCCAACACAACATTCAAAATGCAGCACTCTGTTATTTCTTATCTGTGTGAGCTTAACTTCTCTGATTTTTGGTTTATCTGTAAATAAAAGTTAATGCCCACTTTTTAATACATTAAAGACTAAATGCCGGAGTAAACAAAATGATTTTGCGCTATAGCTGTCACAGAGCCACACAGTAGAGTGACTTAACATCTCTCATTTGATATTTTATTTTTTAATTAATAATTTTATTTTTTTGATTATAAATGAACTATTTTCTAATTGAGAACAAGCTAGAAAATAAAATAATGCATAATGAAATCATTAAAACAGCCCAAATAAACCACCAGGTCTCCCTTAGACGATGGTTGGGTGGGTGAATTCACTCAGGAAAGTTATGTGGAGTGAGAAGAAAAGAAAGCTTTGGATGCAGCCCCAAGATGAGATGTGTGTGAAAAGTGTGTACCAGCTCCAAACTTCATAAAACATTGACCTCAGCGCAGCTCAGTGGTGAGAATGGAAAGAAGCAGTTACCTGTAAACAGATTACTTTGGCCATCCCTGAGTTCCCTATAAGCAACATTTTGTCCTCTCAGTGGCACCTTTCTTCTTACAAATGCACTGAATATTCTAGGAGAGTTGCCTTCCAGGACAAAGCAAACATGCCCTCTCCTAATTCACATAAATGTATTGGCTGGGAATTTCTTCATCCATGACCCTTTGCTCCTTGCCTTTGTCCCAAAATCAAACTGTTAAGGATCTGATATGAAGGTTTCAGACACTTAATTAAAACTTGCTTATCTCAGAGTAAATGAGTTAGCATATTTCCATATTGAGACTTGCAGAGACCACTTGAAGGTTGTGCCTAATCATCTTCCTCTGAAGGAAGCCTTAGATACTCAAAGGCAACTTTGGGTGGGAATATCTTAGAAGGGATGGTCCAGAATTCTCAGGGCCTTCTCCATGATCAGACAGAGGCAGGGCTTTAGCAACCATATGATCACCCAAATGATAGCCCTTCTTTCTTCCTTTTAACAAAATGAGGACTTTGCTCCTTTCTGCACTTTCCAAGTGGCCAGCTGTTTCTTGGGGGTGTGGGGCACAGCCCATATGTAGCTCCAGGACAGTCATCATTCCTTCCAGTGATGGACTGAGGCTTGAGATTGTGATCTTTGAAGGGGAGCTGCCCAGTCAGCTGCTGGGAAGTATTCTTTTTTTTTCAGTCTTTTAGAGACCTAAATTAGAGAAAGCTCTTCCTTTCCCCTCTGGATGTTGTAATTGGCACCCAAATCCCTTCTAAGAAGTTGATAGATTGGGAATGGCTATGATTTCATTTAGATCAATACACTGCTGTATTAGCCATCCCTAGAGATGTTCTGCCAAACACACACACACACACACACACACACACACACACACACACACTCACACACCGGAGATTACACATTCCATATTACTTAAGTCAACTGCCTGGAGACTTTGTATTACCTGTAGCTAAAAGCATTGAAAATGAGATGGTAAATCAGAGCCACCTGCACCTGAGTGAGCTCTGTCTGCACCCCTACTCCCTTAGCTGTTAGGGTTGGAGCATACTATTGCCTTGTTTAAATTGCCTGTTTTATCATTTATACCCTACGCACCAGAACAGAAACTGAGTCCTGGCCACAGTGTGCTGATCTTTTCTCAAATTTTGTGCTCCTTTTCCTCTGTTGCAAGAAGCTATTTAAAGTTTATGTTCTTTTTATATGAATAATAATTTAATTTATATTAATATATCACCATCCTTTCCAGCATGTTCTGCATGTTTCCTGTGCCATCTATCCTCTATGACAAGTGCAGTTTGGAAGATTGCTTCATCTACTTTAGCTATTGATATTGCTAGAGTAATTATAACAATGCTGTAATCTAGTATTTGTGAAATATTTGGGGGTATTATTTTATATCATCTGTTTAATAGATGAGGTAACCAAGGGACAGAGATTTTAAGAGTAAATTGTGAAATCAGTACTTGATCCCAGGTTTTCTCATTCTTTAATTTTAATTTTCTGTGATTTAATTTTAATTATTGGTTCAATAAATTGAAAAAAATTTTGGTCCTGGGAATTGAACTCTGGACCTTGCTCTTTCAAGGTAGGGAACAGAACCACTGAGCTAAGTCCCTGGCCCTATAAATTGAAATATTTTTTCCGGATTCTCACAAGCTTGATAAGGAAGATTTTTTTGGCATTTAATGTCACTAAATTATAGTAGCATATGTATTTACTTATATGACACATATCTAAAGTTTGGGGTCATTTTACAGGAAGCATTTAATTTGAGACAACAGCCAATACTTGTTTTCTTTGGCATCCTTGTAGTCACACAGTTTTTGCCCTAGTCAGCATACTCGTACAATCTCTCCCCGCAGAGTAAATACAGAAAAAGGGATATTTCTCGTGTTTTATCTAGCAGTTTCAAACTGTAGATTATTATAGCAAAACAGCAAAACAGCATTTAAAGCAGCAAGCTTTCTATGCAGAGAACGAACTCTGTGAGAGATAAAAGGTTCACTGAAAGGGACCAACGGTAGAGTTTACAGCAGGACCATGAGTGGCACATCTATCGCGTGTAGGGAGGTAATCATAGCAGTCCATATTTGGAGAGAGATATATTCCACTAACAGATAGGACAAAAAATTAAAGGAACAAAGAGGGAGTTCAAATGTTAGTGAGCTTTCACTTTTTTCACAAAAGTACATCCCAGACTTAGTGCATTTTGAAATTTGTAAAATTATATAATCTCCATTAGCTCTTCTAACCAAAAAATTAGCAATAAGTTTTTTTTTGTGGGCTGTATGAATTTAGGAAATGTATGTTTTTCTTGAAATATATGTTTTGATCAAGACAGTAAATAGTCAGTGGTTCAAATCAAGGTGACTTGTAAGCCAGAATACCAAGTAGAACCTGCTAAAAGGATGTGTATGAAAGTTTTTCGCACTACTAAGAATTGAGGAAAAATGAGAACCAAGACCTGTCATGTAAAGGTACAAGATCCCAATGAGGAATGTGACTATAGTGTATGCTTAAAAAGTACCAATAAACTCAATAACAAAGAAAAAAAAAAGAACAGGTACAAAAGGAGTTGGAGTACCTTGGAAAAAGTGTTTGTTTGTTTGTTTTGTTTTTGAGATAGGGTCTTACTATGTTGCCCAGGCTGGCCTTGAACTCCTAAACTTAAGTGATTCTCCCACCTCAGCCTCATGAGTAGTTGTGATTACAGGTATGCACCCACACTTGGCGAAGAAGGGTTCTGTTGCCAATTGGCTGAAGCTTATTTGCTCAATTTGGATGGAAATCATGAATTAGCATTAGCAACTGTGGGCTTTGAGGGCCAGTGGCTCCTATCTTTTTGTGCTAGACCTCTGGGAAGTTCTTAGCCACCTCTGTCAGCTCCTCAGCAGCTGAGGCCTATAGCCCCCTTTTGTAGCTTTGTGGAGTCTTCTAATAGCTTCCATTTTATCTCTGAGATTCTCCACAGGTCTCCACGAAGTGCAGCCAATTGCCCCTGCCAGTCAGTGCCAGCCTTTGCTATTGGTTGATACTGGTCAATGCTGCCAGTCTCTATTGGTCTCTGTTGCTGGTTGTCACTGATTTTCATTGATTACCATTCATCTCTGCTGGAAGTCTCCAAACCTTTTTAGGACTAGAAGCCCCTAATGTTACTAGGTGTTTTAATGTGACCTTCACTGAGAAGGTCGTGGGAAAAGAACAACAAATAGGTTTGCAGAATCACCTGAGGGAGGCTTTATTTGGACCTGTGGGGTCCAAATGGGATAATCTAATGGGATTATCCATGGGGGATAATGCACAGGATGGAACCCTCTTTGTCTAAACTGAGAAGTGTGAGGGGGCTGCTTCTACAGAGCCTGTGCATGCACAATTTTATACATTTTGGGTAATGACTTGAGAACTTTAAGTAATGGCCAAAGGCACAGAGTCATCTGGAGGTTACAGGGCAGTGTCATCAGAGGGACTACAGGATGAAGTCATCTTGGATTAGTCTGAGTTTCAATCCTGTTATGGTCAAGGCATTTTCTTGAGACATTTGCTTAAGGCTAGGGATTAGGGCACCTAGGATAGCCAAGCTGTCATGGTGACAGTTCTGGGAGAGGTGGCTGCTTGACTGACAGCTGCTGCTGCTGCTATTTCTCAGGCATCATTAGGAGGGTCAGTCATATTGATCATGAATTCTTGGGGTTTAGGGATTCTGGGGATATCAGCAATGGATCTTGTCCAGTGGGATTCCCTGGCTGCTCCTCAGGGAGGCAGCAGTAGCATCTGAAGTCCCAGGAGTAGCAGAGGAGCATTGTCATGGTCACTCAAACTCTGGTCCTGCAAAGTAATCTAGAGAGTGGCTGCAGAAGTGACCTCAGAGTATCAGGAGGTGACCCCTGAGTAAGTAATGGGGAAGTGAAGGGTAGCAAAAGGAAGGTGATTTTAAATATTTATTTAGTGGTTCTGGGGATTGTACCCAGGGGCTTTTCACTAAGTTGTATCCCCATCTCTTTTTAATTTTTTGACAGGTTCTCATTGTTACTAAGTTGACCAGGGTGGACTCAAAGTTATAATCCTCCTGTGTCAGACTCCTAAAGTGCTGAGATTATAGGTATGCACCAACATGTCCAGCTATCTCAGTTCTTTTAATAGGTTTTCTCTGAGGAAAGTTGTGGCTTGTGCCCTATTCCATCAGGTATACCAGAGTCTAACTCCTTTCTGAGCGACCTGAAGTTAAGTGACAGGCTGACTAGCTGATAAAAAGATGAGATGTAGGGTGGGTAAATGCCACAGCAATGAGCATTTTGCAGTCTGTGGGAGTCATTTCAAGTCCCATCTAATATGGCCACTTGGAAAGTGAGAGGGTCTTGAATGGAAAGTAGCTAGATGCCAAGAGCAGAAGATAAACTGGATCCGTGTTTCATTGGCCTTAGGGAGAACTACAGATGAAAAGTCTCCGTTAATAGGACTAATAGCCAAGAACGTGCAGTAGCATTCAGAAAGCACACATCACTTTTAAACAATGGCCAGACTTTTACCATCCCCCCGCAAAAGATGCTACCAATAAATAAGGAGGGTTTTTTTTCTCCTCACATCTCCTTCATCTTTCCCTTCCTCCAAACTTGGTGGGATCTTAAATAGTAACTAAGAAGAGAGAAAATACTGATAAAACTTTCCTCTGAAACCATTGTCACTTGAATGAAGTGGGGGCTTTGATTAATATACCAGTATTGATTTAATAATTTCTAATTTAAAATTTTATTTTCCCTTTAGAGGAATTATAGGATTGAGAGTAACTAGAAAGGTACAAGACTGATAGCATTTTCAAACAACTGACCAACATGAATAAGGTAGAGTAAAAATGTTTTATCCACCAAGGTATACGTGCAGGAAGTGCTGGGTTCCATGGAGCTTCCTGATAATCCAGGAAAGATCCATTCACTTTTAAATATATTCCAAAGAAAATACACTTACTGGAATATGTAACAGTTCTGGAAACTAGTTTAATGTAGGGGAATATATGTTTATAATAATGTCTTGTATTATAGTTGATACTTATTTTTCTTTACCACATAAGACTTTTTATTAAGAGAAAGAATACTCCATATCATTAGTTTACTGGATCTTTCTAGTAGGGGCACAATATTATGTGCAATTCTGCTTTCTTATGAAATGGAATATTGTTTAGAAAATCTCATTTTTTCCTTACAATATAGGGTTGACAATACTTTCTTAATCTTCCATGCATATTAATTCACCAAAAGAATTCCACTCTCTTTCAAACTTTCACTCAATTGATAAAATATGATTCTATGAAACTGAGAATTCCTTTGCTCACCATGAGCATGAGCCATTTTATGAAATTAGTTTTAAAAGGGGCAGTTTTATACTGGGACAGAGAGGTATTAAGAAATGTAAAACAAAATTTTTCCTTGCCTAATGACCAGGCAAAGAAATTAGGCTAATGACCTAATTTTTTAAGCAAGACAAACTATGCATGTGTTTTCGCAACAATTTTATTTTCTCATGTCTCATTAAGTGGTGTTTGGAGAAACTGAGGACCTCCCAGTTTCTTCCAGTCAGATCTTAGACAAGTGCAGCTATTGGTGGGGGCATCATCTATTTATGGCTGTCTGACTATTTCAAGTCAAATAGAAATTATTTCACCTTATCTCTTTTTCTGTTATCTTCTCTTTTCATCATACATACAGTTTATAATTGGCTATATCAATTAAATAATTTATAATGAGCTTAATTCTTATCATCTCTAACTTCGGTCTCATTAACATTAAAGATTACTGGAGCAGTCTGTCATGTCAATTCATTGTACTAATTAAAAAATACACCAGTTGCCGCAGAGATTTGGATTTTGACTTAAGCACTTTGAGTCAAGGGATACATAATCTGGGGCGAAATGACAGGAACAAATTACAGCATGATGTCACAGAGTACAAAAGGTGAGCCCCAGAGCAACTTATAGTTCCAGAAATAGGGAAACATGAAAAACAGAAAGAAAGGTATGGAGGAAAGAAGGAAAAGGAGGAGAAAAAGAGGGAGGGAGAAAGAGAGAGAAAGAAAGAAACTTCAAAAGAAGTAAAGAAAGAAGAGGATAAAGATATAAATATAGTGATGGGACAGAACAAAGATTTACAGAAACCAATGTAAAGTGCTCCCAATGGCCAAAATTAGAACAATTTGAGAAACGAAATAAGGTAGAACTGAAATATAACTCAAAGTGTGAAATAAATGTTTGTGGGTCCATATTGATATAAATAAATGATTACATAAATAACTCAATAGATACATAAGAGATACATCTTCTATGCAGAATTCCAAGTAATTTATTTACCAGTAAATACTTAACCAGTACTTATATAACTGCCCAATCCTTAAGTATATATTTCATATGACTTTCTTACGGAGAATATTGTCTGGAAAGGGGGAAAAATAACTGTGTGTGATTCTGGGTTTACTGGTGTGATGTAAACAGGAACATATTGTACTGTTTCACAAGTACTCTGTACATCAGAATCTATTCTAAATTTTTTTTAAAAAACTTATTTAAAATAAATTCAAGCATTGTGGTTAGAATTGAAGTGCTTGGATTCCCAGTGACAGTGGAAGGAAGGTGAGTGGTGTGGCTAAGGAGGAATATTACATGGTGGAATATCAGAGTGAGGAAATGGTGATGCAAAGATTCTTTAGAACTATTTGTTCTGCATATTGGGGGAAAAGGCTCCAAATACACAAAGTGGTGGGGGGAGAGAATTGTTCCTAAAGGAGCTATGAATGAAAGCCACATGATTAAACTAATCTCACAGAAACATCTTCCTTTAAAGATGGACCATTAATGAGTACTGTCAAGAGGATAGGGTAGGGGCTGTCTCTGCCCTGATGGTAAGTTAGCGGTTTCTGTGACACAGGGATCTGGAAGCAACACAGGAGGATGTTCTGGGCAGGAAGAGCATCTGTGTCTCTGCCTACCTTATGTTGGTGACTTAGAGGAAGAAAGGTCAAAGATGAGTGATTTTGAAAGTGATTTTGAGGGAGGTATCACCAATAAGCAACTGACAAATGGCACCTACTGCTGTAGCAGCCATGCAGCCGAGCCTGCCTGATGCCAGCTGTCATCTCCCACCAACCTCCACGCAGATCCAAGTCACAGAGCCACCAAGCTCTGTGCCAGGAGGGTTCAATGAGATTGTTCCAAGAAAGTGTTATGAGGCCAATGAGATGGGGATTCTGGCTCCTAATTTGACAAAATATCCATCTGCATATTCAAGAAAGAGTAAATAAAACTATTAAATTATTAATCCTCCATTACTTAAACTTATTTAGCTCTTCCTAGTACCCTTTTTATTACCGATGGAATAGTGTTTCTACAATAGTGTTGTAGAAAAGACTTTTCTTAAATAGCTATTATTCTAACACTGAAAATGTGCAAAGGTATAAGTGACTATTTGAGCTGTAACATGAATATGGGAAAAACTTATATAAAAACTCATGCTGAGTGTTCATCTGCTGTGTGACCTTGATCTAGTTAACTATTCTGAGCCTCATTTCTTCACCTGTGCAACTAAATAAATGAATGGGAAAACTGCCTTTGCAAGGTTGTTTTCAAAGCTTAGAGTATTTGCTAAGCATCTAGTATGTTTGTGCCATGTGCATGGTGCTAGCTAAAGGAGTCATTGTTGTTGTCTTGCAGCAGCTGATGAACTGTGTGACTCTTTCCTGCCATCAGCTATGAGAAACTTTAAATTCTTTGGAGTGGAAGTTAAAGGTATATTTACATAAAGTAGTTATTTTAAAATTTGAATTAAGGAAGATAGTTGTGGTCTGTCTTGGAAATTTGTTTGAGTTGTATCCTATAAACAATTATACTGTACTTTACATAACATTTGTTATTTGAATTGATGTGTTTAATGCAATGTTTTTCTGTTTTTAAAAGAATTTTAGTTGACATGTTAAAGCAGAGAGATAGGCAAAGTTTGCTTCTACATGCTACAGAGAACTGCCACACCATCTGGGCTGGACTCAAAGATATCAGATCCTGTCTGGTAACTAACAAAACTGTCCTCATCCAGCCATGGTCAGACTGCAGAAGTGAAAGTGGTCATCAAGGAAGGAGAAATATGGCTTAGTGGAGTCAAGAGAAATTTTCTATACTTCCAGTCCAGTAGTGGGGATCTGGAAGGTATGCTCTCCAAGGCAGAGGGTGCTTGCTGGGAGAAACATGGCATCTGTTCAGATTAAATAAAAAAGTCCCTTCAAAGTCTCATGGAGTGGGTGTGATGTAGGGATGCTCCAAACAACCCTAAAGATGCTGTAGCAAAACCAGCCTTTGTGTGCCTGAGCACGTAACAGCCAGCTTGAACTAGCCCAGAGAGGACATCATTATGCTTCCTCTCGTTCTTCTCTATTTCCCTAATTCTAAGTTCCAGAGGATTAGGAGGAAAACAGGGCAAAAGTCCCTTTTACAAACCCTTGCTACAGCAGGCTTTTGACTCAAGGGGAAGTCCTACATTGTTAGGATGGAGGGTCAGAATGAGAACCTATGAACTGGCCAAGAAGTTCAAGTTGTGATGCCGTCTAGAGTCAGACTTTTTAATGCCTAGCTCATCCAGGCACTAAATAGGAGCTGAAAAAATAGCTGAAAGTAATAGGAATGCTGTGGGCTCCACCCCAGACACCAGTGAGGCTGGAAAGAGAAAGTCTGAGACTGCAAATGTGAAAGTGGCTTGTGGTTCTATGTCATTGATTAAGCTGGTTTTAAAAACAAATAACTGATATTTTAAAACTGCATTTTTTTCTTCAGTAAAAAATTTATTGCCAAAACAGGCCATTGCAGTTTTCCTCCCACCCTGCTCAGGGATGCAGACATGGGGAGTGAACATTTAGCTTCCCTCTGCTTCTGCCTTGGAGCCCGCCTTTTGCTTCCCTGGAAAGCAAACTGTGCAAATTCCACTTGATAAAAATATGGTGTGGTTGTTTCATTGAAGATAGATATCAGGGAAGGAACTATGATGTTTCTCAATGCGTAAAATATTTTGTAAAAGGAAAGTTTTCCTATGTACACTGACAACTGGCAATCTGGCAGTGCGACCAACAATACAAAGTCATGACTTAACACCCATTTTGCAGGTGAGAAAACTGAGCCTCATGACATTTATGGAATTTTCTCAAAATCACTGAGTCAATATGCAAATGTTTCATTCAAAAGCCATTAGTTTTACCACAGACAACTGGATATAAATAAGACATATTATACTCTGCTCATTCCCATTCCTGGAGAACTGAAAAATCTAAGCTCAATTTAAAGATGCTTGGGGGGTGGTTAAGGTAGAGAAGTGGTTGAAACTCAGTCTTAGAAGCTCCACAAATCAAGCAGGCCTCTCTGCTGGTCCATCTGCTCCAGGGCCTGCTCTCCTTTCACAACCTGCCCTTTACCCACTGACCAAGAGCAGCTGGCCAGCAGCTGTGGCCTCTGACAAGTCAGGTGTGCCTGTTCCACTTATCAGTTTTGGATGATCTTCTCTTTCTGACCTGAACCAGAAGGTGACCACGGATGGTGGAGACTGTGTATTGTCCAGGGATGAGCATAGGCTGGGAGTTCCAAACCAGGGTGCTAATTGGGCTTGGTGCTGTCCTGAACAAATTACAGAATCTCTCAGTCTACAGTTTCCTGTTTTGCAGAATCTTTCATCATTGACTTAACATTGGCGTCTTGGTAATAATTAAACATCTGCACAACACTCAGTAATAATACTGGAATGTCAGTAGGCAACATGTAGTTCCTTCCTTCATCCACCATTTTCTCTCAGCTTGCAGAGCTGCTCAGGACACTTTAAACCCACAGTCTGGGCACCTGAGAATAAGCAAGAGCCAGCCACACCCATGTACTCAGAAGTCAGAGCAGGTTCATTCATTCTATCTGATCCCTTTACACTGCCCTGGTCTGTGAGAAATGCAATCTTTTGTGAGCATTGTTGCTGCCCATTTTCACTCTATCTCACATCAGAGCAAACTTACATTTCTGAGGATGTGACCTATCATGAAGCACTGCAGAGCAGACTCTGACTTGGGACTTCTTAACATAATTCCCCTGAGCAGTGGTTTTTAGGATTAGAAATAACTGTTCATACCATGAACAACTTTGTGAGAATCAGCTCCAAGCCTCAGGTTCCATCACTAACGATGATCAAGTTGGAGGGGCAGATCTCCTCTGCTGGGAGATGGTGCTGTACTAAAAACCATAGTAGCTGCTGGCTCTACAAGGTTTCTACACAAGGCTCTCTTCAGAGATACATAGAAAGCCTATAAAAATAAAATTCTGGCCACAGAGATTCCATTTTATTAGAAATCTGCATTTTTAGCAAACTTCCCAGATATTTTGTGTTTTGTTTTGTTTTTGTACTACTGGGGCCTTCACACAGGTACATTCCTAACCTTTTATTTATTCATTCATTTATTTATTTTCTTTTTTATTGAGTTTATTGGTACTTTTTAAGTACACAGTACAGTTACATTCATCATTGGGATCTTGTACCTTTACATGAAATTTCTTGGTTATCATTTTTCCCCAATAACCTGCCCTCCCTTCACCCCTTCCACACTCCCCAATTTACAAAGACTTTGCTTCCATTTTTTCATTTTCTCATATTTTTTCTTTTCCCTTATTTCCCTTCCCCTACCCTTCACATTTCCCCTACACCTTTAGCCTTTTTCTTCCTATTTCACATTGTGAATTATACAATTTGGATCTTATTTACACTTTTAGTTTTTCATACCAGATAATCTATTCACTATTTAAAAGTGTGCCTTATTTATTTCACTTAAAATTATGACCTCAGTATGCATCCATTTTCCTATGAATGACTAATTTCTCATTCTTTATGGCTGAATAGTATTCCATTTTATAGAAAAACCACATCTGCTTTATCCAATTTCTAACTGATGGGCAAATGAGCTGTTTCCAAGTTTGAGCTATTACAAACTGTGCCGCTATAAATATGTGTGCGCATATATCACTGTGGTATGATTCTTTTAATTCTTTTGGAGAGATACCCAGCAGAAGGATAGCTGGGTCAAACGGAACCTCTAGTCGAAGCTCTTTGAGGTATCTCCATATTGATTTCCATAGTGGTTGCACCAGTCTGCACTCCCACCAACAATGGAGAAGGGTTCCTTTCTCCTCACAACCCCACTGACATTTGTTATTCTGTGATTTCTTGATAGCAGCCATTCATTGTGTGGTGAAGTGGAAGCTCAGTGCTTTTTTCATCTGCATCTCTTGAAGGACCAGTGATATGGAACATTTTTTCATACATTTATTTAAGGCTTTTACTTCTTTGTCTGAGAAATGTCTGTCCATTTCAGATGCCCAGTTTTGAATTGGGTATTTATATTGGGGGCCTAACATTTGAGTTCTTTATATATTCTAGATAATAGTGCTTTATCTGAGGAGCAGCTGGTAAAAAATTTTTCCCACATTATAGGTTGTCTCCTAGCTCTGTTAGTGGTTTCTCTTGCAGTGCAGTAGCTTTTTAATAAGATGAGATCCCAGTTGCTGATTCTTTGTGCTACTGAGGATTTATTCATAAATTCTTTTCTTATGCCAATGTCCTTGAGAGTTCTGTGTAACTTATCTTCCAGAAAGTTTAGTGTTTCTGTTTTAATGTTTAGATCTTTAATTCACTTGGATTTTAGTTTAGTGCATGGTGAAAAATAAGTGAGTAGTTTTAATCTTTGGCAGGTTGAAATCCAGTATTTGCAACACAATTTATTAAAGAGGCTATCTTTCCTCCATTGAGAATGGTTGGCTTCTTTGTCAAAGATGAGATAGCTGAGCACATCTAGAGTTATTTCTGTATCTTCCAATCTATTCCACTGATCCTAGGGTCTTTTTATTTCTTTGCCAGTACCATGCTGTTTTTATCACAGTGGATTTGTAGTAGTTTCAATTGGGGATTGTGATACCCCCTGTCATGTCTCTGTTGCCCAGAATGTCTTTTGCTATTCTAGGTCTCTTTTGCTTCCAAATGAATTTTTGGATTATTTTCTCTAGTTCTGTGAAATATACTGTTGGAATTTCAATCAGCATTGCATTGAATCTGTATAGTAGTTTTGGTAGTATGGCCATTTTCACTATGTTGTTTCTTCCTACCCAGGAGCAGAGGATATCTTTCCATTTTCTTATCTCCTCTTTGATCTCTTTTTTCAGAGTGCTATATTTTTCAGTGTTGAGGTCTTTTTGCTTCCTTCATTAGATTGATTCCTAGATTCTTCATTTTTTTTGGACACTATTGTAAAAGGAATTGTTTCCCTAATTTCTCTCTCAGTGAGTCTGTTATTTGTGTACAAGAAGGCTATTGATTTTTGAGTGCCGACCTTGCATCTAGCTACACTATTGAATCTGTCAATTAAGCCAGGATTGGGCTTTTCTTAGATGGTAAACTTTAAATTACATTTTCAATTTCATTGATTAGAATTTTTTTATCTTTTTCGTTCAACTTCTGTAATTCATAAGTATCACAAAATCTGTCCATTTCTTCTGTGTTTTCTCTTTTATTAGAATACAATTTCTCAAAGTAGGTATTGATGATCCTCTGGATTTCTGCTGGATCTGTTGTGACTGCACCTTTTGTTTTCCTAAATGTATGGATTGGAGCCTTTTCTTTCCTTTTTCTGACAAGGATGGTTAAGGGTTTATTTATTAATTCAAAAAACCAACTCTGATTCATTGATTTTTTTGGTGTGTGTGTCATTCTTTTAGTTTCCATTGCATTGATTTCTGCTCCAATCTTTACAATTTCCTCTCTTGTATGAACTTTGGATTTTTTTTCTCTTCTTTTTTCTATGAGCTTAAGATACCTATTTAGGTTATTTATTTGAGCTCACTCTGTTTTCCTAATGTGGGTGTTCACTGCCTTGAATTTTCCCCATAGAACTGTTTTCATCATGCCCCAGATTCCTGCACGTTGTATTGGCATTATCATTTATTTGTAAAAACTGACTAATTTCTTCTTTAACTTCCTCTGTGTCCCATTGATTGTTCAGGATGGTGGTGTTCAATTTCCATGTGTTTGTGAAGTTCCTACAGTTTCTTATGCTATTGATCTCCAGTTTAATTGCATTAGGATCTGATAATATCCAGGGTATGAATTTGATTCCTTTGCATTTATTTATGCATGTTCTATGAGCTAGTATGTGGTCTATCTTGGAGAATGACCCATGTGCAGCTGAAAAGAATGTATATTCTGATTTTGTGGGGTGGAACACTGTATAGACATCTGTTAAATCCATTTGTTCAAAAGCTTGGTTCAGTTCTAGTATTTCATTGTTGATTTTTATGTCTAGATGATCTGTCTATGTGTGATAGTGAGGTATTTACATTCCCCACTACAATTGTATTAATGCTTATTTGATCTTTCATGTCCCTTAATATTTGTTTTTAGTTGGGGGCATTAATGTTTGGTGCATATATATTAATTATTGTCATCTCTTCCTCTTGAACTCAACCCTTTACAAGGATGCAGTGGCCTTCTTTGTCTCTCTTAATCAGTTTTTTTTCTTTTTAATGTTATTGAGTTTATTGGTACATTTTAGGGATGCAGTAAAGTTACATTCATTGTTGGGATCATGTACCGCTACATGGCAAGTCTTGATTCTCATTTTTTCCCCATTAATATTTGTTTAGTTGGGGGCATTAATGTTTGGTGCATATATATTAATTATTGTCATCTCTTCCTCTTGAACTCAACCCTTTACAAGGATGCAGTGGCCTTCTTTGTCTCTCTTAATCAGTTTTTTTTCTTTTTAATGTGTTTGAGTTTATTGGTACATTTTAGGGATGCAGTAAAGTTACATTCATTGTTGGGATCATGTACCGCTACATGGCAAGTCTTGATTCTCATTTTTTCCCCTTACCTCTTCCCTCCCTTCACCCCCTCCTCCCCTTCCCATCTACAAACACTTTATTTTCATCTTTTCATTCTCTCACATTGTTTTCTTTTCCCTTTTTGTTCTTCCCCTACGCATCACACCTTCCCTACACCTTTAGCTCCTTTCTTCAAATTTCTAAATGTCAGTAATCTTATTAGAATCTTATGCCTTGTTGCAGAATATTCACACCAGGGAAACTATTTGTTATTTACACATGTGTGACTTATTTATTTCACTTAGGAGTATATCTTCAATATGTATCCATTTTCCTATGAATGAATCTATTCTCTCGCTCTTTATGGCTGAGTAATATTCCATTTTATAGAAAAACCACATCTTCTTTATCCAGTTTCCAACGGATGGGCAAATAGGTTGTTTCCAAGATTTAGCTATTACAAACTGTGCCGCTATAAACATGGGTGCACATACTTCTCTGTGATATGATTCTTTTAGTTCTCTTGGAAAGATACCCAACAGAGGGATGGCTGGGTCAAATGGAACCTCCAGTCCAAGCTCTTTGAGGTATCTCCATATTGATTTCCATAGTGGTTGCACTAGTCTGCACTCCCACCAACAATGGAGGAGGGTTCCTTTCTCCCCACAACCCCGCCAACATTTGTTATTGTGTGATTTCTTGATAGCAGCCATTCTTTGTGGGGTGAGGTGGAATCTCAGTGTTGTTTTCATCTGCATCTCTCGAATGACCAGTGATGTGGAACATTTTTTCATATATTTTCTTGCTGCTTTCACTTCTTTGTATGAGAAATGTCTGTTCATTTCGGATGCCCATTTTTGGATCGGGTCTTTATATTTGGGGGGACTGATTGTTTTGAGTTCTTTATATATCCTTGATAATAGTCCTTTGTCTGAGGTACAGCTGGTAAAAATTTTTTCCCACATTGTAGATTGTCTCTTAGTTCTGCTAATGGTTTCTTTTGAAGTACAGAAGCTTTTTAGTAAGATGAGATCCCAGTTGTTGATTCTTTCTGCTAGTTCCCGTGCTACTGAGGATTTGTTCATAAAGTCTTTTCCTATACCAATGTCTTCCAGAGTTCTGCCTAACTTACTTTCCAGCAAGTTTAATGTTTCTGTTTTAATATTTAGATCTTTAATCCATTTGGATTTTAATTTAGTGCATGGCGAAAGATAAGGGTCTAATTTTAATCTGTGACAGGTTGATATCCAGTTTTTCCAACACCATTTATTAAAGAGGCTATCTTTCCTCCACTGAGGATGGTGAGCTCCTTTGTCGAAGATGAGGTAGCTGAGTACATCTGCATTTGTTTTTGTGTCTTCCAGTCTGTTCCATTGATCCTCAGGCCTATTTCTTTGCCAGTACCATGCTGATTTTATCACAGTGGCTTTGTAGTATAGTTTCAAATTGGGAATTGTTACACCTGGTGCCATGTGACTGTTGCCTATAATGGCTTTTGCTATTCTAGGTCTCTTGTGGTTCCAAATGAATTTTTGGATTCTTTTTTCTAGTTCTGTGAAATATAGTGTTGGAATTTCAATTGGCATTGCATTGAATGTATATAGCAGTTTCGGTAGTATGGCCATTTTCACTATGTTGATTCTTCCTACCCAGGAGCAGGGGATATCTTTCCATTTTTTTATATCCTCTTCGATTTCTTTTTTCAGAGTGCTGTAGTTTTCAGTGTAGAGATCTTTTGTTTCTTTTGTTAGATTGATTCCTAGATACTTCATTTTTTTGGATGCTATTGTAAAAGGAATTTTTTCCCTTTTTTCTCTTTCCGTCTGTCTGTTATTTTTGTGTAGAAAGGCTATTGATTTTTGGGTATTCACCTTGTATCCAGATACTTTACTGAATCTGTCAATTAAGTCTAGAAGTTTTTTGGTGGTGTTTTTTGGGTCTTCAATGTAGAGTATCATATCATCAGCAAATAATGATATTTTAACTTCTTCCTTTCCTATCTTTATTGCTTTAATTTCTTTCTCTTGTTTAATTGCTGTGGCTAATGTTTCCAGAACTATATTGAAGAGAAGTGGCGATAGTGGGCATCCTTGTCTTGTTCCTGATTTTAACATGAAGGTTTTTAGTTTTTGGCCATTCAATATGATGTTGGCTGATGGTTTTTCATAAATAGCCTTTATTAAATTGAGGTATAGACCATCTATTCCAATTTTTTGCAGGGTTTTTATCATGAATGGGTGTTGAATTTTATCAAATGCTTTTTCTGCATCTATTGAGAGGATCATATGGTTTTTGTCCTTGACTTTGTTAATATAATGTATTACATTCACTGACTTTCGTATGTTGAACCACCCTTGCATCTCTGGAATAAATCCGACTTGGTCATGATGGATGATCTTCTTAATAATCCTCTGTATTCTGTTTGCTAGTATCTTATTAAGGATTTTTGCATCTATATTCATTAAGGAGATTGGTCTGTAGTTCTCCTTTTTGGTTGTATCTTTCTCTGGTTTGGGAATCAGAGTGATACTTGCTTCCAGGAATGAATTTGGAAGTATAGCTTCTCTTTCAATTTCATTGAAAAGTTTGAAGAGTAATGGTAGTAGTTCTTCTCTAAATGTCTTGTAAAATTCAGCAGTGAATCCATCAGGGCCTGGGCTTTTCTTTGTTGGTAAGTTTTTAATTACATTTTCAATTTCACTGATTGTGATTGGGGTGTTTAAAATGTTTTTATCTTCTTCGTTCAACTTTGGTAATTCATAAGTATCTAGAAATCTGTCCATTTCTTCTGTGTTTTCCATTTTATTAGAGTACAGGTTCTCAAAGTAGGTGTTCATGATCCTCTGGATTTCTTTCGGATCTGTTGTGACTTCGCCTTTTTCATTCCTAATTGCATGGATCTGAGCCTTTTCTTTCCTTTTTTTGATAAGATTAGCTAAGGGTTTGTCAATTTTATTTATTCTTTCAAAAAACCAGCTCTTTGTTTCATTTATTTTTTGTATCGTTTTCTTAATTTCAATTGCATTGATTTCTGCTCGGATCTTTATAATTTCCTCTCTTGTTCGAGCTTTGGGTTTTTCTTGCTCTTGTTTTTCTAGGAGTCTAAGTTTCATCGTTAAGTTGTTTATTTGAGCCCGCTCTGTTTTCCTAGTGTGGGCATTCAATGTTATGAATTTTCCACGTAGAACTGCTTTCATTGTGTCCCAAAGATTCCTGTATGTTGTATTGGCATTCTCATTTATTTGTAAAAACTGTCTAATTTCTTCTTTAATTTCCTCTGTAATCCATTGATTGTTTAGGAGAGTGTTGTTCAGTTTCCATGTGCTTGTGAAGTTTCTATAGTTTCTTGTGCTATTGATGTCTAGTTTGATTGCACTATGATCTGATAATAAACAGGGGATGACTTCAATTTTTTTGCATTTATTTAGACCTGTTTTGTGAGCCAGTATGTGGTCTATTTTGGAGAATGATCCATGTGCAGCCGAAAAGAATGTATATTCTGGTTTTTGGGGGTGGAATACTCTATAAACATCTATTAAGTCCATGTGTTCCAAAGCTTGGTTCAGTTCTATTATTTCATTGTTGATTTTCTGCCTAGTAGATCTGTCAATTTGTGATAGTGGGGTATTTAAATCCCCCACTACAATTGTATTAGTGCTTATTTGGTTTTTCATGTTACTTAATATTTGTTTTATATAGTTGGGGGCATTTATATTTGGTGCATATATGTTTATGATTGTCAGCTCTTCCTCTTGAATTGTTCCCTTTACAAGGATGTAGTGTCCTTCTTTGTCTCTCTTAATGAGTTTTGGTTTGAAATTTACTTTATCTGAGAATAAGATTGCTACCCCTGCTTTTTTCTGGACTCCTGACGCATGGAGAATTGTTTTCCATCCTTTCACTTTCAGTCTATGGACTTCCTTTTGCACTAGGTGTGTTTCTTGTATACAACATATTGTTGGATTTTGCTTCTTAATCCATTCTGCCAATCTGTTTCTCTTGATTGGTGAATTGAGGCCATTAACATTGATGGTTACAACTGATATATTTTGACTTATTCTTGTCATGTTTTTGTCCGTTTGTTGACTCTTTTTACTTTTTCTCCCATCTCCTTTTAGTTTCTTGCCTTGCCTATTTGATTTGGTCTGTTGGGCCTCATGTTATTGTGAATTTCGTTGTCCTTTTCTAGGATATTGTTTAGAATTCCTTGCAGTGCTGGTTTGGTGTTCATGAAATTTCTCAGGTGCTCTTTGTCGTGGAAGTATTTTATTTCCCCATCTATTTTGAAAGAGAGTTTTGCAGGATACAAAAGTCTAGGTTGGAGATTCTTTTCTTTTAGGACTTGGAATACCTCACTCCAGGCTCTCCTTGACCTAAGGGTTTGTGTTGAAAAGTCTGCTGTGATTCTAATGGGCTTCCCTTTGCATGTGATTTGTTTCTTTTCTCTTACTGCTTGTAGTATTTTGTTTTTCTGTTGGATTTCTGGAATCTTGATTATTATATGTCTAGGTGTAGATTTTTTTTGATCGTGGCTAGTTGGGGTTCTATATGCCTCACTTATCTGTATGTCTAATTCTTCCCTTCTGTTTGGGAAGTTTTCTGTCATTAATTCTGTGAAGAGCTTTTTTATATCATTTGTGTTTTCTCCTGTTTTTTCATGAATTCCTATCAGTCTTATGTTATTTTTCTTTGTATCGTCTAGGAGTTGTTGGATTGATTTCTCATGATCCCTTACTGTTTTTAATAGACCTCTTTTTTCACGGTCACTGACTGCTATCCTATCTTCTATATCTGAAATTCTATCTTCGCAATCTTTTATTCTGTTTCGTACACTTTCAATAGAGTTTTTAATCTCCTGGATATCTGTTTGAATCTGTTTTATGGATTCCATTTCTTTCCTCTGTTGGGCATTCATTGTTTCCATGTCTTTCTTATGCTGAGTCTTCATGGCTTCTATCACAGTCTTGAGCTCATCTATTTTTTTCTCAGTTTCTGCTCTAGAGTCTCGAATCATGACTTCTATTTTGCTCATCATCTCTCTGGCTAGCTGGGAAATTATTTCTGATTTGAATTTTTCTAGAGCCTGATTGATCAATTTTGTTACCTCCTGTGCTATGGGTCCAGGGAGTCCTGTTGGTTCACTATCAGACTTTTCATCCTCATTTGTCCTACTATTTGCTATTGGTGAACTGGATATTTGTTTTTGTGTCTTGCTTAAGTGTTTTCTCATTTTTATTTTTATTGTTGGGTTGTCCTTCTTTAATTTCTGGGTATTACTTAAATCTTCCTAATATAGTTGCGTTTTAGCTTTTGAGTTTCTAATGACTCATAGACATTCTCGTTTTCATAATATCAGAGAAAACAACTCTTTAAATCAATCACCACTCTTTGTCCCAATTGATACATTCAGCAGCCCAATAGGATCAGGCACAGCTTGCCAACTGACCACTTATGGTAGTCATTAATGTATCACCTTTAACTCATGTGAATTAGATTAATTTCAAGAAGCAGCTCATAGTATGTTTGCAGTGAATATTCTTTTCAATATGGCATCTTTACCATTTAGGATGGGGGGTTCGACTTAGAACAAGAGGATTAGATAAGTGAAAGAATTAGAGCAGGTTTGAAGTGAATCCAGAGGTTGTAGAATTACCTTACTATCTTTACAAAGCTATTAAGTTCAGGGGGGATAGAGAGAGTGCAGGAATAAGGACAGGAATATATCCCCTTAACAGTAACAGGCGCTTGCCTTCCCTTGAAGGTACAGAGCCATGAGTGAGGTAAAATGACTGGAGAAAAGAACATAAAGAGAAACCCGTCCTAAAAACAAAAAATAAAAAAAGAAGTCTGAGTTATTCAGGAACTGGAATAAAAAGGGAGATGAGGGACACTATGGTGGAGCAAGAGACTGAGTTGGAGAGACAGGACAGAAAAAAGAAAGAAATTTTAGGGTGGAAAGAGGAAAAAAGAGACAAGAGAGAGGGAAAGAAAAAGAATTTGAAGGTCCTCTTTCAGGCTATCTCTGATCTCATATTATACCACATGCACAGTCATATGCGGAACCCAATCCCCTGGTCTTAGCTAGCCAATGGCTGTTCCTCACGACTGAGACTGAACACAATCTACAAGGCCTAACTTTAGTTTCCTTACCCTCAGGGTTGAACTCCACTCAGTTCTATTACAGGTTTCCCCTGCCCTTTCTTTAAAGATGTTCAAAGTTGGGAGCTCAGAAAACTACCCTTCATGGGAACCTATGCCTCTGCAGAGTTGGTCTAAGGACTGGCCCGATCAGGAGTTTTGAGAACGGGGGGGGTGTCATGTGGGTGTTTCAAGGGCGTCTGCGTAGCTGCCTTCCTTCCTGGTTCTGTTGTCGCGCAGGCCGGGAGCTCGCACGCACGCTGCCGGGTGATCGCAGGCAGGCAGGCAGGCAGGCAGCTGAAGAAACCCCCTCCGGGGTCTTTGGGGCCTTCCTGGGTCTGTTGTCGTGCAGGCCGGGAGCTCCCACGCACGCCGCCGGGTGATCCTCCACATTCATTTTAAAGGAGAGCTTTGCAGGATACATCAGTCTAGGTTGAAGGTTGTTTTCTTTTAGGGCTTGAAATACCTCACTCCAGGATCTTGTCCTGAGGGTTTGCATTGAAAAGTCTATTGTGACTCTGATGGGCTTTCCTTTGCATGTGATTTGTTTCTTTTCTCTAACTGCTTGTAGTATTTTGTTCTTTTTTTGCTTTTTTGGGATCTTGACAATTGTATGTCTAGGTGAAGATTTTTTAATCATGGTAATTGGAGCCCTTTGTGTCTCAATTATCTGGATGTCAAATTCTTTCCCTCTGTTTGAGAAGTTTTGTGTCATTAATTCTGTGAACATTTTTGAATTCATTTTTACTTTCTCTGGCTATTTCATGGACTCCTACAGGTCTTATGTTATTCTTCTTTGCGTCATCTAGTAATCTAGGGGTTGTTAGATAGATTTCTCATGATCCCTTACTGTTTTTAAGAGATCTCTCATCGTGGTCATTGACTGCAATCCTATCTTCTATATGCGAAATTCTATCTTCACATTCATTCATCCTGCTACTCTATTTTCCATAGAGTTTTTAATCTCCTGGATATCTGTTTGAATCTGTTTCATGGTTTCCATCTCTTTCCTATGTTGGACATTCATGGCTTCTATCATGGTCCTGAGCTCATCTTTTTTTTTTTTTTTTTTTTTTTTGTTT
>NW_022900950.1:40225560-40238648 GCF_012274545.1 Fukomys damarensis | reverse complement strand
CTTACCATCTCTGTAGTTATCTGGGAAATTAGAGTTCAGAGTGTCCTGGTGGTTGATTGTCAGACTTTTCCACCTCATTTCCCCTAGAATTTGCCATTGATGAACTGAAAGTCTCTATTTGTGCCTTCCATAAGTGTTTTCTCATTTTTATTTTTGTTGTTGGGCTGTCCTTGGTTTATTTCCTAGGTTAGTGCTTTGATCTTCCTGATATAGCTGCTCTTTAGGTTTTGAGTCTCTAATGACTCAGAGACACTCTGATTTTCAAATATTAGGAAGGACAACTCATTAAATCAATCACAACCCCTTAGCTCAATTGATACAATCAACCACACAACAGTATAAAGCACAGCTTAAAAATTGACTATTTGTGGTAGCATTTAGTCTATGACCTTTAGCAATGTGAATTAAATCAAAATGGAGGACCAGCCCAAAATATGTTTATAGTGAGTGAATTCTTCAATATAGCAACTCTACCCTTCAGGATAGGGACTAGAAGGAGTTGGGAGGAAATGAATAGATAGGTAAAGAATAGAAGATTTCAAGTGAAGCCAGAGGACTCAGGATGATCATGCAAACTCTAGGAAACTGTTGAAGACAAGAGGGAAAGACAGAGTGCCAGAGCAAAGACAAAATTAGAACTTAACAGTAATAGGGAAGCTGTAAGTTATACTCTCTTTCCTTTGAAACTAATGACCATTGAGTGAAGGATAAAGAGAGAAGAAAAGAAAGATAAAGAAGAAATCCAAATTAGGGCAGGAACAGGAACAAAAAGGGAGATGAAAAATAATGTGGGAGAGCAAGAGACTTGGAAAAAGAAGAAAGAAAACAGGAAGAATTTGCAGAATAGGAAGAAATAAAATTTTAAAAATAAAAAATAAAAGGAAAAGAAAGAAAAAAATTTGAAGAACCCTTTTTAGGGTATATCTCTGCTGACACAATAGACAATATGGGCAGCAATGTGCACAACTAAGTCAATTAGTCTCAGCTACCCAGTGGCAGGGTAGAATTTCAGGGTGAGTTTCAGGCTGAATTCTGGCTGCAAAGCCAAAGTTCAGCTCCCTGACCTCCTGCAGGGTTGAACTCTGCAATGTTCTGTTGCAGGTTCTAGCTGCCCTTCCCCTGAATATAGTCCAACTTCTGGTGAAAGGTGGTGATCCCTCCAACTTACTAACTATGGAGATCTGATGGGCCTTTATTGCTGTTGTTCACTTCTGTTCTATCTTGTGGAGTTCCGTAAAATGGCTCTTTTGACCACCTGTGTCTCTGCAGTGTGGATGCAGGTACTGGAACAACCAGGAGGCCTGAGAGCGTGGGACTGGATGCTGCAGAGGTGCCAGCACAGCTGGGCAGTTCTCACTGGTCTGCTCTGATGAAGGCCTGGGCTGCTGAAGCTATTTTTTTGTTTTTGCAACAGTGTCTCATAAAGTCACTAAGTTGCCCAGACTGTACTAGAACTTGTGATCCTTCTGCCTCAGCTTCCCAGAGTGTTGGGATTACAGGTACACACAACCATACTTTGGCCTCAGGTGATTCTTATGTACACTAAGATTTATTCTCAGAAATGAAGAATTTACTAGGCTTTGAACTCTCCTAACTCAATTTTTATTACCTCTTTGCATGGAACTATGAAGGAATACAAGACATACTGACCTAAATGTGTGAATCATTCCTCTCCCACTCTTACTTTTTATGAAGCTGGTTCAGGTGGATTATTTACTTGAAAGAAATTGTTCATGGCATAGGAACCTCACCACAGAGCCTAGCTAAAGTACAGCCATATTGGCTGTGATACTTAGGAAACATTTATCAAATATCAATAGTTCAAAATTACCTACTTTTTTATGCTTTGTCAAAGGGATGGGCCAGGACTGACCTATGCTTCAACTAAACAGAAGCTTTAAATGTCATTGCATGTTACAAAAATTCATGTCTTAGATCATGGCTTTTCCTTCACATAAGATTATTGAATGAGGAGATACATGTAACCGAGACTAACAGCTCCCATCTAACTTGCAGATCTGTAAAAGTGACAAAGAAATAAATGTTGCAAGATATTGCAATTTTCAAACTTGTCCTGCAGCACTTTGTGTCTGGCATTATTCTGAGGGAAGAAAGATGAATACCATACAGTCTCCTCCCTCAAAATACTTTCTGTTATTGCACAAGAATGAAGCAATATTCTTTTCTCTCCATTCTAATTCTATATTATTCATCCATGCTCTAGGATGCTCTGGAATGGACTCTTTGTGGTGGCTTTTATACATAGAAGATAAGTAATAAAATACATTAGAAGCAGATAAGGAAAAGATGATAACAGAGTCAAGCAAAAAATTAGGAAGGATGCATAATCTATGCTTTTGGCTGGTCACAAATTTAATTCTAATCATCTAGGAACCAATTCATAAAAGAAAGCTCATTAGTTTTGTAACATCATGGCTGGGGTCTGGAGACAGGGATTTCTGGTGGCATGACCCTTCCTCCCTGAACGTCTCACGTTCTTTTTCTCACCCTAGTGAGAAATCCAAGGGTGGAGAAAGGTTAACTCAAAGCCAAAGATCCCTCAGGTCACCCAGCATAGAATGAAGAACTCATAAAACAAAAGTAGTATGAAGTAGGGATTTTCTTATAATAGTGTGAAGTGACAGAATTGTTAAGCAACAACTTGCTTGGCAGGGAGAACTTAACAGTGTGCTCCTTGGGATGGTGTCCCTGCTTTGCCCATTTTCATAAGGGTTTTAAGCCAATCAGGGCCTTAGCCTTTGTTTCTGGGGTAAACTTGTTGCTAGGGTGGGCTAAGGTTTATGGAATGTTGGGGGTTTTCAGTGTCTGAAAGCAGGTCTCAGAGAATCCATTCTACACCTCTAAAAGTTTTGCAAAAGGCAATTTCCAGTAACTGGGTGGTCATTTTTATAGCCATCAGCCATACCACCTTAGCCATGCCTTATAGTTCTGCCTATCTCCCCTTCTAACTGTTCCTGTATTCCCCCTCTTACTTGGTCATCCTACTGCCATAGAGTGGGGAATAGGTAGGAGTCATGTCTTTTCTCCTTTGTGGATCAGCACTTGGTTGACTGGATGGATATAGGGCTTGTGACTAAGGGTTTGGTCTTGTGGGCTAATAGTGGGATTTGGGTAGGTATGGCAACCTACACTAGGAGGAGCAGTGTTGCCCACACAGAAGCAGGTGTCCACAGCACAGACTGTCCAGTTCTAAACCACAAAGCAGCCTGAAAACTGCTTGTTGCTCATAGCCATAGGCTATGCTCATAGTCTATATTTTCTACCCTCCAAAAAGGGCTCAGGTCTTTTAACCTTTCCCCTGGGGTCTCCTCTGACTCTACAGTTTTACAATTCATAGAGTGCATAAGATCAAAAGAAAACAATTGATCTAGAGGAACAGGGCCATACTTGCTCATAAGGTAATATAATGATGAGTGAGAAAGAATTTATGTGATTTAAGCCCTTAGAACTTCCACTTAGCATTATAATTTTCATTTCCAAAATACTATATAGAGCTTCAGCTATATGTATCTTCTTTTTTTAAGGTTCAAAGACGTTTTAAAAATCTAAATAAGGAAAATACCTAGTGTGATAAATCTATGAAGTATGCTTTGTGGGTGTAGTGATTCATTAACTTATAAACACTGATTTGTAAGTATTTGACTTTATTCCCAGAAAGTTCTCCTAGGAAAAGTTTGTCTTAATTTGTTTTTACTCTTCATCTCAGTGCCTAGAATAAAGAAGTTAAATAAATGTTGATTGAAACTTGTCACTGAGCATATACTCCACTATATACTACTAGATATCCATTCCACTACTAATTGATATTTGAATTATTTCCAATTTGTGGAAACTGTAAAACAAACGATTGTCAAAATTCATGGTCATGCATTCTTTTGCACATAAACACACATATCTCTAGAGAAAAAAGCCTAACATTGAATAACTGGACCATATGGTATGTATCCTGTTTACTATTTAGCATCACTATTTTCTAATGTGGTTGTTTCCATTTGTCTTCCCCTCAGCAGTGTATAAGAGTATCCAATGTTTCACATTCACATAAATACAAATATTAAATACTTTTAGATTTGTTGATATATGATAATTTTGTGATTGTTTTTTGTACCAGGGATCTGCCTCTCAAGGCAGGCAGCAGAACCACTGAGCTAAATCCCTGGCTGTGATCTATATTTCTTTGTGGTATTCATTTGTATTTCTTGGGTTACTAATATGATTGAGTATGCTTTCATGTAAACTTCTTTTGGATTTCCTTCTGGGTGAAGAGGTTGTTTGAGGATTTTGAATATTTAGGAAAAAAAAGGATTGTCTATTCTTTTTCTTAGTTAAATGTTCTTTATACATTCTGGATATTGATCCTTTTCATACTATGTGTGATGAAAACATCTACTCTGTGGTTTATCTTTTCACTCCTTTTATAGTGTCTCTATGAAGAAATGTTCTAATGTCAAATTTGGAAATCTGTTTATGGGGAGTGATTTTTGTATCTTATATAAGAAATTACTGTATCACAAATCATGAAGATATTTGTTATAATTTCTATTTTTTATTTCTCACATTTAGTTCTTTAATCCACTATAATTAGTATTATTAGTATTTTGGAACAAGGATAATTCACTTCGATGAAGTAGCTTAAGATGTTTCCACAATATAGCTATGTTACACCTATGTGCATAGTTCGTATACTTTAGTGTTTTTGAAGGTGATAGAACCATTTTATTTAGAGTGACTCACAGGGCAAGATATATCTGCCACTCCCATGTCCCCATTTTCCTCAGGTAAGCAAATCAGGGATGACCTGTTAGCTTTCCATTTCTGTGACAAATGGCCAGAGAAAAACAATTTAAAAGGAGGAAAGTTTTGTTTTGTCTCATAGTTTCAAAGGTTCCCAGTCATGGTTCATCCAGCTACTTTTGGGCTTGAGGTAAGTCAGAACAGCATGGTAGAGAGAGTGTGTGGTTGAGGAGGCTACTGACTTCATGCCACCCAGGAGACAGACAGAAAGAAAGAAAGAAAGGGCCCAGGACACAGTATACCCTATGAGGACATACCCCCCAATGACCTAGTCCTCTCAACTTGGCTGTACTTTCTGAAATTCTCACCACTTCTCAATATCCCATTAAGATGAAAATTCATAGATGGATTAATCCATTTACAAAGTCAGGTCCTTCATGGTCTAATCACCTTTTAACAGCCCCACCTTCAAACACTGCTACACCAGGGACCAAGTTTTCAACTTACAGGTTTTCTCGTGGATATTTAAGATCCAAACTATAACGAGGAGCATCATGGTGCGAACACAAACAGATGATGTATGATTCCTTCTCCTCCTCTCCAGCCCAAGGCCAAGGATAGGCAGTTCAGCAGTATAAGGCTGAAAAATGCCTTCCAAATGTCTAAATCCTGTCCCTATGTCATTTTATATAGAAAAGGAGACTTTGTGTGTGGGATTAATTGAGGAGCTTCAGTTGAGATTATCCTGAATTACTGGACACTGAGAGTGGGCAATGTAACCACAGATTTTTTTTTATAAGAGCAGAGTAGAATATTAGGAGGTGCTATATTGCTGGTTTTGAAGATGGAAGAAAGGGCCATAAGTCAGAGACTATAAATGAACTCCCATATCTAGAAGAGGCAAGGGAATGAATTCTCCCCTAAAACCTCCAGAAGAATTCAGCCCTGTAGACTGATTTTAGATATATGATCTCAAGAACTGTAAGATACTCTTTGTGTTGCTTTAGCAACTAAGTTTGTAGTCATTTATTACAAATTATTGTTAAGAGCTATAAATGTGTCTTGTATTCCACATGAGTGTCATTCTAAATCAGTGTTCCATCTCCATTCTGGTTCCCCAATCTCAAAGACTTCTCAAAAGAAATACATTCTGGTCATCCATAATGATTCTCTCACTAGGTACCATTCCTTTATCTACCCAGGCTGGGATCAGAACAATCCATCAGTATGCTGAAGAGTGTCTTGAAGTTGGAGAAATAGGCAATAGCACCCAGGCAAATCTTCCTCTGGGAAAATGCACCCTACACAGACATTTCTGGTGATTCCCACTAGTTTTAGGTGCTGGGGGGAAAAGGAAAAGACTTGTACAATTTCAAGGAAAGCACTCTAAAATGTACAGGCCCAAGGAGGAACTTCCTTTCTTATTTCTCAGAGTACAGCTGCATATAGGTAATGATCATTGCTAGTCTCAATAAGAATTCATTGCAAGATTTAAGATAGAAAGTCATATGATCTATCAGAAAGATCACATGAGTGCTATGTGGAGAAGTTTATTAGATCCACCAAGAGAGCAAGAAAACCACATAAAAGCACTGCTGCTTTTGTCCAGGGGAAAGATATGATGTCTGTGATTTGGGTTTTGAAGGCACAAGTAGACAGGAGTAGAAATAGAGATCTTTCTGGAGACAGCATGTTAATTGCATTCAATAGATAATCCATTTGTTCAAGCTTTATATAATCAGAGGGGCAGCAAAGAATGAGCAATCATGGACCACTCTGACCAATTCAATTACAAATACTCCAGATTTTAAGTCTGTGAAGCTATGGCTGTCATATCTGTAAATAGACAGAATTACACTTAATCCTTAAGATTTATGTGAATATTAAAGAAAGACCATTTGCCTGGGTGCAGCACACAATAGTAAGTGATTTCTGGGTGGCTTATTGCAGTATTTATAATGCAAGATAAAGCTAAAGTCTAGCCCTGAAATAGATAAAGCCTTCATCATCTTAGAGAGTCCCAAATGAATTGGGGTACTAGGGAAAATCTGATTTCTTTTATTTATGTAATTTAAAAGGGTTTTTGGATTACTCTCAACTTGCTGTAAACAGTAATTCATTTGGAATAGCTGTGCTTTTTTTAGGAAAGGATGTTTTTCCATAGATGCAAGACAAATGCACAAGAGACCAAGATGCATGTTTAATAATATAAGATTAATTCACAACTAACCCATTATGACCAGATTTTCACCTACCAGGCCAGAGAGATGAGGTCAGAACCTCATGGGATTGTGGTAGGCAAGGACCCCTTTTCCAGAGCCACCTACCTTTGGTATAGTCTATTTCTGCCCTCTGTAATTTTAAAGGAATTTAAACTTCTATAATTCCCAGTCTCCTCAGACAATTTATAGATGGGACTAAAACCTAATCCATTATGGCATAAAGCTAGAAATCATTTTAGTAATGAAATACATGCAGACATGAAGAGCTTCCTTGAGATCAGCAGAGTTCTTCTCTCTCTGCTTTCATGTAGAATACACTCCAATGCCCAGAAATTTATGAGTTTTTTATACAACTGCACACCATGGTGTTAGAGAGTATGGAAAGACAACAAAACTTCTGGTTCTTGATTTTGTCAGGATAGTGTGGTTTCTTATACAAGATTCTTTGGAAATGTGCTCTGACTACAAGCCTCTAGCCATCCTCCTAAATAAATCTATAATAATCTGAAGATGCTGGGACATGTTCATTGACATCGAGTGTATTCTTTTTCTATCCGATTTTAACACTGTCTTCTAAAAGTGGCCCCTTTTTGTAACCTTCTTTAGCCAACTTTCTTGGCTTTTGAACCCTTTGAGGATTTATTGCAAATAAGTAAACAATTAAAATTTAAAGCATAAGAAGCTTAAATAATGTAGTTTTGAAACATAAAAGATTTTTCTCTGGGTTTGAATTTGGTGCTAGTACTTTTGTTTGTTAGACTGACTTTTACCAGATTTTCTTTGCAGTAAACCCCAAGACTATCTCATACTTTAAAAATAAGAACAGAACTGCTAATGTGAGTGTTTTAAATTTGAGAATACTAAATTAGTTTTAGAGTTAAAATTATGCTATCAGAAGCCTAGGCTAGAAGCTTCACTCTAGGGGTCTCAACAAATCAGTTCTAGCCACTTTCACGAAAAAGCAAATGGAAAGAGAAAAGGTGAAGTAGGAAAGAAATTTAATCAATAAAACTAACTATATTAGCAAAATAAAGGGGACCAGTTGCCCTTAGCTTTATTTTCTAGGATACTTTCTTGAACTTTAAATTTAAATAGAAGAATTGGGGCAAGGAGTAAGCGGTATACATGATGAAATAGTATTGGTCAAACAGTGGTCTGGTTGACCATTTTCTCAGTTGTGGTTTGGGAGTTGGCTCTGGAGAAGCCCTTGTTGCTAGAGGAGGCAATCCAGTTCTCATGAGATGATGACTCCTGTTGGGTGGGGGAAGCCTCAGTTTCATGAGGGGGAGTGACTTTTTATCAAAGCTCTGCTGCTCCTGGAATCTAAGGTGACTAGTTTTATGACAATCACTGGAGAGTAAGCACCACTCCAGGGGGTCTGGAACATGACTTGTAAAAGGTGGCAATGAATTTCCTGTACATTCTGAAAATACCCTAAGGACTCTTAGTGGTTTTAGTTTTGAAAATTGATGAGATAGATTAGACAAATTTAGGGCCAATAAACCTTATATAATAAGTTTTTAGATACTTCCTATATGATAAACATGCCTAAATGCAGAGCTGAACAGACACTGGACTCAAAGTTTAAGGCAATAAAGGAGACAGATACAAAAGGAAGGCAGAGATGTCAAGCTTTATCCTGCTTTTTTTTCTTTCTTTTTTCTTTTTCTCTTTTTCGGGGGAGGGGAGGTTGAGACAGGACTTCACTATGTAGTTGAGACAGACCTGGAACTCATTATGTAGCCCAGACTGGTCTTGAACTCACAGCAATCCTCCTGCCTCAGCCTCCCAAGTGCTGGGATTACAGGCATGCACCACCACGCCTGGCCTAGCCTGCTTTTAATTACTCATTGGGCCTCTTCAGAACCAAGTGGAAAAAAGTGATTTTTAGCAAAGTCAGCCTCCAATTCCTGTTGTAATAAGACAAATAATTGTGTCCACTTAGAATTTTAAACAATAAAGAAGATGATTATGGTCAACTCAAAAGAATTGAGCCTTATAACCTTTGAAAAGACTGCACACAGACAAAACATACTCCTTAGATATATCAACCACAATCAGTTTTTTATTATATATTGCCTGACCAGAATTAATTCTTGGAAAAGGACAAGGAAAAAGAAAATATAGAGAACCTTTTGAAGTTACACAGTATTTTGCTTTTTATATTAAGATTTCAAACTGTGGGCACAAGCTGTGTTGCCTGCCTCTCCTGGGGCTGGAGTGGGTTGGGTGAGGGGAGGCTGTGGGTTGTGATCTGCATTTCAGTTTTTCTTTTGACCTCACAGTTAGTGCCACCCTCTTTCATTACAATGGGCTACATGAATTTTTTCTTAGCCATACCTTAATGTATACACTCCTGAGGAGAGTAAATGTATCACAAAGGGGAATTATGTGGCTGAGGCATAAGCAGAGATCAGAAGAAATGAAAGATGTAAAATGATTATATAAACTCAGACTTAAAATCTGAAGTATAGGTCTTGCCATTTTTGTCCACTCTATTTTTTAAGACTGGAGATAAAGAAAAAAGCCTGTCAGTGTTGTGACCAGTAACTAACTTCACTGGGAATGTTCTTGCTTTTTTATTTGTTATAAATGCCTTAAAAAGAAGTATTAAGAACTGAACTGAACTGAAAATATACTGCAATAAAATTATTGTCACATCACTATATACTATGACTTTTGTCTAGATGTCCCCTCAAAGCTTCATGCAGTTCTAGGTGGGGCTTTTTAGAGGTGGCTGAATCTAGAGTGTTACACTAGTATTGACATGGTGCAATGCTAGGCTCAAGGGCACTAGGAATAAAGGTGTGAGTAGTACCCACTCTAAGTAGGCTGGATAAGATATAAAGGGTAGAAAGAACTGTGATCAACCTTCTTGCTTTATTACCTTCTTCCCACCATAAACTGTTTCTCCTCCGTGTTGCCACCCTCCCTTGGAGGCAGTCAATTATGGAACAAAACCTCTATAAACTGTGAGCAAAATAAATCTTTCCACTTTTCAGTTTGGGAATCAGGTATTTTGTCTCAGTAATGAGAGAAAAGTAATGAAGACACTGTAGAGAAAATAGAAACAATGCTTTTATACATAAGGACCAGAGGAGACTTGAGAGAAAAGGGAAATGGAAAAAGAGATGCATTGTATCATGTACAGGTGCAAATTCCCTACTATGAGTGTTATCACTATGTATGCCTAAAATGTACCAATAAATATTTTGTATTAAAAAAGAACCTTGAGGGACCAGGCATTTAGCTTAGTGGTGCTGTTGCCTGCTTCACAAGTGCAAGGTCCTGAATTTGATCCCCAGTATGAAAAAAAAGCACCTTGACAGGCCCTCACAGATACCATCAATAAGTGCCAGCAGGCCCCAGCCAGAAGCCCACCCAGACAACAGTCCAGCAGGACAGAGGCAGGTATTGGCACAGTGGTTGATAACAGAGAGAAAACCTCTCTGAGGCTTACTGAGAATTGAAGCCCACTGGGAGAGCAGAGTCACCTCAATAAAGGCTCAGGAGACTGCATTGGCTGAAGTGAGAAGACACATAAACAATTCTCAAAACCAGACTTCCAAATCACCAAAAGCAATCAGAAGAGACAATGAGATGAAACAATCTGGAATGCAAACACCTAGATTCCCTGTACTGGCAACAAAAGAGGATCTGGAAAAATGAAATCAGAAATGATTTCTCAGATAACAACAGAGATTGTGTCCATGGTGAAAGACGTGATTAACAACTCTAGAGCAGACACAGAGTTTTAAAAAATGAGGACCTGAGAAACATAATGGAATCCCAGCACAGAAAAGAAATGGAATCCATATAACATATTCAAACAGATATTCAGGACATTCATTGAAAGTTTATGCAGTAGAATGAACCAATGTGAGGACAGAATATCTGATGTAGAAGACAGGATTGTGATTAGTGACCAGAAAAATAAAAATCTCTTTAATATATCAAGGGACCATAAGAAATCAATCCAGCAGCTGCCAAATGATGCAAAAAATATCATAAGACAGATTGGAGTCAATGAAGAAACAGGAGAGAGCACAAATGACATTTTAAAAATCTGTTCACAGAAGTAATGGCAGAAAACTTGCCAAACAAGGGAAAAGAATTTGACAATACAGGTAAATGATACATGCAGGACTTCAACTAGCTGTGAAAAAAAAAAAAACACTTGGGCATATAATAGTTAAGGTTTCAGAAACCCAACAGAACAAAATTCTACAAGCAGTTAAGGTAAAGAAACAAATTGCATACAAAGGAAAGCCCATCAGAATCACAGCAGACATCCCTGTAAAGGGAACAATCCAAGAAGAAGAAATGACAATTGTAAATATATATGCACCAAATACTAGTTCACTCAACTGTATAAAATAAATATTAACAGACATGAAAAATCAAATAAGCACTAATTCAATAGTAGTGGGGAACCTCAATACCCTACTGTCACAAACAGATAGATCAATTAGAAAAAAATAGACAATAAAATACTAGAACTCAACCAAACTCTTGAACAAATGAACTTAACAGATGTTTACAGAGTGCTCAACCCTACAAAATCAGAATACATTCTTTTCAGCTGCACACAGTTCATTCTCCAAAATAGAGCACATGCTTAGTCATAAAACATGTTTAAGTAAATGTAAAGGAATTGAAGTTAGCCACTGAATACTATCAGACCATAATGTGATGAAATTGGAGATCAATAGCAAAAGAAACCACAAGAACTTCTTAAATACAAAAAAACTGAACAACACACTCCAGAATGTCCAATGGGTCACAGAAGAAATTAAAGAAGAAATCAGATAATTTCCAAAATTAAATGAAAATCCAAGTATAACATATCAGAATTTTTGGAACAAAAATGAAAGCAGTCCTATGAGGGAAGTTCATAGCAGTGAATACTCATATTAGGGAAACAGAGCAAGCTCAAATAAATAGCCTAAGCTGAGCATCAAGCTTCTAGAAAAAAGAAGAGCAGCATAAACCCACAGCTCATACAAGGGACAAAAATATAAAGATCAGAACAGATATCAATGCAATGGAGAGTAAGAGACCAATGCAAAAAATCAGTGATGTGAAGGGTTGATTCTTCAAAAGAATAAACAAAATTGACAAACCCTTAGCCAACCTTATGAAAAAATGGAAAGAAAAAGCCCAAATACATGCAATTAGGAATGAAAAGGGTGAAATTATAACAGACCCAGCAGAAATCCAGAGGATCATCAATCCTACTTTGAGAACCTGTACTACAATAAGGTGGAAAACACAGAAGAAATGGAAGGATTTCTAGATACATATGAATTACCAAAATTGAATGGAGACCTAAAAATTCTAAACAACCCAATATTAATCAATGAAGTTGAAAATGTGAAAAAAATGTGATTATATCTTACCAAAGAAGAAAATCCCAGCTCCTGATGGGTTTACTGTTGAATTCTATAAGATATTTAGAGAAGAACTATTACAACCACAGTTTAAAATCTTCAGTGAAATTGAAAGGGAAGCAATACTCCAAAATTCATTCCTGGAAGCAAGCATCATCTTTATCCCAAAAGTATAGAAAAAGACCCAACTGAAAAAAGAGAACTAAAGACTAATGTACCTAATGAGCATAGGTGCAAAAACCCTCAATACGATACTGTTAAACAGAATGCAGAAGATCATCAAGAAGATCATACACCCTGACCAGGTGGGATTCATCCCAGGGATTCAGGAATAGTTCAATGTATACAAATCAATATATTTAATACACTTTATTATCAGACCAAGAACAAAAACTATGATCATCTCAATAGATGCAGAAAAGCATTCCACAAAATCCACAACCCATTCATGATAAAAACCCTACAGAAAATTGAAATAGATGGTCTCTACCACAATCTGATAAAAGTCATCTATGTAATCAAACCCACATAGATATGACCTTACATATTTAGTACGATGTGTTACCCCTATACACATGGAAAAAAAATAAAAATAAATTAACATTTCTAGACCAATATGGTTGTCCATTTCTGTACAATGCCAAGTCAACACAGTAAATTGGGATGACTTTTTCCAAAGTTGGCAGCACCGTTAAAGTTTCCCAAAATTCAATTTATATAT
>NW_022900950.1:40191536-40224940 GCF_012274545.1 Fukomys damarensis | reverse complement strand
TGCTCTTGATTGGTGAGTTGAGGCCATTGACATTGCTGGCTATAACTGATATGTACTGACTTATTGTTGACATGTTATTGGCCTTTTGTTGACTCTTTTTACTTTTTTACCTTCTCCTTTTAATTTCTTGCCTTGACTACTTGATTTTGATTACAGAAACTAATAAAGTATTCTCTAAATAATGAAAAAAAGAATAAGATAAGACTATAAGAGCGAGAAGCAATTTAAATATGTTCAGGGACCATTTTCATCTCCAGAATTAAGGATTATTTTAATGTTACATCATTGCCTTTTCTCTTTTACTTTCCTTTTTAGTTTTATTTTAGGATTCCCTATTTTTAATGTTCATACAGAGATTTCTTTAACTGAAATACCGAATAGTTTCTTTGGTGTGAAAAACTATAATAGTACACAGGATCCTAATGAGATAATTAATAATGTGAAATAGGAAGTAAAGGGCTAAAGGTGTAAGGAAAGTGGGAAGGGAGGGGGAAAGGTAATAAGGGAGAGGAAAAAATATGAGAAACTGAAAAAATGGAAATAAAGTGTTTGTAAATGGGGAGGGGAGGAGGGGGTAAAGGGAGGGCAGGGACAAGGGGAAAAATGAAATTCAAGACCTATTATGTAAAGGTACAGAATCCCAATGATGAATGTAATTGTATTGTATACCTAGATTGTACCAATAACCTCAATAAAAAGAAAAAAATAGTCATCTATGAAAAACCAACAGCCAATATCATACTAAATGGTCAAAAACTGAAATCCTTCATGCTAAAATTTAGGAACAAGACAATGATGTACACTATCACCACTTCCATTCAATATGTTCTGGAAATATTAGCCACAGCAATTAGACAAGAGAAAAAAAAAAGGAATAAAGATCATAAACAAAGAACTTGTCATTAATTGTGGATGACATGATACTCTATATAGAAAACCCCAAGAACTCCACCAGGAGTCTTCTAGACTTAATAGCCAAATTCAGTAGACTAGCTGTATACTAGGCCAACACACAAAAATCAATAGCTTTCCAGTACACAAAGAACAGACTTACTGAGAGAAGACCTGGAGAAACAACTCCTTTCACAATAGCATTCAAAAAAGTAAAATACCTGGAAATGAACATAATGAATGAAATCAAAGCCTTCTATTCTGAAGCACTCTGAAAAAAGTGATCAAAGAGGATATCAGAATTGAAATACATCCCTTGCTTCTGGGTAGGAAGAACCAATATAATGAAAATGGCCTTATTTCCAAAACTTCTATGTAGATTCCATGCAATCTGAATTGAATTTCCAACAGCATACTTCACAAAACTTGAGAAAACAATCTAAAAATTCATTTGTCAGAAGAGACCTAAAACAGCAAAAGCAATTCTAGGAAGCAAAAACGAGAAAGAGGGTATCACAGTTCCCAACTTGAAACTATACTATAAAGCTACTGTGATAAAAATGGCTAGTACTGGCAAATAAACAGACCCAAGGATCAGTGGAATAGATTAGAAGATGTAGAAACAACTCCAGACATATTCAACCACCTTATGTTCAACAAAGGAGCCAAACACCCTCACTGGAGGAAAGCTAGCCTCTAATAATAAATGCTACAAAAAAATTGGGTTTGAACTTGCCAAAGATTATAACCGGACCTGTATCTCTCACCATACACTAAACTAACATTGACTTGGATTAAAGATGTAAATACTTAAAAAGCAACACTAAACAAGCTAGAAGAGAGGTTAGGTAGAACTCTTGAAGACTTTGGCACAAGAAAAGATTTCATGAAGAAGACCTCAGTTGCACTGGAACTACTACAAAACAATCAACAACTGGGATCTAATCTTATTAAAAAGCTTCTGCACAGCAAGAGAAATCACCAACAGATCAAGAGACAATCCACAGTGTGGGAAAAATTTTTACCAGCTATTCCTCAGACAAAGTTCTACTACCTAGGATATACAAAGAACTTTAAAAAATGAGACCTCCCAAATTTAAAGATCCAATTAAAAAATGGGCATCTGAAATGAACAGACATTTCTCAGACAAAGAAGTAGAAACAGCAAATAAACATATGAAAAAATGTTTAGCATTCCTGGTCACTTGAGAGATGCAAATAAAAACAACTTTGAGATTTCACTTCACATCAGAAAGAACGGTTGCTACCAAGAAATCGATCAATAATAAATGCTGGTGGGGTTGTGGGGAAAAAGGAACCCTTCTCCACTGTTTGCGGGAGTGCAGAATGGCGCAACCACTGTGGAAATCAGTATGGAGAGACCTCAAAATCTGGTATTAGAGGTCCCATTGGACCCAGCTATTTCCCTGCTGGATATCTTCCCAAAAGAATTATATCACAGTGATATGTGTTTACCCACCTTGATAGTGGTGCAGTTCGTAATAGCTAAAACTTGGAAGCAGCCCAGTTACCCATCAACTGGAGACCACATAAAGTTGTGTTGTTTTTTAATAAAATGGAGTAGTACTCAGTCATAAAGAATGAGAAACTAGGGCTGGGGATTTAGCTCAGCAGTTTGGTGGCCTGCCTTGTAAGTGCAAGGACCTGAGTTCAATCCCCAGTACCAAAAAAAAAAAAAAAAAAAAAAAAAAAAAAAAAAAAGAATGAGAAACTAGAGACATATTTAGCTAAATAGATGTACATTGAGACCATACTCTAAAATAAATAGGACATAAGTGTGTAAATACTGAGTAGTTTCTCTGCTGTGTGAAACAAAGTGTAAATAAGGATCAAAATTTATAATAGACAATGTGAAATATGAAGAAAAGTTCCAAATGGGAAGGGGAGGGGTAGTTGAAAGCTAAGAAGGGATATGAGTAAATATGAGAAAAGGAAAAAATGGAAACAAAGTCTTTGTTTGTGGGAGGGTTGAAGGGAGGACAGGGGAATGGAAGGAAAATAAGAACCAAGATAAATCATGTAAAGGCACAACTTCCCACTGATGGATGTCATCCTATTGCATACCTAAAATGTGCCAATAAACTCAATGGGAAAAAAGCATCTTTATGCAAATAGCTGAGTTTTTATTCTACCTGGTGTTTTTTGTAGTGCTTCATAATATTTCTTTACATTTTAAACACATGAATTATCTTACACATTAAAATTGTTTTACAGTGAAAACACTTAAAATCTACTCTTTTAGGGATTTTCAGAAATATTAAATATCATTTTTATCTTTAATCACTGTGCTGGAAAGTTCAATCTTTTGAACTGTTTCTTCCTATCTAAAATTGCATCCTTTTTTTTTTGGACAGGGCCTCAGTATGCAGTTGAAACTGACCTGGAACTCACTATGTAGTCCAGGCTGGTCTCGAACTCACAGAGATCCCCCTGCCTCAGCCTCTCAAGTGCTGGGATTACAGGCATGCACCACCACGCCTGGCTAAAATTGCATCCTTTGAAGAGCATCTCCCCAACACTTCCTTCTCCCTGAGAATCCTTGGTAACTAACATGTTCTCTGCCTCTATGAATTTGACATTTTCAGTTTGCACGCATAAGTGAGATAATGTTATATATGTTTTCCTGTGACCTTTTACTTTTGCTCAGTATATACATCCTACAGGCTCAGGCCCACTGTTGCTAATACTAGGATTTCCTTCTTTCTTATGGAAGAATAGTATTTCACTGTGTGTTTTTTTTTCACGTTCTTTATCCATTCATCTGGTGCAATGAGCATAGAAGAGCAAATACTGATGGTACATCCTTTGGATACACACTCAGAAGTGGGAATACTGCATCATATAGTCATGCTATTTTTAATTTTTGGAGGACTCTGTATACTGTTTTTCACAAGGATTGTATTAACTTACATTCCCAACAGTATACCAGGGTTGTGTTTTCTCCATGACCTTGTCAACACTTGTTATCTTTTCTTTTTCATAATATTAGCTATTCTGACAGATGTGGGATTCTATCCCCTTGAGGTTTTAATTTGTCTTTCTCTGATCATTAGTGATGCTGAGGCTTATTTCATTCATTTGTAGTCATTTGTTTGTATTCTTTTGAGAATGTATCTTTACATCATTTGCCGTATTTTATTTGGATTGTTTTCTTGCTATGGAGTTGTTTGAATTCCTTATATATTCTCTATATTAACCCTTATGGGTGTATTATGGTTTGCAAATATTTTCTTCCTTTCTGTACACTGATCATTTCTTTTTGTATTCATTGATTTCCCATCAATATATTAAATGCATGACACAGGATACTTACAAAGTAAAGAGACATTTATTTTGGTTATATATGGTTGCCATAGATCTATTGCTTAATTCCAAGATTGGTTCAAGCCTCTGATGAGGGCAACATATATCATGGACAAGTATTTCTCAGACCATGTAGCCAAAATCTCCAGCCAGAAAGAAGGGATGAAGGCAAAGAATCTCTTCTCAAGGACCAGTCCTTTTTTTTAAGTGTATGTTTGTAATATGTAATAGTTATATTTGTTTGCAGAATTTATCATTTTTTATCTTTTGATTCTCATCTTCCCCCCTTTATTTCCCTGATTTCCTTCTCCATTTCTGAGAAAGCTGCTTCCCTGTTTTTTACCATTTCTCTTTATTTATTTATAGTTTGGGTTTCTCACACAGGAGAAACCATGTGACATTTCATATTGTGGTCTAACTTATTTTACTCAAAATTATGCTTCAAGATTTATCCATTTTCCTACAAATGACATGTTTTCATTTTCTTTATGACTGAAGAATATTCCATGATATATATTACCACATTTTCAAAGAGATTGACAGGATATACTAAAAAATAGAAAGATATCCCCTGTTCCTGGATAGGTAGAATGTGCATGGCTGAAATAACCATATTACCAACACATCAAATTAGCATTGGTAATTACCAAATTACCAATATAGAGAGTTAATAAAGTCCTTATTGAAATACCAACAACATTCTTCACAGAACTAGAACAAACATCCTAAAATTTATATGGAACCAGAAGAGACCCAAAATAACCTAGGTAATCCTGAAGGGAAAAAATCAAATTGGGGGATATGAAAATACTGGATTTTGAGTTATACTATACTATCTATAGATTAAAAAAGAAACCATCATAGTACTGCCACAACAATAGATATATAGACCAATGGGACAGGAAACACAGAATCAAGCAGGTACCTTCAACCATCTGAACTGTTACAAAGGCCAAAAACATGTGGGGGAAACAAATGGTGCTAGGGAAATGGATTATCCACATGCAGAAGATTGAAACTAAATCAATTTCTGCATTAAAATCTAATAAAAATAGATTAATGCCCTAGTACAGTGACCTTCTTTGTCTTTCTTAATTAGTTTTGGTTTGAAATCTACTTTGTCTGCAAATAAGTGCTACTCCTGTTTTTTTCTGGGTTCCTGTCACATGGAGAACTGTTCTCCATCATTTTATTTTCAGCCTACGAACTTCTTTTTTAATTAGATGTGTTTCTTGTATATACCATATTGTTGGATTTTGCTTCTTAATCCATTCTGCCAGTTGATTTTTTTTGATTGGTGAATTGAAGCCATTAACATTGATGGTTGTAATTGATATTCAATGCCTAGTATAAAAATAAAGTTTGAAGGTAACAGAGGAAACACTTGAAACCACAGAGGTAAACTAGACTTCTGAATAGAACTACAATAGTCAAGAAATAATATCAAAAATCAACAAACAGGGTTACATCAAGTTAGAGAGCTTCTGTACAACAAAGGAAACAATTGGCAGAACAAAGAGGCAACCTTCAGAGTTAAAAAAGAATGATTGTCAACTACTTTTTCAGTGGAGGACTAGTATTTAGAATATATAAAGAACTAAAAAAATTAACCCCTCTAAAACAAATGACTCAATTTAGAAAATGGACAAATGAATTGAAGGCACTTTTTCAAACAAGTGCAAATGGCCAATTAGTACAGGAATAATGTTCATTTATTTAGCAATAAGGGAAATAAAAATTAAAACAATGCTGAAGTTTTATTTGAATCCAGTCAGAATGGTTAGCATCAAGGACAAAAACAAAAACAAATGTTGGCAAGGATGTGGGAAAAAAAGAATACTTCTACATTGTTGGCAGGAATATAAATTAGTCCCACTGCCATGGAAATCAGTAGGGAGATTCCTTAAAAAAATAAAAATAAAAATAGAAATTCCACTTCAACCAGCTATATTTTTCCTGGCTGTATTGCCAAAAGAGTTAAAGATGTCATGGTATTTATATATTTATGTTTATAGCAGCTCAGTTGACAATACCTAAGCTCTGGAAACACTCGAAGCATCTGGAAACAGATGCCTGATCAGTAGATGAATAGATAGGCTTCACCTCTTAAAAGTCCACCACATCTCCCAATACCACATCCTATCCTTAGGGCAAAGCTCTTCAATATGGACCTTGAAGGTCACTCATCCAAATAGCACCCTTGCTGTGCAGAAAGTTTTTAGTTTGATGTATCATAGTACAATTTGTCTATATTGTCTTTTGTTGCTTGTGTTTGTGGATCATATTTGAAAAGTTATCCCCAGGCCAATGTCATGGAGGTGTCCTCCTTATCTTTTTTTCTAGTCATTTTACAGCTTCAGGTCTTACATTTAAGCCTTTAATTTATTTTCATGGTATAACATTAATAAGGGTCTAATTTCTTTCATTTATATGCAGATATCCAGTTTTCCCAATGCCATATATGAAGAGCTTGTCCTTTACTTATTGTGTATTTTGGCAATATAATTGCCTTTAAATATGTAGATATATTTTAAGCTCCCTATATTCTATTGACTTATCTGCCTGTTTTTAATGCTACTACTACTTTTAATTTTAACCATTTTAATGATGCTTCCTTAGTTTTCATTAATATAGATTTGTGGTTTGTTTTTAACTCAGGTTTTTTTTTTTCTTCTGTTCAAGATTGTTTTGGTTATTTGGAATCTTTTGTAGTTAGTCCCCCATAAGTATTTTATTAACAAACACTACCAGGATTCCACAATATTAAATGTTTCTCAAGTCCTGTCCTTTATCGAGTATAAAAATTACTCAAACTCTAGGATATTTTCTTGGTGTTCTGGGTTAGGCATTAAATGTCACAGTTCAAACTATCCTTTGTTTTCTAGTGAACTATTTTCCTAGGATTTAATAGGCTAATTGATGACCAGGAAGACGAGTATGCAGAGAAAAGAGTCCACAGTGTTGTCACCAGATCGAGTCTAAGGAGAGTATCCAAAGAACAGATGGGGACTTCAACTCTCCTCATCCACAGGGTAGGTAATAAGTTGCCTGATTCCTGTCTCTGAAAAAAAAATTCAGGATGCATCTGTGAGAGAAAGAAAAATAGTTGTTAGGCATAGTTGAAGTACACATTTGTAGAAAATAGAGCATGAGGCTTTAAGAGGCATGTATGGTCTGGAGCTGAATATTTTTATGTAATTTGGGGAAGTCTGTGGAAATTGTGAATTTGTAGAAAATAAGGTTTCAATTCACAGGTGAAAGGCAATGGATAGCCAATTCACAGGTGAAGGGCATATTTTACAGGAAAAAGATATGAGCCCAATCTATTACATTTTTCGAGACATATGAATTTAGCAACTAAAGACTTAGGAGGAAAAAGATTTAAGCTACAGCCTGAAATACAATTTTTAAATGTTTTATTTTCTTTGTCTCCATTCTACCTATCTTTACCATTGTGTCCTATCTCAATATGAAATAAGACCTGCTTAGAATTATTGTTAGGTACCTGCTTTTAACTCTCATTAGCCTCTACAAGCTTTTGATCTATCCACAATATAACGGAGATGGTAACATTGGGCTTATTCTTGGTAATTTAACATATAGCAAGGAAATCAGTCAGCTCTCTTCTTTCTATTTATTAGAAAGCACTTTTTTGTCCATTTGGAATCTATAGAGAGGAGCTTTTTCCCCAACCTGTCTATATGCCAAATTTTCCAGTTTTCTATTGTGTAGGAAAGGCTGCAGTGTTGCAAATTGCAAAAAGTGCACAATACTCTATCACTTGAGTAGAGCAAACTCACTCATTTTTTTCACTGTATTTTTCCCAGTAGCATAACCACAGTTATCAGAACCATATTTCAGTTTTTTTCCTGTTAATAAGCTTGGCACTCATGGATTTTCATAAGTCATTGATCACTTGTCAGCTCTGAAAAAGTTTACCTTCCTTTGTGCATGGCTTGGATGTGCAAGTTCTTTCTATTCTAATATTTTGACTCTGGGTCATGTAAATCCTTAGGTAAATATTTCTGTGTGTTTCTTAAAATGCTTTGACATTAGTGTTGAGAAAATATAGGTACTCTTGATATTGGAAAATGATAGATAATTTGAAATTTTTCTCTTTTTAGGAGCTGTAATTGCACTTTATAAATTCTTTTCAAGTTGTCTATTTCTATATTTCTACATTATACATTTTCTACTCTCTAGAGAAAATGTGTTGTCACAAAAAATGTGAAGAGCTGACTTCTGTTCCTGACCTGCTATTGTTTTTATCTTGCTCCTTAAGTAAATAGAAAACTTTTATTGTAGGCATTGCAATCTCTGTGACCTGGAGGGCTCAGTAAAGTGTATGCATGCTAAAATGTAGAAATGTATTCTGTACTTGGAATAATTGATTGAATTCTGAACCCACACAGGCATGAGTGAGATTGTGAAAATTGAGCAACCACTGTTTAACTAAATCTTGCATTTTCTATACTAAAGGGTCTCCCTGTCTGAAGAGATTGTCCCTTTCAAGTGAGCCAAGTCCTGAGATAGACAGTCAACAATTTCCGGCAAGAGTGTGCTTTCTCAATGCAAACCAGCTAATCCCAGTCCCATCTCCCAACTAGCTCCCTTATCTAAAATTTCAGGTCAGTGTTCACCTGCCCTGTTCACCCCAGGGCCAGGTGCCAGACAACAAAGCAGAACTTTTGCCCCAGAGTCCCTGAAAATATTCAAGCTATCAGGGTCCTCACTACCCTCGTTACTCCTTCTCATGGAAACTATGGTAAAGACTCTTATACATAGTTCCTCTCCCTCTGACTTCTTTCCTACCCACCCTGGTAGTTCCTTGTGTAGCTCCCTATAGCAAGGTATATCCATCTCTTAAGATTTGTGAATATAAGGAACTATCTTTTCTTTTCTTTTTTGGTCCTGGGGATTGAACTCAGGCCCTTGGATTGCAATGCAGGCAGCGGCACCACTGAGCTAAATCTCTGGCCCAGGAACCATCTTTTCAATGGCAATCAACTCAGTCTGTTGACATTATCATACCTCAGTTTTTAAATTAATGCCCTACATTTTAAAACACCTATAGATTATCCACATATTTGATGGCAATGTGGCATTGTGTTTGAAGGTTCTATTGGATAATTCTGTGCCAACAAGCTTTACATACATTATAAAGTCTAAAATACACACACACACATACATACATAAATAAATAAATAAAATACACACACACGCACACACACACACACACACACACACACACACATACACGGACACAGACAAGATATTCTTTGAATCCCTAAACAACTTGAGATAAGAAAGTCCTCAGGAAAATATTTAGTAGGTTGATACCAGGCTTGATGATGCATGCCTATCAGTTAAGAGGATCACAAATTTAAGCCCAGCCTGGGCAATTTAGCAGCTTATCAAGATCCTACCTTAAAATATATATTTAAAAAAGGACTAGAGATAGATTGGGGGTGGGGCTGTGTTCAACCCTCACAAAGAAAAAGTAAAAAGAAAAAAAATATAGATTGCATGAATTCATTGTCAAATCTCTGGCATGTATGTGAGCTATATATAGCTTGTTTTCTTTTTCTTTGCTGACAGTTTTGAAGCTTTATCATTATTCACCTGGTGCTCAGCACTGCTAGGATTACTGGTATTAAGTAGATGATAGCTCAATCTGCATTTTGATTTAGATTTCATTTGTGCACCAGATAAAAGCCATCCCTGACTGCAAAGTTTAAAAGCTTTACAAGAAGGAAATGGTAAAGCATTATAATGAAACCTTTCTAGTGAAAGTTTATAAGAAAAAAAAGTGAGATAATTCTAGTATATTTTTTCTCTTCACCTCCACAAACACTCATAATAATAGACTAATGACAGATTTTAGGATAAGAAAATTGGAACATCTGAGGGGCTTGGATATATATCATTTGTAGTTCAGAACTGAAAAGTAATACACGATATAAGTTCAAAACAATGGACTCTATATAATTTGTACTGAGTAAGGTTAATGCTTTATTATAATATGAAAGAAAACTATACAAATCTCTCATGATCAGAGTTTAACCACTGGGCTTCTCAGTGCCTGAGTCGCTGCACATAGACCTCTGACATCACCCCACTGCTGCAGGCCTCTTTCAAACCCTTCCTTTTGGTGCCTTGGCCTGCACCAGAAGGTGCAGAAAAGATGAGTTGTCCTTCTGTGAGCAGTTATGTATGCCAATTTTACAGAAAATGGCTGGAAAGCATACTATATCTATTAACAAATGTGCCCAAAAATGAATTATTAGGAATTGAAACAATGAAAATGGAAAGACCTATGAGATTCTATTTTAACTAGTTTAAGAAAGGCCAAGGTTTCTATATATTCAATCCTTTTAAGAAAGGACTTCTTACATTGCTTTGTGTAAATAAATGTATATCACCTTCTGAAAGGCAATTGAACAATATAACAAAGGCTTCCCTAACTGACCACCACTAACCTACTCACCAGTTTAGTAAGTATGCTCCTAAATAATTAGAGTATTCTTCCTTCACTAGCAAATGCCCATGTCTTGCAGACTGCCTGAGAGGTCATTTTGTCTGCCTGCATAGTCTCACCTCCACCTATTGAATTACATGATTAACATGAGTCAGTTGTATTTTTTTCAAAATCTTTTCCTGACAGTTTATGGGTGAGTCATGATTTTATTAAACATTATATAAACCTTTGTTAAACATGAGGTTGAATAGAAAGACAAGGTTTTTCCCATGAAAACTAAATGTTTTGGGGAGACTAAAGTTTGGTCATGAAAAACATTGAATAATTTTCCATTTACTGGATATATACCACAATACAATATTCATTCATCTGTTGATATATAAGTGGGTCACTTCCAGCTTTTAGTCATCTCAAATAAAACTGCTAGAACCATTCTTGCATGAGTAATTTTGCATATTTGTGATTCTTCATTCTTAGTCCTAGCTAATTGACTGTGTCTTGAATGATCCATTAAGTTTTTGGTCTATTAATTTGGGCTCTTTCTCCTTCTTATTGCCACCTGATCTTTCACTGACTCCTATTATTCACAAAATTTTCTTAATTCCTTTATGTTATCACATAATAAAACACCAAATGGGAATCAATAAACATCAAAATGGTATTGTAAACATTTCAATATAATGACTGGTTGTTAAATGTTATCAATGCATGAATGGAGCTTCACATTTTCTTACTTCAGGTGATTATACGAATCTTCTTTTTATAGCATCTTTTTTTTTTGTACCAGGGATCAAACTAGGGTCATTGCACTTGCAAGGAAGGTGGCAGAACCACTGAGCTAAATCCCTGGCCCACTGAAGGTTGTCCTTTTTTTTTTTTTTTGGCTTATATATCATCTTTTAAAAAATAGTCATATAATATTAAAACATCCATACTACACTAATTTACATTTTCTTGCACCTAATATCTTTCAGAAGGATAAACAAACTCTTGAATTGACTTTTGCTTTCCATTGTAAACCTTCATTTGACTGTCTTGAAGAGCAGCAGACATGCCCTAGTATAAATACAAAAGAAATTCTTCAGGCTGAAGGCATTACTCCTGATACTAGAAATAAATTTAAATTTTCAGAAATAAATTAAGACTACAAGAAATGGTCTTGACAAAAACCAATCAAATGATACTAAGGATATACATATATTTACCACCAAAGGAAGAATAATTTTTGAGCACTAGTATTATACATATTATTCTAATTATCTTGATACTATATTATACAATAATGACACTACACTGCTGTTTTGGTTTATATCTAGATGTCCTGCTAAAGCTTCATTTGACCATAGGCAGGAACTTTGGAAAGTGATTGGGTTATAGAGGCATTATAGTTGACTTGCCTTCGGAGGAAGAGACTAGCCACAAGAGGAAGGTCACTGGGCATGATCCAGAAGGTTATATTTCCCTTCTTGGTTCCTTCTTTGGCCCTCTACTTCCTGTGCCCCAGCTTTCCTCCTCCATGTCCTTCTGCCATACTGCCCTGTCCTAGAGATGAGACACGAATGACTTTATTGTTAGTATATGTCAAATTTTTTGTAAGGTAATTTTTTGGGGGTCTTTGTTTTTGCTTTTGTTTTGTTTATCCTTATTTCAAAGTTAGTATGTTGGCATCATAAAGTGCTACAATTTGCTACATATAATAACCTTAAAAGAAAAATATTTAGTAAGAAGATTTGATCATCAATTAATATGACCAACTGAGAAATTGTTAAAGCATACTTTTTTGTTCTCAAAACTGAGAATTTAAACTTTAAAATTTTTTAAAGTATCATTTATATTAACTGTAGTTTATATTTTATTAATATACAAGTTAAATATAAATGATATGAAATATATTTAAAGATATATTAGTGAAATTTTCATGTTCCACAAATACCAGAACATGAAAAGAGTGAGAATATGTAGAAACTGGTTTTTGATGTTCCACAGCCAACACAGAAATGGCTGATAGACATAAATCCCATGAAAAGATTAGAATGAAACTAAGTGCCAGATGACACTACTTAGCAGAAAGATGCCTAAATAAACTTTATGTGAAAAGTAGGATATGACTGCAATATGCCACTTGTCTGGATCTTGAAGGAAAAGAGAGGCCCCTTTGAAAACTCTGCAGCCAAGATGGTGTATGACAGGAGATTTCAGCGGGGTCCAATTGTATGGATGAAACCTCTCCAGTGTTGGCAAACCTATGCACACATGCCACAACAAGCTGTTATCACTGAAAGCTCTGAAAGGTATGCCATCACTGAACCTGAATTTGAAATATTTGGTTTGTCTCTGCTCAACCTGGAAGGCATATCTATGGCAACTAAAATACCCAGGAAATGAAGAGTTTGTACAGGGGAAAATGTCTTGTGATAAATGCATGAGGAAATACATCATCAATACTTAAATAGTTAAGAGTTGTAACAAATGAGAGAATTCATGTCCAAGGAGGTGTAAATAATGAAATTGAAAGAATTTCAAAATAAGTATGCTGAATTGCTGGTTGAGATTTGAAAAAAAGATAAAAGCATCTTTAAATTACAAGAAAAGATTATATAATAAGAACAGACAAATATATTTAAAAAGTGTCAGTCAAGCATTTTAAACTGGGCATATGGCACATGGTATAATCTACAGCACTCTGGGAAACTGAAGCAGGAGGAACACAAATTTGAACTCAACCTGAGCAACTTCATGATTTAGTTTCAAAATAAAAACAGTGGGGACCCAGGCCACAGCTCAGTGGAAAGGACCCAGGTTCAACCCCTTGTAACATTAAAAGAAAAGAAAGAAAAAAATGAGAGAAAATGGGGGAGGGGTATATAAAGAGATAAAGTCTGAAAAGCATGCAAAGTAATAAAAAGGTATATTTTGTTAGCCTGTTATTCACTTACTGTAGGAAAGCAAAGCAAAGCAAAGGGAGTCATGATCAATAAGAAAGTAAAGCTAAAGTGAGAAAATCCAAATATTATAACTAATACAAGTGAGAGAAAGTCATTAAAATTAAGAGACTCTCAAATTGAGAAAAAGTGAAAGCATTTTCTTAGTGTGTTTTAAGCTACTACTACAAGATACTTCAGCTTCAACAATGTATTATTTATTTATTTGTTTTAGAAAATCTTTGCAGTATATACGTTTTGCAATCATCTTAGGGAGTAGGTACATGTACATATACAGCTTATTTCTTTTTAAATCTTTTCCCCCTCTAATCCCCTTATCCCAATTTTCATTCTTGTTGATATCATTAATCTTAGCTCATATGGCATATAACATTTACTCACTGAGGTTATTAGGTTCCTGTGCATGGCATATTTTTTTCCTTTAAGTTTATTGGTACATTTAAAGCAAACAATACAATTACATTTATCATTGGATTCTTTTACTTTTACATGATATATCTTGGTTCTTGTTTTTTCCCCATACCCCTGCCCTCCCTTCAACCCCTTCGCCCTTCCCTATTTACAAAGACTTTATTTCCATTTTTTCACATTATTTTGTTTCTCTTATACTCTTTCCCCTCTCCTTCCCACCTGTTTCACGCTCCCAGTTATACCATTTGAACCTTATTTACACTTTTAGTTTTTGACACCAGAGAGACTATTTGGTATTTACTCAAGTGTGTTCTATTTATTTCATTTAAGAGTATAGCCTCAATGTGCATCCATTTAGCTATAAATGTTTCTAGTTTCTCATTCTTTATGGCTGAGTAGTACTCCATTTTATCGAAAAACCACATCTTCTTTACCAGTCTCCAGTTGATAGGCATTTGTTTGTTTCCAAGTTTTAACTATTATGAACTATGACACTATAAACATGGGTGCACATATATCACTGTGGTATAATTCTTTTTTGGAAAGATATCCAGAAGAAAAAATATCAACAGTGAAATTATAGAACTGAACCAAGTCTTAGGACAAACGGACTTAGTAAATGTCTACAGAATGTTCCACCCTACAAAATCAGAGTATACATTCTTTTTGGCTGCACATGGATCATTCTGCAAAATAAACCACATGCTAGCTCATAAAACATGCTTAAGTAAATGCAAAGGAATTGAAGTTATCCCTTGTGTATTATCAAATCATAGTACAATTAAATTTGAGATCAATAGCCTAAGAAACTACAAGAATTCCACAAACACGTGGAAATTAAATAACAATCTTCTCAACAATCATTGGGTTGCAGAGGAAATTAAAGAAGAAATTACACAGTCTCTATAATTAAATGATAATGCCAACACAACATATAGGAATTTATGGGACACAATGAAAGCAGTTCTAAGTGAGAAATTCATCAAAGTAAATACTCATACTTGGAAAGCAGAGTGAGCACAAATAAACAACCTAATGCTTAAAATTAAGCTCCTAGAAAAAAAAAAGAAGAGTAAGATAGACTGAAAGCTCATACAAGGGAGGAAATTATAAAAATCAGAGCAGAAATTAATGCAATAGAGACTAACAGAAAGATACAAAAAATTAATGAATTGGAGGTTTGTTTTGTTTTTGTTTTTGTTTTTTTTTTTTGGTTTTTTGAGACAGGGTCTCACTATGTAGTTGAGACTGAGCTGGAACTCACTATGTAGTCCAGGCTGGTCTCGAACTCATAGCAATCCTCCTGCCTGAGCCTCCTAAGTGCTGGGATTACAGGTGGGCACCACCACGCCTGTCTGGAAGAGTTTATGTTTCAAAAAAATAAATAAAATTGATAAACCTTTAGCCAACCTTATCAAAAAAAGGAAAGAAAAGGATCAAATTCAGGCAATTAGGAATGAAAAAGGTGAAATTAAAACAGACCCACCAGAAATGCAAAGGATCATCAATACCTACTTCAAACTCTAATAAAATGGAAAATACAGAAGAAACGGACAGATTCCTAGACACATATAACTTCCAAAGTTGAATGAAGAAGATATAAAAAGTCTAAACATCATAATTACATTCAGTGAAATTAAAAATATAATTAAAACATTATGAACAAAGAAAAGCCCAGGTCCTTATTGTATCACTGCTGAATTCTACAAGACATCTAGAGAACTATTGCCACTACTCTTTAAACTCTTCAATGAAATTGAAAGGGAAGCAATACTTCCGAATTTATTCCTGGAAGTAATTACTTTGATTCCAAAAAGAGGAAAGACTCAACCAAAACAGAGAACTACAGGCCAATCTCCCTAAAGAACATAGATGCAAAAATCCTCAATAAGATACTGGCAAATAGAATACAGACGATCATCAAGAAGATCATACACCCTGACCAAGTTAGATTTACCCAGATATGCAAAGATGATTCAACATATGTAAATTAATAAATGCAATGCACTATCTTAATAGAGTCAAAGACAAAAACCATATGATCATCTCAGTAGATGCAGAAAAAGTAACTGAGAAAATTCAACACATATTCAACCCTACAGAAAATTGGAATAGATGGCGTTTATCTCAACCTTATAAAGGCTATCTATGAAAAAACCAACAGCCAGTATCATACTAAATGGTCAAAAACTCAAACCCTTCACATTAAAATTAGGCACAAGACAAGGAATTCCACTATCACCACTCCTGTTCAACACAGTTCTAGAAACATTAGCTACACCAATTAGACAAGAGAAAGAAATAAAAGGAATAAAGGTAGGAAAGGAAGAAGTTAAACTGTTACTATTTGCTGGTGATATGATACTCTACATAGAAGACCCAAAAAATTCTGTCAAAAGACTTCTAGACTTAATTGACAGATTCAGTAGAGTAGCAGAATACAAAGTCAGCACTCAAAAATCAATAGCCTTTTTGTACACAAATAACAGAGTTGCTAAGAGAGAAATTAGAGAAATAATTCCTTTCACAGTAGCATACAAAAAAATGAAATATCTAGAAATCAGTCTTACTAAGGAGACAAAAGTCCTCTACAGTGAAAATTACAGCACTCTGAAAAAAGAGATTGAAGAGGATATAAGAAGATGGAAAAACATCCCTTGCTCTTGGGTAGGAAGAATTAACATAGTGAAAATGTCCATACTAGCAAAACTGCTATCCAGATTCAATGCAATCCATATTGAAATCCCAACACTATATTTCACAGAACTTGAGAAAACAATCCAAAAATTTATTTTGAACCAGAAGAGACCTAGAACAGCAAAAACCATTTTAGGCAACAGAGACATGGCAGGGGGTATCACCATTTCCAACTTGAAATTATACTACAAGGCTACTGTGATAAAGCAGCATGATACTGGCAATAAAACAGACATGAGGATCAATGGAATAGATTACAAGATGTAGAAACAACACCAGACATACTCAGCTACCTCATTCCTGACAAAGTATCCAACCATCTGCACTGGAGGAAACATAGCCTCTTTAATAAGTGGTGTTAGAAACACTGGCTTTCAACTTGCCCAAGTTTAAAACTAGATCCCTGTCTTTCTCTATGCACTAAACTAAAATTCAATTAAAAATCCCAATACAACATACAGGAATCTTTGGAACACAATGAAAGCAGATCTGTGAGGGAAATATATAGCAGTGAATGCACACACTAGAAAAACAGAGCAAGCTCAAATAAATAACCTAATGATGGATCTTAAGTTCCTAGAAAAAGAAGAGCAAAACAAACCTCAAATTCATAAAATGGAGGAAATTATAAAGATCAGAGCAAAGGTCAATGCAATGGAGACTAAGAGAATGATACCCCAAAAAATCAATAAATTGAAGGGCTATTTTTTAAAGAAAAAAAGAAAGTTGATAATGCTTAGCCAACATTATGAAAAAAGAAAGGAAAGAAAAGACTCATATCCATGCAGTTAGGAATGAAAAAGGGCAAGTCACAACAGATCCAGGAGAAATCCAGAGGATTATCAATACCTACTTCAAGAACTTGTACTTTCATAAAATGGAAAATACAGAAGAAAGGGACAGATTTCTAGATACATATGAATTACAAAGTTAAACAAAGATATAAAAATTCTAAACACCACAATTACAATCAGTGTAATTGAAAACATAATTAAAACATTACCAACAAAGAAAAGCCAAGGTCCTGATAGCTTCAGTGTTGAATTCTACAAAACATTTAGAGAACTACTGCCACTACTTTTGAAACTTTTCAGTGAAATTGAAAGGGAACTGATATGTCCAAATATATTCCTGGAAGCAAGTGTTACTTTGATTCCAAAACCAGGGAAAGACCCAACCAAAAAAGAGAACTACAGGCTAATTTCCCTAATGAACATAGATGCAAAAATCCTCAGTAAGATACCAGCAATCAAAATACAGATCACACCCTGACCAAATTAAATTTATCCCAGGGATGCAGGGATGGTTAAACATATGTAACTTAATAAATGCAACACACTATCTTAAGGGAGTCAAAGACAAAAACCATATGATCATCTTAGTAGATGCAGAAAATGTATCTGACAAAATTCAACACCCATTCATGGTAAAAACCCTATGGAAAATTAGAATAGATGGTCTTTACCTCAACTTGATAAAGGCTATGTATGAAAAACCAACAGCCAATATTATGCTAAATGTACAAACCCTTCACATTAAAATCAGGAATAAGACAAGGATGTCCACTATCACCACTCCTGTTCAATATAGTTCTAGAAACATTAGCCATAGCAATTAGTTAAGAGAAAGAAATAGAAGCAATAAAGATAAGAGAGGAAGAAGTTAAACTGTCATTATTTGCTAATGATATGATACTCTACACAGAAGACCCAAAAATTTCTGGCAAAAGACTTCTAGACTTAATTGACAAATTCAGTAGAGTAGTTGGATACAAGGTCAACTATCAAAAATTAATGGCCTTATTGTACACAAATAACAGACTCACTGAGAGAGAAATTATGGAATCAATTCCTTTCACAGTAGCATCCAAAAAAATGAACTATCTAGGAATTAATCAAACAAAGGAAGCAAACAATCTCTATACTGAAAATTATAGCACTCTGAAAAAAAGAGATTGAAGAGGAAATACGAAAATGGAAAAATATCCCTTGCTCCTAGGGAGAAAGAATAAATATAGTAAAAATGGCCATACTTTCAAAACTGCTATACAGCTTCAATGCAATCCTGATTGAAACCCAAAGAGTATATTTCACTGAACTTGAGAAAACAACTTAAAAATTCATTTGGAACCAGAAGACAGAATAGCAAAAACCATTCTAGCGAACAAAGAAGTGGCAGCAGATATCACAATCCCCAACTTAAAACTATACTACAAAGTGACCATGACAAAAATAATATGGTATTGGCAAAGAAATAGACCCAAGGATCAGTGGAATAGATTAGAAGACACAGAACCAACTCCAGATGTACTCAGCTACCTCATCTTTGACAAAGGAGCTAACTATCCTCAGGAGAGAAAAGATAGCCTCTTCAATAAATTGTCTTAAAAAAACTGGATTTCAACCTGCCAAAGATTAAAGCTAGAACCCTATCAATCATGCAATAAACTAAAACCAAAGTGGATTAAAGATATAAATATTAAAACAGAGAACTAAATTTGCTGGAAGATTAGTTAGTTAGAACTCTCAAAGACTTTGGAATAGAAACTTTATGACCAAATCTTCCATGTCATGGGAACTAGCACAAACAATTAATAACTGGGATCTCATCTTTTAAAAAACCTTCCCTGCAAGTGAAACCACCAACAGAGCTAATAGACCACTTACAATGAAGGAAAAAAATTTAACCAGCTGTTCTTAAGACAAAGGTCTACTATCTAGAATGTATAAAGAACTAAAAAAAAAATCAGAGCCCCCCAAATGTAAAGATTCAATTCAAAAATGGCCATCTGAAATGAACACACATTTCTCAGAGAAACAAGTAAAAGCAGCAAGTAAAAATAGGAAAAATATGCTCACCATTACTGGTCATTCTAGAAATGCAGATTAAAAACAACACTGAGATTCCACCTCAACCCACAAAGAATAGCTGCTATCAAGAAATCAACCAATAACAAATGTTGGTGGGATTGTGGGGAGAAAAAAAGGAACCATCCTCCATTGTTGGTGGGAGTGCAGACTGGTGCAACCACTATCAAAATCAATATGGAGATACCTCAAAGAACTAGGATTAGAGGTTCCATTCGACCCAGCCATCCCTCTGCTGGGTATCTTTACCAAAGAATTAAAAGAATCATACCACAGTGATATATGCACACCCATGTTTATAGCAGCACAATTTGTAATAGCTAAAACTTGGTAACAGTCCAATTGCCCATTAACTGGAGACCACATAAAGGAGATGTGGGTTTTCTATAAAATGGAGTACTACTCAGCCATAAAGAAGGAGAAACTAGAGACAGTTACAGCTAATTGAATGCACATTGAGGCCATACTTTTAAGTGAAACAAATAGGACACTTATGTATAAATACCAAATAATTTTTCTGGTGTGAAAAACTAAAAGTGTAGATAAGGTCAAACTATATAATTGATAATGTGAACTAGGAAGAAAAGGGCTAAAGGAGTAGGGAAGTGGAAAGGGTAGGGGAAAGGAAAGAAAAGTAAATAAAAATATGAGAAAAGAAAAAATGGAAATAAAGTATTTTTAAATAGTAAAGGTTGGAGAGGGTAAATGGAAGGTGAAGGGAAAGAAGGGAAAAGAAAAAAATGAGAAAAGGACAAAATGAAAACAAATTCTTTGTAAACAGCAAATGATGGAGGGGGTGAAGGGAGGATATGGGGGGAGTTACAGTTGGAATGATCTTTTGCAAAAGGGAAGAGGACCAAAAGATGAAAGAATAGGAGGAAAAGGGGGAAAAGAGATGGAAAAAGGAATTAAAATGTGTTACATGCTTGTACCAATTCCACACAAGGAATGTGATCATTATGTACTGTAAATATGTACTAAATTTTTTCTTAAATTTTAAAAGAGAGCCAGGAGAAATTGATGAGAAAACTGATAAGCCTGAAAGTTTAGAGAGATATTTTTTTCTTCTTTCTGAAAGAATGGAAGTGGAGAGCTACATGCAAATTTGGGGGATTATTGCTTCATCAATTGCAGTGAAGCTATGGAACTTATGTGCAACTCTTAGGGAGTGACCATAGTGAAAGAAGATGAACATTTGGACATTCCAATATTTTGAGTTTGGCTGCCATGGAAAGAACAGCTAGTCAAATAAGAAGAGATCATGAATTAGGCATGTTTTGAAAGCCACAGGCAACAAGTATTCAGGAGGAAAGAAGTGATTGACTTTGAAATCATCCAGATCAATTAAGTAAAGACTGAGAGTTGATTGCTCCATGTGACATTGCAGAGCTGCCATTGATAAGAAAGAACTGTTTGGTGGAGTGCTGAGGATGAAAGCTTAAAGTAGGTATGTGAGAAAGTGGGACAGGAACTGGAGACAGACATGTATTTACAATTTGAGGAACTACAAATAGAATAGAGGAATATGATGGGATCTGGATGAGGAGCTTGTTATAAATAGAAATTGCTTTGGCTTGGATATGGTTTCTCCCCTAAAGGTTTGTTTGCAGAAAGCTTGGCCCTCAACGGCCTAGTGTTGAGAGAGGGTAAGGAACTATGATGAGTTCTTGAGGTGTATTTCTGTCCAGAGTAAGTTAGGTCCTACAGAAGTGTGCTCTCACTCTCACAGGACTGGATTATTTTCTAATAAGCAATTGTTATGAAGCAAGTCTTCTTCTTCTACTTGTTCCACTAACTTGCTTCCTTTCATGCCCTGTGATCTCTTCCATGCACACCTAGCTTAGGGTTCTCATATGCACTCCTGTATGCACATCACCATGTGATACCATCTGTTATGGTTTGGATCTAAATTTTTCTCTAAAATGTTCTATAAAGTATCTATCCTCAAGTGTTTTATTTTACAAAAGAAAATGGACTAAGAAATACAGTGCATTTGTATGCTATTGGAAATGATCAATAAAGATGGAAAATTTAGTAATATAGAAAAGATAAAAGAATAACTGTTTGAGCTGATAACTTTAGAAAAGCAAGAATGGACAGACCAGTCTGAAAGATGAGGATTTATCTTAGATAAGGTCACAATAATTCCTCCATACAGCAGAAGGGAGGATCTAGTTAGTGGGTTTGGGTGCTATTTAAGAATATATTGATACATAAAATTGTTAAATTTTGACTCAAATATAGATTTATGATAATGATAATCTGAATCAAAATTGAGACTGGTGTAGGTGTGGGGTCAACAGCATTCATGTTTCTCTGCAATATTTTATTTTATTTTTAAGAGACAAAGCAAATTAAAATGTTTTTCCCTGCTCCTATTGTTACCAATGTTTCAGGTGGCACTGCAAATGCTTATACAGCTTTTCTTCTCCAAATCCAACAAACTTGTGACATATTTTGCACTATGATTATTTTTAGATTGCTTATCAGTAGCTATATATCTTATCTACCTGTAGGTCTTTAAGCTATATTGAAAGGCAATGAGTATAGTAAAAGCAAATTGTATTTCAATGCAGATGGAAGGAAGGTACATAACCAAGAACAAACACAATTTTGTCATCAGCCTTAAGGATAAAGGCAGGAGGGCTAAAGCAACACTGGTTCTCAAAGGTTAAGGATGATAACAACAAAGTATTAATTTTAAGACATGTTGTTTGCCCTGCCTGCACCCAGTGGAAGGCAGAAGGTGGAGGTCCTGGACAGCTGTGCAGAGACTGTGTACTCACTTGGGCCTGCCTTGAGACAACCAGTGAAGGCTGGTTAGCCATGCCCTTGCCCTGGCCTGCATCCAGCAGAAGGCAGAGGGTAGAGGTCTGAGACATCTGTGCAGAGATCACACCCTCTCTCCAGCCTGCCTCAAGACAACCGGTGAAGACTGGTTTGCCACACGGGTGCATCCACACCACAATATCCACAGGCAATCTCCACCCCACTTTCAGGCCTCCTGATTGTGCCAGTTTTCAGATCCACTCTGCAGAGGCACAGATGATTATAAAGGTCATTTTTCTGAGCTCCATAAGATAGAACAGAAGTGAACAATTGCAATAAAGGCACATCAGATCTCCATAGTTGGTAAGTTGGAGAGATCACCACCTTCCAGCAGAAATTCAAATATCATCAGAGAAAGGGCAGAGGGAACCTGTAGTAGAACCCTGGAGAGCTCAACCCTGCAGGAGTCAGGGAGCTCAATTGGGCCTTACAGCCTGAATTCAGCCTGAATCTCAGGGGTCAGCCATCCTGTAGCTGAGACTAAAGGACTTAGTTCTACACATGGCTAAGTACATTGTCTATTGTGACACCAGAGATATAGTCTGAAAGAGGCCCTTAAAATTATTTTTCTTCTTTCTTTTCAAATTATTTATCTTCTTTCTTTTCCTCATTCCACTCTGCAAATTTTTTTCTTTTTTCTGTCTTCTTTATCCAAATCAGTCTCTTGCTTCCCCATATTATTCTTCTTTTCCCTTGCTCTTTCTTTTCCTGCGCTAACTCAGATTTCTTCTTTTATTGTTTTTTCTTCTTTATTTGTGTTCATTTCTTCTCTCATTTTCCTTCACTCAAGGGTCAATAGTTTCAAAGGAAAGTGAGCCCCTATTACTGTTACACTGTTATATTCTAGCAGTCTGTCTTTCCCTCTTGTCTTCAACAGGTTCCTAAAGTTTATGTGGTCATACTGTGTCCTCTGGCTTCCCATGAAATCTTCTCAAATTCTTTTACCTATCTACTCCTCTCTTCCTAACTCTGTCTATTCCCCCATCCTAAAGGGTAAAGATGCTATTTTGAAGAGTTAATACACTGTAAAAATATTTTGGGCTGCTTCTTGATTTTGATTTAATTCACATGGTTTAAAGGTGATTGATTAAGGACTACCACAAAAGGTCAATTTGTAAGTTATGTTTGATCTTATTGTGTTGCAGGTTGTATCAATTAGGCTAAAGGGCTGTGATTGATTTAATGAGTTGTCTTTTCTGATATTAGGAAAATGAGACTGTCTATGAGTCATTAGAGACTCAAAAGCTAAAGTGCAACTATATCAGGAAGATTAAATAATAACCCAGGAATTTTAAACCAAGGACATCCCAACAACAAAAATAAAAATGAGAAAACCCTTAACACACAAAGATAGACTTCCAGTTCACCAATGGCAAACTCCAGGGTAAATGAGATTGAAAAGTCTCACACAGAAACAGCAGTACACCCTGAACTCATAGCACAGGAAGTAACAAAACAGATCAATCAGAATCTAGAAAAATTCAAAGCAGAAATAATTTCCTCTTTAACTACAAATACGGTGAGACAATGAAAGACATGATTAGAGACTCTAGAACAGAAAGTGACAAAAAAAAAAAATAGATAAGCTCAGGACCATGATAGAGGCCATGAAGGCCCATCATAAGAAAGAAGTGGAATCCATGAAACAGATTCAAACAGATATCCAGGAGATTAAAAACTCTATTGAAAGTTTTCACAGTAGGATAAATGAATGTGAAGATAAATTTCAGATGTAGAAGATAGGATTGTAATCAGAGACCATGAAAACAGAGGTCTCTTAAAAACAGCAAGCAATCATGAGAAATTGATCCAACAACTCCTAGATGATGCAAAGAAGAATAGCATAAGACTGATAGGAATACTTTAGGTAGCAGGAGAAAATGCAAATGACTTAAAAAAGCTGTTCACAGAATTAATGACAGAAAACTTCCCAAACAGAGGGGAAGAATTTGACATACACATAAGTGAGGCATATAGGACTCCAACTAGCCACGATAAAAAAAAATCTACGCCTAGACATATAATAATCAAGATCCCAGAAACCCAAAAGAACAAAATACTACAAGCAGTAAGAGAAAAGAAACAAATCACATGCAAAGGAAAGCCCATCAGAATCACAGCAGTCTTTTCAAAAGAAACCCTCAGGTAAAGTAGAGCCTGGAGTAAGGTATTTCAAGTCCTAAAAGAAAACAACCTCCAACCAAGACTGATGTATCCTGCAAAACTTTCTGTCAAAATGGATGGAGAAATAAGACATTTCCATGACAAAGAACACCTGAGAAACTTCATGAATACTAAACCAGCACTACAAGGAATTTTAAACAATATCCTAGAAAAAGACAATGAAGATCACACCATGAGGCCCAACAGAGCAAATCAAAGAGCCATGGCAAGAAACTAAAAGGAGAGGGCAAAAAATTAAAAATAGTCAACAAAAGGACAATAACATGACAATCATAAGTCTGTACTTATCAGTTATAAGCATCAATGTCAATGGCCTCCATTCACCATTCAAAAGAAATAGACTGGCAAAATGGAATAAGAAGCAAAATCCAACAATATGTTGTATACAAGAAATGCACCTAGTGCAAAAATAAGCCCATATACTGAAAGTGAAAGGATGGAAAACAGTTCTCCATGTGACAGTAGCCCAGAAAAAAGTATAGGTAGCTATCTTACTCACAGACAAAGTAAATTTCAAACCAAAACTCATAAGGAGAGACAAAGAAGGCCACTACATCCTTGTAAAGGGAACAATTCAAAAGGAAGAGATGATAATCATAAACATATATACACCAAATATTAATGCCCCCAACTATATACCACAAATACTAAGTAATATGAAAAACCACATAAGCACTAATACAATTGTAGTGGGGGACCTAAATACCCCACTATCACAAATAGATATGTCATCTAGGCAAAAAATCAATAATGAAAAACTAGAACTGAACCAAGTTTTTGAAAACATGGACTTAATAGATGTCTATAGAGTGTTCCACCCCACAAAATCAGAATATGCATTCTTTTTGTCTGCACATGGGTCATTCTCCAAGATAGACCACATACTAGCTCATAGAACATGCATAAATAAATTTAAAGGAATCAAAGTCATCCTGTGTATATTATCAGATCCTAATGCAATTAAGCTGGAGATCAACAGCATAAGAAACTGTAGGGAGTTCACAGACACATGAAATTGAACAAAAACCTCCTGAACAATCAATGGGTCACAGAGGAAAGAAAACAAAAATTAGTCCACTTGTACAAATAAATGATAATGCCAATACAACATACAGCAATCTGTGGGCACAATGAAAGCAATTCTACAAGGAAAATTCAGAGCAGTGAAGGCTCACACTAGGTAAACAGAGTAAGCTCAAATAAACAGCCTAATGATAAATCTTGATGTCCTAGAAAAATAAGAGCAAGAAAAACCCAAAGCTTGTACAAAAGAGGAAATTATAAAGATTAGAGCAGAAATCAATGCAGTGGAAACTAAGAAACTGATAAAAAAAATGAATCAAAGAGTTGGTTTTTTGAAAGAATAAAGTTGATAAACACTTAGCTAACCTTATCAAAAAAAGGAAAGAAAAGACTCAGATCCATGCAATCAGGAATGAAAAAGGTGAAGTCAGAAAAGATCCAACAGAAATCCAGAGGATAATCAATACCTACTTTGAGAACTTGTACTCTAATAAAATGGAAAACACAGAAGAAATGGACAGATTTCTAGATACTTATAAATTACCAAAGTTGAACAAAGAGGATAAAAACATTTTGAACACCACAAGTACAATCAATGAAATTAAAAATATAATTAAAAGTTTACTCATCACCTGGAAAGAGAACATTTTAGAGTAATATCATTAACTATAGCTCTGATAAAGCACAGTCACTACTATGTATCATAAAGCAGGTACAAGATATTTTACATTCACAGAGGTATGATACAGTACCGTCCTACATCAATAATACTAGAATCAGATTTGGTTTGAAATTTAATTTGTCTGCAAATAAGATTGCTACCCCTACTTTTTCCTGGACTCCTGTCACATGGAGAATTGTTTTCTATCCTTTCACTTTCAGTCTATGGGCTTCTTTTTGCACTAGGTGTGTTTCCTGCATGCGACATATTGTTGGATTTTGCTTCTTATTCCATTTTGCCAGTCTATTTCTCTTGATTGGTGAGTTGAGGTCATTGACATTTAGTACTGACTTATTATTGACATGATATTGGCATTTTGTTAACTCTTTTTACTTTTTCACCTTCTCCTTTTAGTTTCTTGCCTTGCCTATTTGATGATTAAGATGCTGAAAAAAAAAAATGATGCCAGTTACCACAACAGCAACAGAACTTTGCTGTTTTCTGGATATCATTCTTTTCTTTTTTTTTTTTTAATGGAATGTGCTGAATGTCTATAATTTTGTTCAGATGACTACAGAACCTGGCAAAGCTGTTGCTGGTATTGATGCATAACATACTGCTATTATTAATCTTTTTATATAAATATAAATATAAATATATATACATATATAAGTTGAATTTTGGGAAACTTTAACGGTGCTGTCAACTTTGGGAAAAGTTATCCCAATTTACTGTGTTGAGTTGGCATTGTACAGAAATGGACAGCCATGTTGGTCTAGAAATGTTAATTCTTTAATTTTTTTTCCATTTGTACAGGGGTAACACACTGTACTAAATATGTAAGGTCACATATACGTGGGTTTGATTACAGAAACTAATAAAGTATTCTCTAAATAATGAAAAAAAAGAATAAGATAAGACTACAAGAGCAAGAAGCAATTTAAATATGTTCAGGGACCATTTTCATCTCCAGAATTAAGGATTATTTTGATGTTACATCATTGCCTTTTCTCCTTTACTTTCCTTTTTAGTTTTATTTTAGGATTCCCTATTTTTAATGTTCATACAGAGATTTCTATAACTGAAATACTGAAAATACTGAATAGTTTCTTTGGTGTGAAAGACTATAATAGTACACAGGATCCTAATGAGATAATTAATAATGTGAAATAGGAAGTAAAGGGCTAAAGGTGTAGGGAAAGTGAGAAGGGTGGGGAAAAGGTAATAAGGGAGAGGGAAAAAATATGAGAAACTGAAAAAATGGAAATAAAGTGTTTTTAAGTGGGGGGGTGACGGGAGGGCAGGGACAAGGGGAAAAAATGAGAAGCAAGACCTATTATGTAAAGGTACACTATCCTAATAATGAATGTAACTGTGTTGTATACCTAGCTTGTACCAATAACCTCAATAAAAATAAAATAAAATTTAAAAAATTTTACTAATGAAGAAAAGCCCACAGCCTGATGCATTCACTGCTGAATTTTACAAGATATTTAGAGAGGAATTACTGCACTACTCTTTAAACTTTTCAATGAAATTGAAAGGGAAGTAATGCTTCCTAATTCATTTCTGGAAGCAAGTGTTACTTTGATTCCCAAACCAGGGAAAGATCCAACTAAAAAAGAGAACTACAGGCCAATCTCCTTAATGAATATAGATGCAAAAATCCATAATAAGATACTAACAAACAGAATACAGAGGATTATGAAGACAATCATACATTCTGACCAAGTAGGATTTATTCCAGGGATGCAAGGATGGTTCAACATACGTAAGTCAATAAATGTAATACACTATATTAACAGAATCAAGGACAAAAAACATATGATACTCTCAGTAATGCAGAAAAAGCATTTGACAAAATTCAACACTGTTTCATGATAAAAACCCCACAAAAACTTGGAATAGATGGTCTATATCTCAACTTAATAAAGGCTATCTATCAAAAACTAACAAAAAACATCATATTAAATGGCCAAAAACGAAAAACCTTCACATTAAAATAGGGACAAGACAAGGATGGCCAGTATCTCCTTCACTCCTCTTCAATATAGTTCTGGAAACATTAATCACAGCAATTAGACAAAAGAAACAAATTAAAGCAATAAAAATAGGAAAGGAAGAAGTTAAACTGTCATTATTTGCTGATGATATGATACTCCACATTGAAGACCAATAAAATTCCACCAAAATATTTCTAGACTTAATTGACACTTTTAGCAGAGTAGGTGGATACAAGGTCAACACTCAAAAATCAATAGCCTTCATGTTCAATCCCCTGTACCAAAACAAATAAACAAAAATGAATAGCCTTCTTGTACACAATAACAGACTCACTGAGAGAGAAATTAGGGAAATAATTCCTTTCAAAATAGCATCCAAAAAATGAAGTATCTAGGAATCAATCTAACAAAAGAAGCAAAAGACTTCCACACTGAAAACTACAGCACTCTGAAAAAAGGAGATCAAAGAGGATGTAAGAAAAAGGAAAGATACCCCTTCTCCTGGGTAGGAAGACTCAATATAGTGAAAATTGCCATAATACCAAAACTGTTATACAGATTCAATGCAATGCCGATTGAAATTTCAACAGTATATTTCACAGAATTTGAAAAAATAATACAAAAATTCATTTGGAACCAGAAGAGACCTAGAATAGCAAAAACCATCCTAGGCAACTGAGACATGGCAGCAGGTATAATAATTCGCAATATGAAACTATACTACAAAGCCACTATGATAAAAACAGCTTGGTACTGGCAAAGAAACAGACCAGAGGATCAGTGGAACAGGTCGAAAGATATGAAAACAACTCCAGACCTTGCAAGCACAAGGACCCGAGTTCAATCCCAGTACCAAAAAACAAAAACAAAAACAACTCGAGATGTACTCAGCTACCTCATCTTTGACAAAGGAGCCAACTGTCCTCAGTAGACAAAAGATAGTCTCTTTAATAAATGGTGTTAGAAAAACTGGATTTCAACTTGCTGAAGAGTAAAACTAGACCCTTATCTTTCCCAGTGCACTAAACTAAAATCCAAGTGGATTAAATATCTAAATATTTTTAAAAAACTAAATCTCCTGGAAGAAAAGTTAGGCAGAACTCTTGAAAACATGGGCATAGGAAAAGACTTTAGGAAGAAATTTTCAGTAGCATGGGAACTAGCAGAAAGAATCAACAACTGGGATCTCGTCTTATTAAAAAGCTTCTGTATTGCAAAAGAAATCATCAACAGAACTAGAAGACAACCTGCAATGGGAAAAAAATTTTACCACCTGCTCCTCAGACAGAGGACTATTATCTAGAACGCAAAAAAATCATACGCCCCCCCCAAATATAAATACCCAATACATAAATGGGCATCTGAAATGAAAAGATATTTCTCAGACAAAGAATTTAAAACAGCAAGTAAATATATGAAAAAATGTTCCACATCACTGGTCATTTGTGAGATGCAGATGAAAACAACACTGAGATTCCAACTCACCCCACAATGAATGGCTGCTATCAAGAAATCACAGAATAACAAATGTCAGCGGGTTGTGGGGAGAAACGAACCCTTTTCCATTGTTGGTGGGAGTGCAGACTGGTGCAACCACTATGGAAATCAATATGGAGATACCTCAAAGAGCTTCGACTACAGGTTCCATTTGACCCAGCTATCCTTCTGCTGGGTATCTTTCCAAAAGATTAAAAGAATCATATCACAGTGATATATATGCACCTATGTTTATAGCAGCACAGTTTGTAATAGCTAAAACTTGGAAACAGCCCTATTGCCCATCAGTTGGAAACTGGATAAAGAAGATGTGGTTTTTCTATAAAATGGAATACTACTTAGCCATAAAGAATGAGAAATTAGAATGATTCATAGGAAAATGGATACATATTGAGGATATACTCTTCAGTGAAATAAATGTCACACATGTGTAAATACCAAATAGTTTCTCTAGTGTGAAAAGCTATAATAGTACAGAAGATCTGAAAGAGATAATTGACCATGTGAAATAAGAAGAAAAGGGCTAAAGGTGTAGGGGAAAATGGGAAGGGTAGGGGAAAAGTAATAAGGAAAAAGAAAAAATATGAGAAAATGAAAAAATGTTTGTAAATGGGGAGGGTAGGAGGGGGTGAAGGGAGGACACGGACAAGGGGAAAAATGAGAACCAAGTCTTGTAATTGTACAAGATCCCAATGATGAATATAACTCTACTGTATATCTAAAAAGTAACAATTAACTCAATGAGGAAAAAAAAGTTTAAGATATGTTAAAGCTTAAAAATAAGGAGATAGATCTGTCACCTTGGTGTGAGTAGGAACTATTTATTTATATACTGGTGGGTCACTTTTGTTCATAAAGGATCTGAAGTTATTTGCAAAGATATTTTTAGTATAGAAATATGTTTTAAGAAATGAGGAAATAGAGATAAGAAAAAATTAGATGAATCCAGGCATACAAAAAGTATCCAAACACTTGCATATGATCTTCACTTTGGTAGAAATAGTCTCAAATTGACACTAATTAGCTACTCAGTTCTGAGAATCCAGCTGATAAAGACAGACCCTTTTCTGGGAAGTGCAGCTATCCTTCTACTAAGGCTGTAGACAACTTTCTACTGTGTATCTTCAGAAACACACAGTTGAAGGTTTACAAGGTGAATATATAAATAAATGATAATAGGGCACAGCGAGATAGATCTTTTGCAAAAGGGAAGAGAATTAAGAGATGGAGGGAGGGGAAGGGAAGGGAATGAAAAAAGCATTACAATGTGTTATGTACCTGCACCAACTCCCCAGAAGGAATACAATCATTATGTATTGCAAACATGTATTAATAAAAAATAAAAATTTAAAAAACAAAAGAAAACAAAAAACACAAAGTCAACACAAAGTCAAAATGGCATCCCAAAATTTATTGTCCTGAATATATATCAAAGTGTACAATGCATACTAAAATCTAGCACAAGTTTCTCCACAGAATACAAAGAAGGGGAGAACACTCAATGCAATAAATTTAAAACTTAGCAGCCAAGGAGAGATATTCATGATTTCAGAACAAAATTCACCACCATTAATTTTCTAATTTACCCCCTTTCCCGATGACATGTTAATAGATTGAAAAAATCCTGATTACATATGAAGTCTCCAAATTTGGAGAGAAGCAGAATGAGGGGATATCCTTATTATTTTCCTTTCTTGAATGAGAAATAGCAGAAATAATAGTGAGCATGAAATAGAAAGAATAAAGAAAATATGGAGAGCTGGATTTTTCTAGTGGAAAAAAGGAAACCAAGGCTGCACAGAATGACAAGCTTCAGAGTTTCCTTCTTGGAAATCAGACAGATCCCTGGATTAAGCGACCAAACTCTGGTTCAGTACTTTTAAGTCTCAAAGGACAGTGCAGACCATAGTTTCTCATTTACCTATTGTTTCACCTGGATATAGAAAAGTAATTAGAATATAGTAGGCTAAGTCCTTAAAGATGTTGAAGTTAAAAAATATTCTGGTTCCACCAAACCAGCACTGCAAGGAATTCTAAACAATATCCTAGAAAAGGACAATGAAGTTCACAATAACATGAGGCCCAACAGACCAAATCAAACAGGCAAGGCAAGAAACTAAAAGGAGATGGGAGAAAAAGTAAAAAGAGTCAACAAAAGGACAATAACATGACAAGAATAACTCAAAATATATCAATTATAACCATCAATTTTAATGGCCTAAATTCACCAATCAAGAGAAATAGATTGGCAGAATGGATTAAGAACAACTAAAAAGGAGAACTACAGACCAATCTCCTTAATGAATATAGATGCAAAAATCCTTAATAAGATACTAGCAAACAGAATACAGAGGATTATTAAGAAGATCATCCATCCTGACCAAGTCAGATTTATTCCAGAGATGCAAGGGTGGTTCAACATATGAAAGTCAATAAATGTAATACATTATATTAACAAAGTCAAGGACAAAAACCATATGATCCTCTCAATAGATGCAGAAAAAGCATTTGATAAAATTCAACACCCATTCATGATACAAACCCTGCAAAAAAATTGGAATAGATGGTCTATACCTCAATTTAATAAAGGCTATCTATGAAAAGCCATCAGCCAACATCATATTGAATGCCCAAAATCTGAAAACGTTCATGTTAAAATCAGGAACAAGACAAGGATGCCCACTATCAACACTTCTCTTCAATATAGTTTTGGAAACATTAGCCACAGCAATTAGACAAGAGAAAGAAATTAAAGAATAGATGTTTATAGAGTATTCCATCCCCAAAAATCAGAATATACATTCTATTCGGCTGCACATGGATCATTCTCCAAGATAAACTACATACTGGCTCACAGAACAGGTCTAAATAAATGCAAAAAATTGAAGTCATCCCCTATATATTATCAGAACTGACAGATTCACTGGAGTATCTGGATAAAAGGTGAATACCCAAAAATCAATAGCCTTCTTATACACAAATAACAGACAGACGGAAAGAGAAATAAGGGAAAAAATTCCTTTTACAATAGCATCCAAAAAAATGAAGTATCTAGGAATCAATCTAACAAAAGAAACAAAAGATCTGTACACTGAAAACTACAGCACTCTGAAAAAAGAAATTGAAGAGGATATAAAAAAATGGAAAGATATCCCCTGCTCCTGGGTAGGAAGAATCAACATAGTGAAAATGGCCATACTACCAAAACTGCTATATACATTCAATGCAATGCCAATTGAAATTCCAACACTATATTTCACAAAACTAGAAAAAAGAATCCAAAAATTCATTTGGAACCATAAGAGGCCTAGAATAGCAAAAGCCATTTTAGGCAACAGACACATGGCACCAGGTGTAACAATTCCCAATTTGAAACTATACTACAAAGCCACTGTTATAAAAACAGCATGGTACTGGCAAAGAAATGGGCCTGAGGATCAGTGGAACAGACTGGAAGACACAAAAACAAATGCAGATGTATTCAGCTACCTCATTTTTGACAAAGGAGCTGACCATCCTCAGTAAGAGGAAAGATAGCCTCTTTAATAAATGGTGTTGGAAAAACTGGATGTCAACCTGCCACAGATTAAAATTAGA
>NW_022900950.1:40186887-40191108 GCF_012274545.1 Fukomys damarensis | reverse complement strand
TTCCACCTCACCCCACAAAGAATGGCTGCTATCAAGAAATCACACAATAACACATGTTGGCGGGGTTGTGGGGAGAAAGGAACCCTTCTCCATTGTTGGTGGGAGTGCAGACTAGTGCAACCACTATGGAAATCAATATGGAGATACCTCAAAGAGCTTGGACTGGAGGTTGCATTTGACCCAGCCATCCCTCTGCTGGGTATCTTTCCAAGAGAACTAAAAGAATCATATCACAGAGAAGTATGTGCACCCATGTTTTTAGCAGCACAGTTTGTAATAGCTAAATCTTGGAAACAGCCTATTTGCCCATCGTTGGAAACGGGATAAAGAAGTTGTGGTTTTTCTATAAAATGGCATATTACTCAGCCATAAAGAATGAGAAAATAGATTCATTCATAGGAAAATGGATACATATTGAAGATATACTCCTAAGTGAAATAAATAATTCACAAATGTGTAAATACCCAATAATTTCCCTGGTGTAAATAATCTGTAACAATGCATAAGATTCTAATAAGATTCCTGACATTTAGAAATGGGAAGAAAGGCGCTAAAGGTGTAGGGAAGTTGGGATGGCTAGGTGAAGAGTAAAAAGGGAAAAGAAAAAAATGTGAGAGAATGAAAAGATGAAAGTAAAGTGTTTGTAGATGAGGAGGGGAGGAGGGGTGAAGAGAGGGCAGAGGTAAGGGGAAAAAATGAGAATCAAGACTTATGTAGAGGTACAAGATCCAAACAATGAATGTAACTGTACTGTATCACTAAAATGTACTAATAAACTCAATTAAAGCTGAAAAAAAATATTCTTGTTCCAGCTATGTTGGAAGAGATCAGAGAAATGAATTTCTTAGAATTATTCTAGAAAGAATCAGATGAGCAGAACAGCCAAGAATATGAAAAATGCTGTATAAATTGTTACCACTAAGACACACACAAGAAAGGACAAAACACTGGATCTAGAATAAAACAAATTAGGCAACAAAAGGAAATAAAACATCATATTTTCATGTAACAATGAAAACATTTAATAAAATGAGAGTTTAAAGGTAAGGCTTTTAAAACTGAATAAGATGAAAGCAGAAAAATTGCTTCTCGGCCTTTTGGCTAAGATTAAGTGAAGATGAAAGCAGAAATTATAATATCTAGGAAATTAGTGTTAAATGATAATTAAATGAAAGTACAACAGCCAGAAAAATAACTGGAAACATTAAAGTGAAATCCTGACAATAAAGGAAAGGTTAATTTGTTGTGAGATTATAACAACAAAATAAGATGAAATATAGAGTCTGACATAATTAGATACAGAGAACAGACAAGAAAGAAGATCCACATAACAGCAACAGAAAAGCTTGAAGTTGAGGACAAAGCAAATGTAACAAGATGTATTCAAAGACACAACACAAGATAACTTCCCCAAACGAAAATTTTATAGGTTTAATGATTACTAACATCTGGGATTTTTAAAATTCAGAATGCTTCACAGTGATACATACTATAATTAAGCTACTAAATTATGAGAAATACATGCATAAGAAAAAAAAGTCACCCTGGTAGGTGAGATCAAGCATTGAGTGGCACCACTTTGGAGACTTCACTCCCCATACAGTAGCTGGAAATCAAATCGAAAAGTACGGATCCATTTGATTTTGGAATTAAATAGACTAACAGATCATTAAGCTCTTAGAGTCAGAGAAGGTACCAGATCCATAAGCTTTTAGAATTAGCATGGTAATCTTAGTTGTTCTCAGAAGTAAGGTTGATTATTTGTTGGCCTTCAGAGAGCAGAGGAAAATTCAAATCTCACAAATTCACATCAAGAAATTGCAGTTCAGTGTAACTGAGTGGTTGTAGAAAAAGATTTGGTTACTTGAAAAAAATCCTTATATTTAGAGCCAAATTACCACAGTGATATATGCGCACCTATGTTTATAGCAGCTCAGGTTGTAATAGCTAAAACTTGGAAACAGCCCATTTGCCCATCTGTTGGAAACTGGATAAAGAAGATGTGGTTTTTCTATAAAATGGAATACTATTCAGCCATAAAGAATGAGAAATTAGAATGATTCATAGGAAAATGGATACATATTGAGGTTATACTCCTAAGTGAAATAAATAATTCACACATGTGTAAATACCAAATAGCTTCTCTAGTGTGAAAAGCTATAATAGTACAGAAGATCCTAAAGAGATAATTGACCATGTGAAATAAGAAGAAAAGGGCTAAAGGTGTAAGGAAAGTGGGAAGGGTAGGGAAAAGGTAGTAAGGGAAAAGAAAAAAATATGAGAAAATGAAAAAATGGAAATAAAGTGTTTGTAAATGGGGAGGGTAGGAGGGGATGAAGAGAGGGCAGGGACAAGAGGAAAAAATGAGAACCAAGACCTGTTATGTTAAAGTACAGGATCCCAGTAATGAATGTAACTATATTGTATACCTAGATTGTACCAATAAACTCAATAAAAAGAAAAAAAATGCAAAAAAAAGAAGAATACTTTAGAGCCCTGAAAGAATCACAGATACGATCTCAACCTTTATGATAGAGAAATCACAGAGACTAAAGATGGGCTTTGGCACTGGAGATGCAGAAATGTTACCCTACTTTAAAGAAGATGAAGCAATTGAATTCTAAATATAGAATAAATTTGAGATCTGGAAAAACCCCCAGGCTACCAAATAATGTATGGACTTTTAGGAGAAAGACAACAAATTTTAATGACATTTTACATAGTCTTAAAAGTTTTTGATTCTTGTAATAATTCTATCACATACACATGGTTATAGCCCAGGTGCAAAATCTCAGTTTCAGAGAAATAAGTACTTGCTCAATATTTCACCATTAACAGGTACAACAATAAGACCTAAATTGAGGGCTTGCTCATACTTTTGTCTTTAAAAACATGACAGATCTCTATGGATACATAGTTTTACCAGATGAGTTTTGTCAAACTAGCTTTACTTTTTTCTCTTGGTAATGTTCTAGGTGTAGGAGTTTGCCAGAGATCTAATGTATTCCAGGTTAGGTATACATTATATTATCCATGTTCTTGTGTATGTTATAATGGAGAGACATCAAAGTTTTGCAGATAATTGTTGCTTTAGGGGAAAAGGAATAAGGGAAAAGAAAAAATATGAGAAAATGAAAAAATGGAAATAAAGTGTCTGTAAATGGGGAGGGGAGGAGGGGCTGAAGGGAGGGCAGGGCTAAGGGGAAAAAATGAGAACCAAGACCTGTCATGTAAAGGTACAATGAATGTAACTGTACTGTATATCTAAAATGTACCAATAAACTCAATTTAAAAAAAAAGAAAAAAATTATCTTCCTAAAAATGTTACTGGCTCTGTTTTATCTATAAAGTGCAAACATTCTCTAAAGTCAGACACTGTATCTTAAATAGTTTTACACATTGCTTCTTTTTCCTTTGACATGGTTTCTGGTACACAAGAAGTGCTCAAAATATTTTTTCTTTTTATTGAATTTATTGATACAATCTAGGTATACAATACAGTTACATTCATTATTGGGATCCTGTGCCTTTACATGAGGGGTTTTGATTCTCATTTTTTCCCCTTGTTCCTGCCCTCCCTTCACCCTTCCCTCCCCTCCCCATTTATAGACACTTTATTTCCATTTTTTCAATTTCTCATATTTTTTCCTCTCCCTTATTACCTTTCCCTCACCCTTCCCACTTTCCTTACACCTTTAGCCCTTTACATCCTATTTCACATTATTAATTATCTCATTAGGATCTTGTGTACTATTATAGTTTTTCGCACCAGAAAAACTATTCAGTATTTCAGTTAAAGAAATCTCTGTATGAACATTAAAAATAGAGAATCCTAAAATAAAACTAAAAAGGAAAGTAAAAGAGAAAAGGCAGTGATGTAAGATTAAAATAATCCTTAATTCTGAAGATGAAAATGGTCCTTGAACATGTTTAAATTGCTTCTTGCTCTTGTAGTCTTATCTTATTCTTTTTTTTCATTATTTAGAAAATACTTTATTAGTTTCTGTAATCAAAAACCAATGTAGATATGACCTTACATATTTAATACAGTGGGTTACCCCTCTACAAATGGAAAAAAAATAAAAATAAAAAAATTAACATTTCTAGACAAATATGGCTGTCCCTTTCTGTACAATGCCAACTCAACACAGTAAATTGGGATAACTATTTCCAAAGTTGAGAGCACCTTTAAAGTTTCCAAAATTTTAAGTTTTTTATATA
>NW_022900950.1:40120842-40186822 GCF_012274545.1 Fukomys damarensis | reverse complement strand
TCATATATATATATATATATATTTATTTATATTTATATAAAAAGACCAATGATAGCATTATGTTATTCATCAATACCAGCAACAGCTTTTCCAGGTTATGCAGTCATCTGAACAAAATTATAGATATTCAGCACATTCCATTAAAAAAAGAAAAGAAAAGAAAAGAAAAGAAAAGAATAATATCCAGAGAACAGCAAAGTTCTGTTCCTGTTGTGGTACCTGGCACCATTTTTTTATTAGCATCTTAATCATCATCTGGAAAGAGAACATTCTAGAGTAATATCATTAAATATAGCTGTGATACACTACTATGTATCATAAAGCAGGTACAAGATATTTTACATTCACAGGGGTGCGATACAGTACCGTCCTACAGCTATAATACTAGAATCAGTTTTTGTTTGAAATTTACTTTTTCTGCAGAAAAAGATCGCTACCCCTACTTTTTCCTGGACTCCTGTCACATGGAGAATTGTTTTTCATCCTTTCACTTTCAGTCTATGGGCTTCATTTTTCACTAGGTGCATTTCTTGTATACAACATATTGTTGGACTTTGCTTGTTATTCCATTTTGCCAGTCTATTTCTTTTGATTGGTGAGTTGAGGCCATTGACATTGATGGTTATAACTGATATGTACTGACTTATTATTGTCATTTTATTGTCCTTTTGTTGGCTCCTTTTACTTTTTCACCTTCTCCTTTTAATTTCTTGCCTTGTCTATTTGATTTGCTCTGTTGGGCCTCATGGCCTTCATTGTCTTTTTCTAGGATCTTGTTTAGAATTGCTTGTAGTGCTGGTTTGGTGTTCATGTAGTTTCTCAGGAGTTCTTTGTCGTGGAAGTGTCTTGTTTTCCCATCCATTTTGAAAGAGAGTTTTGCAGGATATCTCAGTCTGGGTTGGAGGTTGTTCTGTTTCAGTACTTGAAATATCTCATTCCAGGCTCTCCTTGCCCTAAAGGTTTGGGTTGAAAAGTCTACTGTGATTCTGATGGGCTTTCCTTTGCATGTGATTTGTTTCATTTCTCTTACTGCTTGTGGTATTTTGTTCTTCTGTTGGTTTTCTGGAATCTTGATTTTTATATGTCTAGTTGTAGATTTTTTTGTTGTTGTTGTAGCTAGTTGGGGTCCTATATGCCTCACTTATCTGAATGTCAAATTCTTCCCCTCTGGGAAGTTTTCTGTCATTAATTCTGTGAACAGCTTTTTTAAGTCATTTGTATTTTCTCCTGCTACTTCATGGATTCCTACCAGTCTTATGTTATTCTTCTTTGCATCATCTAGGAATTGTTGGATTGATTTCTCATGATCCTCTACTGTTTTTAAGAGACCTCTCTTTTCATGGTCACTGACTGCAATCTTATTCTCTATATCTGAAAGTCTATCTTCACATTCTTTTATTCTGTTGCATACACTTTCAATGGAGTGTTTAATCTCCTGGATATCTGTTTGAATCTGTTTTATGGATTCCATTTCTTTCTTATGTTGGGTGTTTATTTTTCCATTTCTTTCTTATGCTGGGCCTTCATGGCTTCTATCATGGTCCTGAGCTCATCTATTTTTTTGTCAGTTTCTGCTCTAGAGTCTCGAATCATGACTTCCATTTTGCTCACTATCTCTATGGTTATCTGGGAAATTATTTCTGTTTTGAATTTTTCTAGAGCCTGATTGATCTCTTTTGTTACTTCCCATGCTTTGAGTTCAGGGTGTCCTGGTGGTTCACTATCAGCCTGTTCATCCTCATTCTCCCTACTGTTTGCCATTGGTGAACTGGAAGTCTATCGTGTCTTGCTTAAGTGTTTTCTCATTTTTATTTTTGTTGTCGGGCTGTTCTTGGTTTAATCTCTGGATTATCACCCAAAACTTCCTGATATAGTTGTGCCCTAGCTTCTGGGTCTCTAATGACCCACAGACATTCTCATCTTCATAATATCAGAGAAAACAGCTCATCAAATCAACAACAATGCTTTACCCCAACTAATACAATGAGCAACACATTAAGATCAAGCACAATTTGGAAACTGACCACCTGTGGTAGTAACTAGTCTATCACCCTTAAACCATTTGAATTAAACTGTAATCAAGAAGCAGTCCAGAACATGTCTGCAGTGAACAAACTTTTCAATATAGTATATTTACTACTTAATGGCTCAAACAGAAGACCTCTGATCTCAGTTAGCTTATGGCTGAACCCCATAATGCAGACTGACCTTGGGCTCCAAGGTCCAGGTTGAGTTCCCCTACCTTCTGAATGGTTGAACTACACACCGTTCTACTACAGGTTTACTGCACCCTTTCTTTAAAGATGTTCAAAGTTGGGAACTCAGAAAAATTCTCTTTATGACCACCTGTGCCTCTGCAGAGTGGGTCCAAAAACTGACACAATCAGGAGGTCAGAGAGTGCGCATGGGGAGGCAGGTAAGGGGAGTTATGGGGCTTTATGGGTGCCTTCCTGATGCTGGAGAGATAGTGGCTCAAGGTGGGAGAGGGCATGGTTCTCCATCCCACAGTGTATCTGGGCCCAGGCTACATTCCTGCTGCTGGAGGTTGGTGGCTCCAGATGGGAGAAGCCCTCAAAACATTTAATGGACAAATTCATGAGGAAAAATTTTCTAGAGGAAAATTATGGAACTCTGTCCTACTGGGCATTTTTATCACAGACTTAATGAAGACATAGAGGACATGTTCATCAAGTTTGGAGATGACAGAAAGTTGGAAAGGATAGCAAATATGATTAATGGTAAACTTTTTAAAAATCAAAGCATTCTTGACAGGTTGAAATGTAAGCAAAACCGAAGTCTGTTCTGTGTATACATTTGAAAATTCAACTGCCTAAGTTCATATTGGCAAGATATGGTTTAGCAGCAGTTTGTGTGAAAAAGATATAAAGGTTTTATATGTTCATAACAGAAGCCAACTATTTGATGTAATTGCTAAAATTTTTAAATTTTCATTAATAGGATAGTGGTGTTTAAGTCCAGAAAATAATCCTAATAGGTTTCTGCACTGACCTGCTCACAGATAAAATATTGATTTCAATTCTGAACAATCCAAAATTAAGATATTAACAAATTCAGAGACTCCAGAACAAATGACCAAGAAAGAGAGAAGTGTTTTTCAAGAGGTAGTTCAAAGAACCAGGGTATTTTGATCTATAGTAGTTTGAAGGGGACAGACATTAGCTGCTTTGAAATATTTGGGGAACAATTACATTAATAATGTCAAATACATCTAAATTGTGTCAAAAAAGACAAGATTGTCTCACTGTTGTCCAAGGAAGCAGAGCTGTGAAGAAAACAATGATAGAAAGCAAAGGGGCAGCAGATTTCAGTTTTATAAGGAAGAACTAGATAACTAAATTTGCTCATTGGAGGCATGGACTAACTTTAGAAAGAAGCCCAGAAATTTCACTTCAAAGGGAATTTCTATCCAGAAGGGATTCTTGTTCAGCAAACAACAACAGTGAGGCATGTCTCTTTGGTTTCTTCCACAGCCCTTACATTCTGGCCTAGAGGGAAACTTTGTACCAAATGAAAAGACTGTTCGATGGTTTTCATTTGCTCTCCTCAATGGAGAACTATGAATTTCTTACCAACCAGGTGCTTTCTTCCTTTCATGTACTTCTATCTGCAAACAAATCTATCCCATGGGACAATGATTACTTCATTCCTGTATTGAATATTGCACAACTATACCCTGTCTCCCATAGTTCAAAGTATTGCATTTAATAATATTCTTATTAAAGAAATTCTTAAAATTAAAATTCTTCTCAAGGGTGAGGAGTGCTGAATTTCCTGTGAAAATTATTTGGTAAATGTACATAATTTTTCTTTCAAAATCACCAGCACAGAGTAAATTTAACTTTGTAAATGTCTATTCCTCCAGGGTGGGGAGAGACTGCTTACTTGGTTCTTTTGTGCTCTGAACACTGTGGCTACTTTAACATGTGAAATAACAAAATGTGGGGTTTTTTTACTAGTCTCTTGCAAAAAATCAGAGCACACTTTTTTTTAAGTACTAAATACCTCTCTCTGAATTTTCTTCCTTTTTGTTGTAGAAGCAATTTAATTTTTTCTAACATAGTAAGTTGCTAACAACTCATTACCGACACCATGGCTTGAACCACACTCCATGTGTGTTGTCTGAGCCCTGGCTTTTAATCAGCAGGTATTTTCAAAGAGGAATGTCTAACTTAATCCCTGCTAATCGAATTCATGATTAGATTGTACATTTCCTGCAATGAGCAAAAATAATCCTAATTAATGAGAAGTGCCATTTTCTTTAGGGAAAAATTACATCTTCCACCAAAGAGCCCCAGTAATTGGTTTAAAAGAAGCAAAAGTTTAGAAGCTCTCATACTAGTGCATTATTCTACAGCTAGCCAGCTCTCTTTTGCCCCTTTTCATTTATCTCTCCCAGATCATTCTTACCTACCATCCTCCACCTACAAAATAGATTGGATCTGGGATTGCACCCTGTTCATGTTTTTCTAATAAGTATTTCTTTTTAGTGTTGAGCACTAGCATGTGGCAGACCCTTATTGTTCTTGGGATCAAACTTAGAATTCTCAGGATAAGGTCTAGCAACCATTTTGTGAAATAGGTTCTTTCCTCAGAAATATGATTTAAAAGTGAAGAAACACATCTGCGTTTCAGTTTGATGAGCTGTTTGTAATGTAGCAACAGCATGCTGTTGGGCTGCATCTGAACACTGCATTATGAATTATATTGTGTCTGCTTTTTTCTCTGTGAAGAGAAAGCACATCTAGAATTAATATTCATGAGCTCTTGCTTTGGTTTTCTTATCGGCAGGGAGAAATCGATTCTCTCCCAATCTGCATTCCTTCTCCAGGCTCTGTCAGCTCTTTAACAAGAGTAGAGGTTGAATTCCCCAATATCTATGATCTCTTCCTAGGTTAAAATTGATATTCACATCTGTCATCTTTTGCTTACAAAATGATCTTTCACCCCCCCCAAGAGAGAAGCCGGTTATTTCTAGGCAAGGTGCCTATCACCTTGAAGGAAATATTTTAAATCAGTCCATCAAGAAAATCAAATAAAGGAAGGGTATTATAAGAACATAAGTGGAACAAGATGGTTTTAGTAAAAAAAAAAATTGTTTTGAAAGCTCACCAACAATTTTGGTCATGGCAAGGAAATTCTGGAATCTATTACTTCAGAATTTTTCCACCTGAATCTGAGGCCAATACTTAGTTTCATTTTAAAAAAGAAATAACTTGTACATTTTTTTGTGTGATGTGTGTTTCTGTAGTATAAAGGAGTCTTATATGAATTCATCCTGCTTCCCTTCTGCTGCTGTCCCTAGTAAGTAGTGATGTATTTCCCAAAAGAAGACAAATCTCAATGGATTTTAAATTTCATGTACAATACACATATGGTAAATGTGTGAAGTATAGTAATGTTCAGTGAACAGTTTGATGATTTTCTTATAAAGGCATGCAATTATATAACCCTACCCAGAGATGTACGTAGGGCTTTTTGAGCATCCCAGAAGGTTTTCTTATGTCCTTTCCAGATTACACCCCGCCTGAGGAACTACTATTTCTACTTCTATCATTATCTTGAAATGAATAGAAACACACAGAATTTTTGGCATCTGGTTTTGTCACTTAACATAATTATAAGATTCACACCTATGGCTCTGTATTATATCTTTCATTGCACGAACATACCACAACTTTATGTATTCATTTTCTGTTGATTTCATTTGTGTTCTTCTAGTGTTTGTTTATTATTAATAAATCTGAAAATATTTTTGTTTCTGTCTTTGGATGGACTTTCGCATTTATTTCTCTTCCATGTGTTCCTAGAAGTGAAATTGTTTGTCCATAAGAGAGGCCATATTTAATTTTAATTGGAATTTCGAAACAGTTTTTAAAAGTAGTTGTGCCATTTCATAAATCTCACATCCTTACCAAAACCTGTCAGATACTTACATTTTAGCCATTATGGTGAATGCATAATGGCATCTCATTATAGTTTTAGTGTTTTCCTAATAACAACATTGAGCATATTTTCATATGCTCATTGATCAGTTGGATAGTCTCTTTTTAATAGTACCTGTCAAGGTTTTTAGTCCATTTACAGACAATAAAAACCAAATATAATAAGTTGTAATTTTACTAAAATCTACTCATTTAAAGTGTAGTTTGATGGCTGGGGATTTAGCTCAGCAGTTCAGTAGCCTGCCTTGCAAATGCAAGGACCCAAGTTCAATCCCCAGTACCAAAAAAATAAATAAATAAATAAAATCTGAAAAAAAAAAGTGTAGTTTGATGAATTTGCAAAAATATATGCTATATTAATTGCTATCACAATCAAGAGATAGAACATTTCCACCATACCAAAAAATATTTGCAGTCAGTGTCACTATTTCCAGACCCAGGCAAACAGTAATCTGCTTTCTGTCAGTGTAGATTAATTTTATTTGTCATAGAGGAGTGACCACAAACCTTTAGAGATGAGCGCCCAAACTGCAACCCACTACTTACTTACTTATCACAAAGTACCAGTGCTGCAATTAAACCTGAATACTGAGCTTTTAGTTCAGAAAAAAAAAAACTGTTATCCAATTCTCACCTGTCCATGTACCTACCATAGCACATTTGCAATAAATTAGCTAATATTGCCTTAGAGTTTTATTTTTATTTTTAATTAATTTTATTGGTACCCTCTATATATTCATAATGATTACATTCATCATAGGGAATTTGTGCCTGTACATAATATATCTGGATTCTTCCTTTCCACAATTCTCTCCCCTCCCTTCAACCCTTCTTCCCCTACTTTTATAAAAGCTGTTTCCATTTTCTCTTCTATTCTTTTCCCTTCCTTCCTTTCCTCCCTTTCTCTCTCCCTTGTTCTATCCATTTCAATATTTTCTTCCTATTTCCCAATATCTAGTATGTGTTTTGGTTCTTATTTACCCTCTTGATTTCTTACACCATAGCATGTTACATAAATAGAATTAAACGATACATATTCTTTTGTGCCTGACTTTTCTCACATAATGTAATGTTTGTAAAGTTAATCTATAAATAGTTCATTCCTTTTTATTATCATCAGAAGCCCATTATATAGCTGTACCACAGTTAATCAATTCATGTGATGATGGACATTTTAGTTGTTTTAGATTTTTTGTGATATTAATAACAATTGATTAGAGCTGCTATAAATATATATATATATATATATACACTATATATGTACACACACATATGTTCATATTTCTTTCTTTGACTAATATGTGTGTGTGTATTTCTTTGAATAGCTAACATGTATGTTTTCTTTCATTCCTATTGGATGTCTAGGAGTGGAACTGTTAAACTGATATACAGTAAGTAAATATTTAATTTTCTTAAAAACTCCAAAGTACTTTGTGAAGTGGTTATAATATTTCCCATTTCAATGAGACCATGAGAGTACTAATGTTTGATTTGGTCAGTTTCTTTTTAAATTTTACACTGGCTAGTGTGTAGCAATAACTAATTATGGATTACATTTTTTAGAAAATTTTTTAATTTTGTGTGTTTCTCTGAGAACTGTCTTCAGTGCTAATATCCATCTCTCCTCAACCTTATAGATAAGAGATGATATTTAACACATTCACTACAGAGATGCTGGGCACCTCTGAACCACCAGTGCATAATTACCCTATCAGACAGTAGGGGACAATCCCATTGAGTGGTACAAACCACCCAATGGGACAGTCATGCATGAACCATGAGTGGTTCAAGCCATCGAGAACATGGTAAGTCTCTAAACATTTGTTTGATGTGAGTCCCTGGCATCATGGTACAGACTACATTCTTTTTTAAAAAAAGAGAGAGAATATAGTGCTAAAAAATTAAATTTAAAAATTTGCATAAATATACTTCAATTCCTTCTAAGCTTGAAAGTCTGGGAATACACTTATAGATTGATTTTATTCCAGGGTTAAGTGCTAGTACATGACAATGGAACTTCTGTTGTATAAACCAGAGATCCTCAACATTGCCTTCTATTATTGCTTGTTCCTTGGATGATCCACACAACCTAGAGGCTGAACACTTGTACTGTAAGTGTGTATAGCACATTGTATCTGTGTTTTGTTTCTGTCTTACATTAATATTTGCTGTATATAATGAAGTGTAATTATCATCTCTTTAGAGCCCATTGAAAGTAGCGCCTAGCATTTTGATAAAACTTTTGGGAAGTAACAATGTGCTTGCTGGTTCATTAAAATATTATGCAGAGTTGAAAATGAAATAACACCTTGAATACTCATTTCTCAGTTCCTGGGAGAGGTGTTTTCTCAAAGAAAGAGGCTTAGAAGGAGGAACAGGGAACAAACTACACAGGCAAGCCTTCTGTAATTAAAATATATGAAAAGTTCTTTTATCATTTAATAATTTAAGAGGTGGGTAATCAACTTGCTACTTTTCAATTTTATAATAAGAAAATATGAAGAGTAAGCAATTTATTTAATAATGAGTGGAAAGCCATTGGCAAGCCTGGTGAAACTGTAGTATCTAACTTTCAAAGGAGAATTTTGAATTATAAATAATAATTTTTTACATAGGAAAGTTAATTTTATGTGTTGGCTTGACTAGGCCATGAAGTGCTCAGCTGTTTGATCAAACATTATTCAGGGTGTTTCTGTGAGGACAGTTCTGGGATTATCATTTAAATTGAGTAAACCAGATTGTCTTCTCTAGTGAGAAAGAAACTCATCTAATGAGCTGAAGGCCTGGATAGAACAAAAGGGCTAATCCTCCTTGAGTAATGCAGAACTCCTGCTTTACATCTTTTGAACTTGGAAATCAGATTTTTTTCTTACATCTGGAATTAAATTGAAGCATTTTCAAGCCTAGCTTTTCCTAGGCTTCCTGCCTGTCAGTTTTTGGACCAGAACATCATCAATTCATCAGTCTCAGACTTTTGGTTTTGGACTGGAGTTACAGTATCAGCTCTCCTGAATCTCTAGGTTGTTACTTCACCTTTTGAATCTTGGGACTTGCCAACGTCCATAATCACCATGTGAACAAATTCCTTTTACTAAGTAAACAATCAATCATATCCTTTTGTCACAGTTTCTCTGAAAATTCTAAGGCATTAGTTTTCATCCAAAGGAAAGAAATTTGAAATTTACACTTAAAATGTAAAAGTTTTTGTTTGCAGTTAAGGAGATTTAAGAGCAGACTCTCAAAACCTGGCTTTTTAATACAATTTAAGGTGAGAAAACACCTTAAGCTTTTCTGGGTTTCTCTGTCTCATGCTCACCAAATGTAGCCAGTATTTTACTGCTAATGTTCCTATCCATAGATATGCCAAAGAGAGTAGAACTAGATAAACCATAATCTTTATCCATTCTTTTCCTGGAAAATAACCCTGGGTATGCGCCTTCTTTGTGGCTAGGTTGAGTTCTCCAGTGTTGCCTTGGTTTGTGTAGGAAGTGCAGTCTGTCTGTCTGGTTCTCATGCAAGTAGGCTGGCAGTCATTTTACATGGCTGATAGGTCAGACCTCCTCCACTTGCTTTAGAGTCTTTCACTCAGTAGGGGAAAGAGTAGGAAAACTGTGTGTGAATTTTAGTGTTAAGCCATGCCTTCCATTTTTCTCAGATAGTCCCCCTTTAGAGATTCTGAGAATGTTTCCCATATTAATGAAATCAAATCATGGATCCCATTCTTTTATTAGTTTTCTAGGTTGTATATCACTGGCCATCACCTTGGAAAGTAAGACTGGAGACAGACATAACCCTTTGAACACAGTAAAAACAAAATATTCAAAACCACATTTCTTCCTGTACTGAGGAGTTTGATCAGAATAACTGGAGATTAACACAATTTCTTCTTCTTATGCATCCATGTTGGCTTCTGACTTCTGTCATGGTGGCAGAAGGCCAAGTACAGTGGGTGCTGGTGAAAGATACTCATAGCCTAGAGAGAAAGTTTGGAGCAAGTGTGTTTGTGATGTGAGTGGTTGTCAGTATTGGAGGATGGAATAGAGATAACAGGACAATGAACTCTACTCTAAGACAAATAAAAAAATGATTATCTAGGTTGATTGAAAAAAATGGTGGAGTAGTGATCAGCAGAAAAATACAGCCTCTCCATGACCTAGAATCCAGAAACCAGGAAAATAAAAACTTGCTAAAAAGAAAAAAACATCTCCTGGAACTGAGAGGGAGCTGACAGAAAAATTAGAAATAACAGAGAAGCTGCAAAAATGAAGCACAATGCAGAGAAAAGAATGAAGCAGTCTGGAAAACTTGCCCCAGCTCCTAGAGAGAGGAACTTGTCTCCTCAGGCACAAGTTAAGACCCCGGGATTAGAAGCTCCAAGGAGAAATAATGCTAGGCTAGCAGTACTAAAAGCCCATCGCTATTGTAAACTGAAAAAAAAAAAGTGTTGAGTTTTACTTTGAGTGACTCCCTCCACACAGCAGGCTAAAATTGGATAACAAATTAAGTGCAGCATGTTGCCACAGAGTGTTTAATTAAGAGACATTTTGGTAAGGAGTTGATTGCTTTAAGAGTGAGCCACAGAAAAACTAAAACAACTTCACTGTAAGGCTTCCAGTGTTACTCTTCTACAGTGACCCAGTGAGAGACAGTTGGAGTGGGAATGAACTGGATATAGATCCCCTGAGAAGCTTAGGCTCAGGCTGAGAGGACACAGGGTACTGATCTCCATGGTGAGAAGCTAGGCATACCATCCATTGCTTTCAGAGGTGGCTGGCTCTGAAAGTGTTGGCATTAAGTCCAGTGGTCTACTTGAATCCTTGCCCTGCTGCTCATACCCAGAGCAAATGAGAGGTCTGGTTATTTTCCATGTCTAGCAAGGATCCAACAAAGGATCCATCTCAACTTGGACAGTTACCATTGCTGTGGGTTTATGGATGGAAGGATTTCTGTAGCATGGTGGGAGGCACTTTACAAACTATAAAGCTAGGCTGACAAAAGTGTGACTTGCTGGATTTCAAGACTACAGGTCCTGGAAAGAAATCAATCATTCAAATATACAGAGGTTTTTTAGACTCATTATTTTTCTTTTTAAAAAATCTTCATTCATTTTATGGGATTTAGGGCTTGACATTTTCAAGATTTTTTTTCTTCTAATTAAAAAAAATATTTTCCCTGGTTTTTTTCTTTTTGCTTCTTTTTCTTGTTGGTCTTTTTTTGTTACATTTATCTAATTATATTAATTTCTTTTTACTCCTTATAATAGTCTTCTATCTCACCTTTCTCTCCTTCTCATATTCCTTTGTTTAATCTTCCAAATATTTCTTTTCATGCTCCCATTCTCCACCCCCGTTACCTTTACTGTATGACAATTAAATTTTATTAATCTTTAGATAGTAACTATATCATTACTATTGAATTATTTTCTAATGTTAGCAGAGTCATAATAGTTGCATTCAATATATAATTACTGTATAGTTAGTAACTATATTATTGCTATTAAATTTTTTCTAATGTTAATGAAATCTTAATTGTTGCAGTAAGTATATATTTACTGTATGTCAAGATTTGGTTTGCCTTAGGTTTTATACTATAACGATAGATCCTTTCTTATGATTTAGAGTGATATATTATTATTTCTTTTATTATGTCAATATCCAGTTTATCTTAATGCTATTATTTTTGCTGATTTAGTTGCTATTGCCAGGTCAGCATAGTTGTTACTATTAGTGGGTTTCTCTGTAATGCCAATGTATGGGTTGTCTTTGTGTCATTAACAATAATGCAGTCCATTCCCAGAGAACTGGGTACTGTGCCATTTACACTGCATCCTTGCCTGCCAAAGTAATGGAAGTAGTTGGCTTTTGGGACAGAAGCAAAGGCCTATAATTAGCCATGTTCATCATATATGGAAGAAAAGCAGACCCTAATGAGATCTCCATACTAGCAATGGTCTTTCCACTATAAATTCCCATAAATCTTAGTGCAAAACAAAACAAAATAGAAACAAGAGAGGATAAGGTAACAAAATGTAAATATTAACATATATGCACTGAGTACTAGCACACCCAACTTTATAAAATGAACACAATTGTTTTACCTAAAAGGTCAGATAAACATCAACACAAGTATAGTGGGGCAACTCATTACCCTACTATCACAAATATACACATAAACCACATAAAAAAATCAATAAAGATACAGCAGAGTAGGACCAGACTTTCACACAAATGGACTTAATAGATATCCACACAGCGTTTCCCCAAGCAACAAAAGATTATGCATTCTTCTCAGTGGTACATGGAGCTTCCTCCAACACAGAGCGCATAATAGCCAATAAGACATACTTAAGTAAATGCAAAAGAATCAAAATTATCTCATTCATATTATCATATCAGAACACAACAAAACTAGAAATCAATATCAAAAGAAACTACAGAAATTAGGCAGATGCATGGAAATTAAAAATATACTCATGAATTATCAATGAGTAACAGAAAAATGAAAAATCAAGGAAAAACATGAGCAGTTCCAAGAATCAAACAACAATGCCAGCAAAACATGTCAGAACTTAATGGACCGAATAAAGCAGTCCTAAGAGGGACTTTTATAGCTACAAACTGTGTACACATTAGTAAAAACAAAGAGTGTTCAAATAAATAACCTAAAGATACATCTCTAGGTCCTTGAAAAACTAGAGCAATACAAACTTAAAGCTAGTAGAAGGAAGGAAATGATAAAGATCACAGCAGAATTCAATGAAATTGAGAAAAAGAAACCCTGACCCCAAAATTAATTAATTATTGAATCGGTTCTTTGAAATAATAAACAAAATAGACAAAACCTGAGCCAATCTTACCAAAAAGGCAAATACTCAATTCAATGCAAATGGAAATGAAAAAAATAAAAAGTGAAATCATGATGAGCACTTCTAAAATCCCCAAAATTATTAGTAACTACTTTGAAAACATTTACTCTGATAAATTGGAGAATTCAGAAGAAATGGATAGATTCCTAGATAAATAGGAATTACCAAAACTGAATCCAGAAGATACAAAAATCCTCAATATTCTAATAAAAGGCAATAAAATTAAAGCAGTAATAACAAAGTAAGATGGATTCACCACTGAATTCTACAAAAATTTTAAGGAAGATGTAATGCCAATAACTCTTCAAATGCTTTAATAAAATTGAAAGTGAAGAATTATCCCCAAAGTCATTTATGGAATCTAGCCTTAACTTGATTCATAAATTAGAAAAGGACCTAATCAAAAAAAGAAAAAAAAAAAAAAAGGAAGAACAGGCCAATCTATTTAATGAATATAGATGCAAAAGTCCTCAACAATACACTGGTAATCAAAATGCAACAAAACATCAAAAAGAACATACATCATGATTGAGTAGGTTTCATCCAAGGGATGCAGAGATGGTAGAACATGGGCAAATCAATAAATGTAATACACTGCATAAACAAAAGCAAGGAGAAATCACATGATCATTTCAATTGATAGAAAAGGCCTTTGAATGAACAGATAAAGAAAATGTGGTATGTATTTACAACAGAGTACTACTCTACCAGAAAGAATGATAAATTTGAGTCATTTTTAGGAAAATGGATGCACCCCAAGACAGTAATTTTAAGCAAAATAAATAAGATACATAAGTTCAAATATCACATTACTTCCCTTGTATGAACAACCCAAAGGTTAAATAAGAAGCAAAATGTAGGATATTGGAAAATAAGAAGAACATGTGCAAATGGGAGGGGAATAATGGAGGAGGAAACAGGTAGGGAAGGAAGGAAAAGAAAAAATTTTTAAAGAAAGTGGAAGAAAAAATGGAAAAAAAGCTTTTGTAAATTGAGAGAAGGTTGAGGGGGAGGGGGATGGAAATGAGAAGAATTCAAATATATTATGTAGACGTACAAATTCCCTACTATGAATGTGATCATTATGTATGGCAGATGTGTACTAATTAAAAATAAATAAGTAATAGAGAAAAAGTCTTTGACAAAATCCAACATCCATTCACAATAAAAAAAAAAACCCTGAATAGGGAAAGAAAGATCTTATATTGATTTGATAAAGCCATTTTTGACAAACCAATAGCCAAGATCATATTAAATGGGAAAAAACTGAAAGCCCTTCTAAAACCAAGAACAGGACAAGGATGTTCACTATGCCACCTCTATTCAATATAGCTTTTAAAACATTAACTTGAGCAATCAGGAAGAAAAAGAAATAAAAGGGACATGTAAAGGAAAGAAGTCAAATTATCATTAATTACAGATGGCATGATCCACTATAATAGAAGACACAAAGCTCTCACCAAAGGACATCTAGAATAAATAACCAAATTCAATAGTATAAAAGGATACAAAATCAATAGTGTTCCTGTACAATAATAATAAACTCACTGAGAAAGAAATTAGGAAAACAGTACCATTCACATAGCATCAAGAAAAATTAAATAGCAGCTAATGTAACTGAAGAAATGAAAAACTTCTAAAACAAAAATTACAGTGTTCTGAAAAAGAATATGGAAGAGGACATCAGAAAATGGAAATATATTTCCTGTTCCTGGATAGGCAGAACAAATATTGTGAAAGTGGCCAGGCTTCCAAAACTAATATGTACATTCAACGCAATCCCAATCCAAATGTCAATAGAATGATCCACTACATAGAAGACACAAAGCTCTCACCAAAGGACTTCTAGAATAAATAGCCAAATTCTCACAACGCTAGAGAAAACCATACTGAAATTCATTTTAAAACAGAAGAGACCCAGAATAGCAAAAGTAACCCTTGGCAAAGCAGGAGGTATCATAATCCCGTACTTCAAGTTATACTACAAAGCTTCAGTGATTTAAAAAAAAACAAACCAGCATGGTATTGGCTTAGAAACAGACATATGGATTAATGAAACCACATAGAGGATGCAGAAACAACTCCAAGCACATACAATTATTTGATCTTTGCCCAAGAGGCCAAATACATATGCTGGAATTTAGACCCATAAATTTTACCATGTACTAAACTAAAATCAAAATAAATCAAAGATCTAAATGTTAAAATGGAAACAATCCTTTGAAAGATAAGACAGATAAAACTCCTGAAGACATAGGTGTAGGCAGGGACTTTCTGAAGAGAATCCCAGTGATATAAGAAATAATAATGAGACTCAACAAATGGGATTGTATTAAATTAAAAAGCTGCTGCACATCAAAGGAGATAATCAAGAGTGAAGAGACAACTTATACGATGGGGAAAATTTTTACAAACCATTTCTTAGACAGTGGACTAATATTTAGAATATATAAAGAACTCAGACAAACAAGAATGCCACAAGATAAAAGACCCAGTCAAAAAGCGGATAGACATCTCTCAGAAACACTTGTCATTATAGAAATGCAAATTAAAACTATACCAAGATACCATCTTATCCCACAAAGAATAGCTATCATCAAGGATTCAAACAGTAATAAATTCTGAGGATGTGGGGGGAAAGGAACTCTTTTAGATTGTTAGTGGGAATATAAACTCATACAGCCACTATGCAAATCAATAGAGGTTCCTAAAAAAAAAGACTAAAAATAAAAATTCCATTCAATCCAGTTATTCCCCTCCAAGATATCCTTCCAAAAGAATTAAAGATATTATCATGCAATGATATCCACAATTCATAATAGCTAAATCTCAGAAGCAACTTATACATTTATTAACAAATGAATGAATAAAAAAGTTAAATTTATGTGCAGTGGAGTGCTACTCTGCCACAGAGAATAAACTTGAATCATTTGTACAAAAATGGATATACCTTGAGACCATAATAATGTAGACACACAAGCTTACATGAGAAATCTCAAATATAAATAAAAAGGAAAATAAAAGATAAACACTAAGAAACATGGAAATAGCTTTTGCTGAAGGGAAGGGAACCAAGAAATAGAGGGAAGGAGGAAAAAGAGGAGGGGAATAGGAGGAGAAAATAATTAAGATGTGTTGTGCATGTGTACCAATTTTCCATGAGAAATATAATTATTATGTATTGCAGACATGTACCATTAAAATAAAATAAAGTGGCATCTAGATTTGATAGGTTGTACACTGAAACCCAGAGGCTGTGGCTGGTTTATGATCATACAGTCAGGCAGTACAGCTAAGGTTCTTTTATCCCATCCTCTGCTCCTCCAAATAAAAAAAAAAAACCAAAAACTATGCGCTGCCATGAATCATTTACTGAATGACTTAGGCACACACTGAAGAATGTATAATTCATTTCTCCTGTTCAATTCTCACCCAAGTGTTGCCCTAAATTCCTGTCTTGTGAAGTATTACCTTAAACTCTCAACTCTGACTTTTCAAGTGGTCAGGGGGGAAAAAAAACACCTATAAAACCTATCTTCTGAATTATCTGTACTCAAAAATATTCTTTGCCATAAACATGAGAGTTGAACTGAAAAATGATGTATATACAACATGGAACTCATTTACTGCATTTTAGACATTTCTAGTGGATAAAATAACATAGCTTTCTGGACATTTTATAGGTAAGAGGTGATGCTGATGTGAAATACAAAATTACTCAGAAGCACATTTTGTATTATGCCACTCTTTCTATCTGGGGTGTTCCCCCAAACCCTCATGTTTTGAAGGGAGAGTGGACCATGGAGGTGCTATACTCATTAGTGGAGCAGTCCACTCATGAATTCATAGCTGATTTGTTGTAGAAGGTGGAACCTGTGGCCTATCCCCCCACCTCTTGTTTCCAGGACTCCATGATATTAGCAGCTCTCCTCCACTCAGACCCTTCAGTCATGCAATGTCTGCCTTTGGAGCCAGCCAACCAGGCACTATAACCATGGGCCAAAATTAACTTCTCCTTTAATTTTTAGGTGTTAGATATTTTGTCACAGCAAGGAGAAAGTGACTAAGAGGTCTTATCAAGGTTTTTCTTTTTTTGTAGATCAACTTTCTTTAGGGTTTTTTTTTTGTTTTTCAGCAAGCTATATTGTATATTCAGGGTTAGATTGAGCTTTGTGTTCTCCACAAAAGGACCTTTGAAAAACATATACCCTTTAATAATATAATTGACACCTAGTGAGGTAGGAAGAATTCATTTATGAAATTTATTCATAAACAAAGATATATTTAATGCACAGAGCATAGCATATGAACTTATGTGGAGTTATCTTTTATTACATAATTTATCTGTTGCTTATAATAGAATAATAGGCAGCTAATATTTCCTGAGGCTTATTACACTTTGGGTATTGATTCCACTGTGAATTATCTTATTTATGTTCATAACAACCTTATGTGGTAATTACCTTTACTATCCCCCATTTCCAGTTGGTAAAATGGAGTGGTGTAAATGGGATTTGAATGTGTGAGCCTGACTTCAGTACCCACACACTGCAACACTGTAACTCTCAGTTTATCTCTGGTATTATTTGGTCCTACTAAATGTAGAAGTTACTTGACCACAGGTCACATATTTTGTTCCAAATATGTTTACAAACTCTTTCTGACTCTTTTGCCACTCAGATTCTTTTTCATTTTTCTTTTACTAGCTTTTAAATAAAAAAACTATCTTAAAAGTTATAAGTTTTCCACTTTACATATTAAAACAAATACTACATCTGCAGTAAACAACACTGAGTGAAGTACAATTTGTCATTAGAAGTTTGTTAACCACAGTTACACACACGACTCATATGCCAGCATGTGGGTCTTGGGGGGCTGCTGGGGTTGCCTGTAAGTCTACAATACAACTTTCACACAAGGAGGTCAACCAGGGAGTATTATCATTTCCATGGTTCTATTCTTATTTTTACTACAGAATGAATATCCCTTCTATAAAATGCTTATGATCACAAATATTTTCTTTCTTATTTTCTAAAAAAAATGATAGGATGGTTGCATGTACATAATTAGGCATTCTAGGGTTAGGACCAAGTCTAAACAGAAAACTCATGTATACTTTAAACACGTAGCCTGAAGACAATTTATTTCATTTTAATGCAATACAAATAGCCATTAATAAAGAAAATATAAAAAGAACTTTTCTTATGTCTATAAAAAGTCAAAATTTTATAACAAAATAATTAGAGAATAACATTAGTTAATAAAATGTGTATTGTAATCTTAAAAGAAAGGCCTAAATATTATTCAGTATAAAAGTCAAAATAGACTCTTTTTATGTAGAGGAGACTAACAGGTAATAGCACAAAACTTTCTTTCCAATGAATTAAAAGAAACAAGTATAAATGAAACAAATTAGCATGTATATTAAAATATTTTTGAAACAATGGAGTAGGTAATTCAGGAAATTATTTGAACTTTTCCCTACTTCCTATTTGTCTCTCTTCTCTTTTACTCTTTATTTCTATAGATATATTTTGAGTTTCTCATAAGAGAAACAATGTGATATTTAAGCTTGAGGGTGTGATCTCTCTGTCTCTCTCTCTCTCTGTCTCTGTCTCTCTCTCTGTCTCTCTCTCTTTCTCTTTTGGTACCAGGGATTGAATTTAGACAAACAGCAGCACCACTGAGCTAAGTCCCTGGCCCATTTGTTTCTCTTAATAGTATGTTCTCAAAATGCATCCATATGCCTACTCCCTTAAGCTTATCTTTACAACAGAGTAGTACTCCACTGTGCATAAATACTATTGTTGTTATGTCTAGATGTTCCCCCAAAGCCTTATGTTGTCATAGGTGGGGCTTTTTAGAGGTAACTGGATCCAAAGTATGTGATGTTGGGATTAAGTGTGTCATGTTGAGATTGAGGGTTTGTGATTACTAAATTAGTTCACTGGCTTTGCATAACTCTGGGTGTAGATAATGGGAAGGCCCACCCTGAGGACATATAACCTGGATAGACTATGAAGGTCAGAAAGAGGGCTGCTGCTGTTCCTTGCTGCTTCCTCACTATTTTGCTACTTTGCTACCTTCCTGCCTTTTGCCTGCCATGAACTATTTCTCCACTGCAATGCCCCTCTTCTAGCTGCTGTACCTTAGAGCCAGCCAACTATGCACTAAAATCTTTGCAAACTGTGAGCCAAAATAATCCTTTTCTCCTTTAACCTTGAGTGTCAGGTATTTTGTCTCAGCAATGAGGAAAAAGTAACTAAGAAATGCCACATCTTCACTATCTGTTATCTATCTATCTATCTATATTATACATATATGCTGCATCCAAGATATTGCTATTATAAATTGTGTTGCTATAAACATTGGTGTTCATGTATTCCTGTAATATAGTGACATTAACTCTTTTGGGAAGACAACTAGATGAAAGATAGTTGGGTCAAATGGAATTTCTATTTTTTGTTTTGTTTTGTTTTGCTTTTTGAGGAATCTCCACAATGATTTCCATAGTGGTTTTATTAGTTTATATTCCCACCAACAATGTAGAGGCATTCCTTCTCCCCACATTCTCTCTCACACTTGTTATTCTTATCTTTTTTATGATAGCCATTTTTTGTGGGATAAGATGGTATTTCAACATAATGTTCTAGTTTACAGTTCTGCAATGGCCAGTGATGTTGAACATTTTTATGTACTTACTGGCCATTGGTACTTTTCCTAAGAACTGTCTATTCACTTTGGTTGACAATTTTTTGACCGGGTCTTTTATTTGGGGGATTTATTTTTATTTTATTATTATTTTTTTAGTTCTTTATATATTCTTAATGTTAGTCCTCTGTCCATGGAAGAGCTGGCAGGTTTTGTTTTGTTTTGTTTTGTTTTGTTTTTTTCTATTCTGTAGGTTATCTCTTCACTCTGTTGGCTGTTTCCTTTGCTGTGCAGCAGCATTTTAATTTATTGTCATCCCATTTGTTGATTCGGAATATTATTTCTGTGTCATTGGGGTTCTGTTCAGAAAGCCTTACTCATGCCTATTTCTTCAAAAGTTGTATCTTTTTTTCAGCAGATTAAGTGTTTCTGTTTTAACATTTATATCTTTGATCCATTTTTATTTTAGTTTAGTACATAGTGAGATGTACTGGTCTAGACTCAATATTCTCCATGTTGATATTAAATTTTCCCAGTACCATTTATTAAAGAGGCTATCTTTCCTCTGGTTTATATTTTTCAGTCCCTTTGTCAAAGATCAAATAGATGAATGTGCTTGGGGTTGATTTTGCTTCCTCTATTCTGTTCTATTGATCCCCATACTTGTTTTTGTGTCAATATTATGCTGTTTTAATCACAGTAGCTTGATAGTATAACTTCAAATCTGGGATTTTGATGCCTCCCTCCTGCTTTGCTTTTGTTACCCAGGATTGCTTCTGCTATTCTGGATCTCTTGATTCCATATGAATTTTAGGATTGTTGTCTTTAGATCTGTGAGAAATGCTCTTGGTATTTTGCTTAGGATTGTAGTAGTAAGCATGTGTATCAGTTTTGAAAGTATAGTGTTATGATTATATTGGTTCTACCTATCTAGGAAGAAGGGATAATTTTCCATTTTCTGATGTCTTCTTCAATTTCCTTTTTCATTATAGAGGTCTTTTACTTTTTTGGTTAGGTTCATTCCTAAGTATTTAATTTTTCTGAATGCTGTTATGAGTGGTATTGTTTTTCTAATTTTATTCTCAGTGAGTTCATTATTAGTGTATAGGAATGCTATTGGTTTTTATGTGTTTATTTTATATCCTGCTACAGTGTTGAATTTGGTTATTAATAATAGGAGTCTTTGGTGGAATTTTTGGGTCTTGTAATTATAGGAGCATGTCCTTTGTAGGTAATACTTTGACTGTTCTTTCCTATACAAATCCTTTTTATTTCTTTCTCTTGCCTGATTATTTTGGCTAATATTTTGAGAATGATATTGAACAGAAATATGATAGTGGACATTCTTGTCTTCTTCCTGATTTTAAAGAGAAAGTTTACAATTTTTCAGCATTTTATGTAATGGCAGTAGGTTGATCATAAATTGATTTTAACAGATTGAAATACAGTCCTTCTATACTTATTTTCTACAGGCTTTTAAAATTATGAACGAATGTTAGATTTTGGCAAAGGCTTTTTCTGCATTTATTGGAATGATCATGTTATTTTTCTCCTTGCTTTTGTTCATGTGATGAATTACATTTGTTGATTTGTATATGTTGAACCATCATTGCATCCCTAGGATGAAACCTACTTTGTTATAATGGATAATGTTTTTGATGATTTGTGCTTTCTGTTTGCCAATACATATCTTGTTAAGGATTTTTACATCAATCCTCACTAGAGAGATTGACCTCTTTTATGGTTGTATCCTTGTACGGTTTGGGGATCAGAATAATGTTAGCTTTCCAGTATGATTTTAAGAGTACTCCTTTGTTCTCAATTTCATTAAAGAGTTTGAGGAGTGTTGATGTTAGATCTTCCCTGAAATTCTTGTAGAATTAGATTGTGTATCTATCAGCTCCTAGGATCTCTATCTCTACCTCTCTCCCTAACTCTATCTCTATCTCTCTATCTCTTCAACTTCATTGCCTGATATTGGATCATTCAAAAATTTTAAGTTTCCTTGGTTTAGTTTTGGTAATTCATGGATATCTAAAGATCTATTTCTTCTGAGTTCTCCAATTTTTTAATGTATAGGTTTGTGAAATAGTTGCTAATAATTTTGTGGATTATAAAATTTTGATTACAGTTTCCATTGTAATTTCACCTTTTTTATTTTTAAATGCATTGATTTGTATCTTTTCTTTTTTCCCCCTTTGGTAAGAATGGCTGAAGTTTTGTCCTTTTTGTTTATCTTTCAAAGAATCAGCTCTTTGATTGAATCTTTGGGTTTTTGTTTTGTTTTGTTTTTTGTTTGGCTCCATTTCATTGAGTTTCCTTCTTTGTATAGGCTCTGGATTTGAACTGTTTTTTTGTTTTGTTTTGTTTTTAGGACATTAGGATGCATCATTAGGTTGTTGATTTGGAGTCATTCTTTTTTTGATATAGGAATTCATAGTTATAAACCTCCCCCATAGGACAGATTTAATTGTGTCTCATAAATTCTAATATGTTGTGCTGACATTATCTTTTTTTTTTTCTTTTTTTGGTACCAGGGATTGAACTCAGGTACTTGTGCTTGTGAGGCAGGAGGCAGAACCACTGAGCTAAATCCCCAGCACAGACATTATCATTTAATTACAGAAACTGTTTTATTTCTTCCTTAATTTCCTCTGGGATCCATTGATTACTCTAAAGTGTGTTGTTTGATTTCCACTTTTGCATGTTTCTGTAGTTTCTTTTTCTATTGATTTCCAATTTCATTGCATTGTGATCTGACAATATTCATGGTAAAATTTATATTGCTTGATTTATTAACATAATTTATTAGCTAATATGTGGTTATTTTGGAGCAAGTCCCATGTGCTGCTGAAAAGAATGGGCACTCTATTGCTGTTGGATGGAACATTTTCTATATAGTAAATCCTTTTGTTCAAATATTTGGTCAAAAATTCTGACATTTCTTATTGATTTTCTATTTAGGCGATCTGTTTGTATGTGACAGTGGGGTATTGAAGTCCCTCACTATAACCAAATTGTCTATTTGATCTTTTATTTCCATTCATGTTTGTTTTATGAAATTGGCCACTCTGTGGTTTAGTGTGTGTGTGTGTGTGTGTGTATTTATTTATTTATAGTTGTTGAATATTTGTTAACCAATATATAATGTCCTTCTTTGCCTCTTTTGATCAGCTTTGGTTTTGTTCAGTTTTTGGTTGAAGCTCACTTTGTCTGAAAATAGGATAGCTACTCCTGCTTGCTTTTGGTTTCTCATGGCATGGAATATTGTTTTCTGTCCTTTGATTTTTGGACTATGAGTTTCTTTTTAATTTAAATATAGTTCTTGCATACAGCATACCATTAAATTTTGTTTCTTGATCCATATGCTAATCTCTGTCTTTTGATTAGCAAATTCAGTCCATTCATATTGATAGTTACAAGTGATACTTATTGACTTATTCTCATCATTGTAGCATTTGCCTATTGCTGTTTTTTTTTCTTTCTTTCCTTTTTACTTACTTGCTAGCCCTACTGCATTTATTTTATTGGACTTAATGTCATTGTTAGCTTCATTGTCTTTTTCTATGTTATCTTTGGGAATTTGGGGGAGTGTTGATTTGGTAATCACAAATTTAAGTATACTTTATCATGGAAATATCTTATTTCTCCATCAATTTTGAAAAATAACTTTTCTATATGTATTAGTTTAGGTTGGAAATTGTTTTCTTTTTAGGCTTGAAACACTTCACTTCAAGTTCTCCTTGCCTTTTAGGTTTGTGTTGAGAAGTCATAATTTTAATGGATTTTCTTTCATAGGTAGTCCCTTGGTTATCTCTTTTAGCTTTAAGATTCTGTTCTTGTATTAGATTTTTGGTATTTTAATTATTATGTGACATGGGATTATTTTTTCTGATTGTGGCTATTTCACATTCTATACAACTCATTTATCTATATGTTAAATTTTTTTTTGAATTTTTGAAATTGTTCTGCTCTTCTGTAAAAAGATTATTGATATCCTTTGTGCTGTCTTTTGATTTTTTATTAATTCTAATTACTCTCCTATTAGTCTTTAACTCATGTAGCAGCTTTTCAATCTATTTTTCATATTCTCTTATTGTTTTTAGGGTATTTCTTACTGTTTTTGTCATTATTTATAGCCCTGTCCTCTAAATCTGACACTCTGTCTTCACATTGGTCCCTTCTGCTCCCTACACTTTCAATTATATTTTCAATCTTCTGAGTTTCTTTTTGGAACTTTTTTATGGGCCCCATTCTTTTCTATGATGTGCATTTCTGATTTGAAGCTTTTTCTTTAGCTCCACTAGATTTTTATCAGTGACTTGTCTAGACTCACTGGTTCTGTTTCATGAGCATCACTGTGTTTCAGTTATATCTTCTGTGAATTCACCAAGCACCTAATTGAACTTATTTTCTATCTTCATTACTAACTTTTCAGGCATTTGTATGGTGTGGCTTATGATTTTCTTCCCCTCAATGTCCTCTGGACTGGTTTGAGGGAGAGTGTGGGGTTTGGGAGGCATTTTGTTGTCTTATCTTCTTGTGTTTCTATTCTTTTGTTGTTTGTTTTAAGGCCTGTGGTTTGTAGCTTCTTTTGCCCAGTTCCCAGTTATTAGGGAGTGAGCCATAGTATTTTTTATTACCTACAGGAAATCCAGGTATTACTACATAGAGAAAGCCAATTGATAGCAACAACTATGTCACCTTGGCTATAGTAGTAAATTCAGTGACAAAAATGATATCAAATATAAACTAGATACTGACAAACCTCAAGAACAACTCATGAACCACCATTAATCAGATCAAAGAGGTCAAGTATTTTAGTGTAGAAACGAGTTATCCAGATATTCTCCTATAGCAAATTATATGACTAATTTGTTCTGAATGTAGGTAGTGGTACAAGAGTTCATCAAGTCACTGACCTAAATGCCATTTCATTCAGATCCATCCCCTCTAAAGGTTCCATCCACCAAATCTTGCCTCTTACAACAAAATACAGACCCCATGATCTCCCCGACCTGAACTTGAGCTTTTCAGGGTATCTCACAGGCGATCTCTGTTTAGCTCTCATCCCATCACACCATCTCCCAAGGCTATCTCTCACCTGGTCTCTGTAGTAGAGTTACACTGCAGTCTTTGAGTGAAATTCCTCTCCAGGGAGTTTGTCTTATTTTTAAATTCTTTTTAAATTCTAAATAGTAATCCTTTGAGGAACAGCTGATAATATTTTTCCCATATTGTGGGTTGTTTCTTCACTCTACTGGTGGTTTCTCCTGCTATGCAAAAACTTTTGAAAAAAATATTTTATTGGTACATTTTAGATATACAATACAGTTAGCATTCATCATTGGGATCTTGTACCTTTAAATGACAGGTCTTGGCTCTTGTTTTTTCCCCATTTCCCTAGTCTCCTTTCCCCCCTCCACCCTTCCCTATTTACAAAGATTTTGTTTCTATTTTTAATAAGATGAGATCCCACTTGTTGATTAATTGTGCTAGCTCCCATATGATTGAAGTTTTCTTCATAAAGTCTTTTCCTATGCCAATATTTTCAAGAGTTCTACCTAACCTAACTTCTAGCACATTTAGTGTCCAGGTATTTGTCTTATCCTCAGTTGGGTCAGTCTTGGTTGTCACCTCTGCTGACCTGTGCTGAGGAGGACCAAGTGCAGAGCTGTCTAGGGTTGGATGGACTGACTGCTTTCCTCCTCCCTTGCACTGGTTGCACAAGGCCTTGACCAGCACCAATGGAAGCATCAGGTAATTTTATATAGTATTTTTAGTACACCTGCTTTTTGACTGAAACCCATCACACAATATCCATATAAAAATTTCCTCTTTGGGCATATCGTGTCAGCACTCAAAAAGTTTCATGTTTGGAGGTATTTCAAATTTCAGACTAATTAGAAATGCTCAGTTCATATTATTGTTTTTATTTATTGTTATTATTAGTTCTATTATTGTTTTATTTACAGGGCACTATCTAACAAAAAAATAAGACAAGTTTACATCTCACCATAAATATGGGTTAATAGGCACAAATTTAGAACACACTAATCTTTTGTTAAAAAAATTTCCCACATTGTAGGTTGCCTCTTAGCTCTGTTGGTGGTTGCTCTTGCACTGCAAAAATTGTTTAATACAATGTGATCCCAGTTTTGATTCTTTCTGCTGAGGATTTGTTTACAAAGTCTTCTCCTATGTCAGTGTCTTTGACAGTTCTACCTAATTTATTTTCCAGTAAGTTTAGTGTTTATCTTTTGATATTTAGATCTTTAATCCACTTGGACTTTAGTTTAGTGCATGGTGAAAGATAGGGATCTAGTTTTAATCTTTGGTAAGCTGAAAGCCAGTTTTTCCAACACCATTTATTTTAGAGGCTATCTTTCCTCCACTGAGGGTGGTTGGCTCCTTTGTCAAAGAAGAGGTAGCTTAGTATGTCTGGTGTTGTTTCTGCATTTCTAATCTATTCCATTGATCCTTGGGTCTGTTTCTTTGCCAGTACCATGCTGTTTTTATCACAATGGCTTTGTAGTATAAAGTTGGGAATTGTGATACCCCTTGCCATGTCTCTGTTGCCTAGAATGGCTTTTGCTATTCTAAGTCTCTTCTGATTCCAAATGAATTTTTAGGTTGTTTTCTCAAGTTCTGTGAAATATACGCTTGAGATTTCAATCGGGACTGCATTCAGTCTGCATAGCAGTTTTGGAAGTATGGCCATTTTCACTGTGTTGATTCTTCCTACCCAGGAACTAGTGTTGTCTTTCCATTTTCTTATATCCTCTTCAATCTCATTTTTTGGAGTGCTGTAGTTTTTAGTGGAGAGGTCTTTTGCTTCCTGCATTAGATTGATTCCTAGATATTTCATTTTTTTATGTTATTGTGAAAGGAATTGTTTCCGTAATTTCTCTCTCAGTGAGTCTGTTATTTGTGTTCTAGAAGGCTATTGATTTTTTTTCCAGCTTTAATTGAGTTTATTGGTTATGATTTTTTGAGTGTTGACCTTATATCCATCTACTCTACTGAATCTGTCATTTAAGTCTCGAAGTCTTTTGGCATAATTTTCTGGGTCTTTTATGTAGAGTATCATATCATCAGCAAATAATGATAGTCTAATTTCTTCCTTTCCTATCTTTATTGCTTTTCATTTCTTTCTCTTATCTAATTATTGTGACTAATGTTTGTACAACTATATTGAAAGGAATGGTGATAGTGGACATCCTTGTCTTGTTTCTGATTTTAATGTGAAGGGTTTGAGTTTTTGACCATTTAGTATAATATTGGCTGTTGGTTTTTCATAGCCTTTATCAAGTTGAGATAAAGACCATCTATTCCAATTTTCAATAGGGTTTTTTTGTCATGAATGGCTATTAAATTTTGTCAAATGCCTTTTCTGTATCTATTGAGATGATCATTTGCTTTTTGTCCTTGGCTCTGTTAATACAGTGCATTACATTTATTAATTTATGTATGTTGAACCATCCTTGAATCCCTGGGATAAATCCAACTTGGTCAGGGTTGTGATCTTCTTGATGATCTTCTGTATTTTGTTTGCCCACTAATGCCTCTTTTAAATTAGCACCCCATCTCAAACCTAACCCTCTAGTCTTGTCCTTAATCTAGCGATAGGCAAATTTGGTATTTGAGAAAAACTTCCACATTCTAGCCCTTTATGAGACTTCTCATTATTCAAATGTCAAAGTGAAAAATAACACAGTAATCTAATGAGTATTACTAATCCTGAAATGTGGACCATAGCCAGTCTATCATATACATAGAAAGTTATCTTGATTAAAGTGTGTAATAGCTTGATGGTCAGATTATGTGACTTTGAGAAGAGCTCTCTGATTGCATTAAAAATAAAGAGGATAGGGATTATTGATGGTATTTCAAGTAAGAAAAAATCACTGTTAACTGTAACTTATCTGTAAATAATAAATCATCTCTATTTGCTCCATTTTGAGTTCCTATAACACTGCAGTCTAGGATTTATGAAAATGTATCGAACAGAATGTAGCAGCATCTGCAATGTACATAGCAGAGCACTATTTCATCATAGGCACTAGAATCATTTGTGTCATGGCATCTGAATCAGTTAACCCTCTGAAATTACATTCAATTTCATAATCAGAAATTCCATTCAAGTTCATAAACATTGTTGAATACTTATCAAGATCAGAGCAGAGCTCTTTGCCTGATGCCTCAGAAATTATGATATGAGTAGTTACACTACTGGCTCAATAGGGGGGAGTAGAACATGTGCAGGAGTAGTCAAAGCCAGACAGAATAAGCCTGGGTGACCTATAGAGAGCCATGGAGTTACAGGGACAGTTGGGACTGAGAATAAACAGGAGATTCTCTAGGAAGTCATAGTACCTTAAAATGGGTAAGACATGAAGATCAGAAATGAGAAGTGTGGTTACTTGTGGTTGGGGACAGCAAAAGTAAAGATCTGTGAGTGAGAGGGTATAGAACATGCAATGGCACACAAGGGAGTAGAGACTTTAGGCAAATAAAGCTTGAGAATAAATTCAAGTGAAAATTGCAGAAATCAGATTGCAAGTTTCATCTTCTGCTTTATTTGGATTCTAAGATACAAAAATACATTTAATCCTGAACTGATCTGAGTTTGGAGTGTTCTAGCTTGGAAAATTGAATGTTTTGGCCTTTGGAGAGTTATCTTCAAACTTGAGATGAATGTAAAGCCTGACAATTGATCTTTTAGACATACTATCTATTGTGGGTTTTCTGACTAAAATCATTGAGCTTAAAAACATACCGATTGTTCTCCATTCCAGTTATGTTAGTCAGCTTTCTCATTGCTGGATACAATATCCAATACCCACAAATTAAAGTGAGAGATGTACAATTTAGCTCACAGTTTCCAGAGATTCAGTCCATAGACAGATGGCTGCAGGGGAAAAACATCATGGCAGAAAGATGTGGCTAGTTTCTACCCCTGAATCCAAAGGATCCTCCAGCCTCAACCTCTAGGTTAGCTGGGATCATACTTAAACATGTAGATGTAACTCAATTTTAAATTTATTTTACTAGTGTTTCATATTGAGAATATTTCTATTTTCCACCATTATAAATACAGCTACAATAAAAATTCCAATGGTTAATTTTTCTTAAGCACTTGTAACGTGCTAGGTACTATGTCAAGCATTTTTTCTTAAATTGAGGTAAAATTCACGGAGCGTAGACTTTCATACTGATTAAAGTAATTATAAATAATCCTGTTTAATTCAATATCCAATATTTTACTCCTGGTACAAAAAAATCATTAGTTTATATATTGATTTTATAAACTAAAACACTGCTAAATTCACTTACTAGTTCTGGAAACTCAATTTTATTTTTATATGAGTGGTCACTTTGTCCATAGATAGTTTTAGACAGTATTGTCTTCTTGCTTATTGAGATGTCTGGCTGCCTGCCTGCTTTCCTTCCTTCCTTCTTTCCTACCCCATCTTTTTCTTATTTTTGCTCGATTGTACTGACCAAAGCTTTCAGTATAATGCTGAATAGAACAAATGAGAGTGTCCATCCTTTTCTTTTTTCTGATCTGAAAGAGAAAATTTTTCCATCTTTTACTGTTACATCTGATGTTATATTGCATTTCTATTGGTGCCCTTTATAAAAGTCAGGAAACTCACTTTTATTCCAAATTTGCTAAGAGAAATGCTTGTTAGATTTTACCAAATGCTTTGCTTACACGTGGATTTTTTTTACAGTTAGGCTTTTAATTAAAAATTCAACATCTTCAATATATAAATAGGACTATCCAGGTATTATATTTCTTCCCAATTGAAACTTTAATAGTGTTTATGTTTCCACAAATTTGTTTTTCTCTTTTAAGTTGCTAAATTCATTGACATAAAGTTCCCCATCATATTTCCTTATTATGCTATTAACATTTATATCATATAGTGATATCGAACCCTCTCACTCCTGATATTTTGGATTTATGTCTTTTCTTTCTCTCCTCTCATTACTCTGGGTAGAGATTATCAATTTTATTAATCTTCTAGAAAAAAATCACTGGATGTGGTAGCATATGTTTGTAATTACAACATTTGGGAAGCTGAAGCAGGAGGATTGCTGTGAGTTTGAGGCCAGCCTGAGTTACATAGTAAGTTCAAGGCCAACCTGAACTACCAAGGAAGACCCTGTCTTATATAACCAAAACAAACAAATAAAGTAAATAAATCAGTATTTGACTTCTTTGATCTTTCTCTACAATTTTCTGTTTTCAATATAGTTAATTTTTCCCCTGATCTTTATTGTTTCCTTCCTGTGCCTTACTTTGGTTCTCATTTCTTCTTCCTGTTCTTGTATTCTTACTTTGTGTATGTAAACAGAAGTCACTGATCTGAGGCATTTCTTCTTTCTAATATTTAATAATATTTAAATATTTAAATATCTAATATTTAAAGCCAAAAATTCCCTACAAGCTCTGTAGTAGTGGCATTCCACAGAAACTACGTTGTATTTTCATGTTCATTGTTCAAAATAGTTCATAATTTCCTTTCTTATTTTCTCTTTGATCAGCAAGTTGTTTAAAGTGTGCAACATAATTTCCAAATATCAGGATTATTTAAGATTTTTCTGTTTTGACTTCTAACTTAATTCCATTATTATTAGAGTACTTACCTTGTATGACTTGAACTATTTTTAATTTATTGACCAGTTTTAGGACCCAGAACATTGTCTATACAAATGCTGTGTTTGTACTTAAAAACAAAAAGGCAGAGTATTTTTGATGAGATAATTTTATAGATTAGGTCAAATCAATTGATAGTATTGCTTATGTCTATGTCCCTGCTGATTTCCTGTCCTTCTGTTCAATAATCTCTTTCTTGCAATGTATTATCTGTTGTAATGATATCCATTATATTTTCTTCTACAAGTCCTATGTGGGACTTTTTTTATATTTTCCACATCTCTCTCTCTCTCTCTCTGTCTCTCTCTCTGTGCACGTGTGTGTGTGTATGTGCGCATGTGCACACTGGAGATTGAACTCAGGCCCTTGCACTTGCAAGGCAGGCAGCAGAACCACTGAGCCAAATCCCAGGCTCTTCCACATCTCTATTTCTGTTTTGAATATATGGAATACAATTATAGTAACTTTTTATGTTTTTTTTTGTTGTTGTTGTTGAGAAGGTAAAAGCAGTTTCTTTGAGACATAAAGAATGAGTAGGCATTTGTCCTATCAAGTAGGAAAAGTGGTAGAACTCAGAAAAAAAATTGCAGTCTCAAGACAGAACAAATAGCATAGACTTTCAAGCAAGAAAGTATTTGGAGGGCGGGGATTTAGCTCAGTGGTTTGGTGGCCTGCCTTGCAAGTGCTAGGACCTGAGTTCAATCCCTGGTATCCCCCCAAAAAAATTTTGGAGGTTCCAATAAATATAAAGAAAGTCATAATGGTGGAAAAGAAGTCAGTGATGAAACAGTAACAAAGAGATTCTCATGAAGAATGGGGACAGAAAAACATGTAAAGCTTTGTAGACCATGTGCCTTCATCAGCACAGGCTGTGTTGTATTTTAGTAAGAAATAACTTCCAAACATCAGTGACAATTCCAGAATGGAGTGTGTCAACAATGTGACAGAAAGAAAAGTACCTTTGTAGAACCACCCTGTGTTTTCAAAGCATCTGTTAGGACCTGACATAATGTCACAGCCATTTATATTTCAATGGAAAACAGGTTTTATATTTCATCCTAATGTTAATAGGGTAGGAAAGGATAATAGCTACTTGGTAACAATGATACAACTTACCACAAAGTGCTTAAGATACTATCTTTTATCTGAAGAAAAATGGAAAGTCAGCTTCAGATGAAGTTAAACACAGGGCTGTATTAATGTTACTCCATCTCCTATGATAAGACATTTTCTCTTCAGAAAAAAATCAATTAGACTTAGAGAAATAAGATATATGATCATACTAATTAGCATTGTTTAAAACACAATAAAATTTTTATGAAAGTAATGAGATTGAGTTTCTGTGAAATTTATCTAGCTATGATTCATCATTTTAATGTTTATAATTGTCTGACATAACTAGAAAGAGTGAAAGTTATGCATATATCTAACCACAGACACTTGTTTTAAAAACTTACTACTTTATAATAGGAGGTTGAGCACTGTATTCTGATTACTACTTTTGAAAACTTAGAATATAAAACTGAATTATACCACAATTATTTTAATGATATTGAATTTTTATCTGCTCTAATGATGATAGATTTGGAAAGGTGTGTAGTTAGTGTATTAATTAGCTTTCCCATTGTTGAAAATGCTCAGTACCCTCGACTTAAGAGAAGAATGGTTGATTTGGCACATAGTTTCAGAGGGCTCAGTCATGGTTGACTAGCTCTAAGGGAAAAACATTGTGATAGAAGGTCATGATGGAATACAGCTGCTTACTTCATAGCAAGTACATAGTGCAAGTACAAGTATATAGCAGAATACAAGGAAAAACTCTCAGCAAGAGATATACCTTCCAATGACATGCCTCAGTGACTCACCTCCAACTAGGCCCCATCTTTTAGCAACATAATTAGCTTTGAACATCGGTGTATTTTTCCAGCCAAGTAATGAGAGAGTGCTCCTATGATCCATTCACTTCTCTAGGAGTCTTTTAATTCAAGTCATGTTGGTGACTATGATTAGTTGGCACAGTCAGTTCTCCATTACTGAAACAAATACCAACATAATCAGCTTATTTTGGCTTGCAGTTTTGGAGATTTCAGTCTATTTTTGAGTCACCCCAAGCTGGCTTTATGGCAGGGAGCACATTGTGGAGCACAGCTCCTTACTTCATGGCCAAGAAATAAGACAGTAGAAGAGAACAAAGTCCCACAATGCCCTCTGAAGAGATGCTCCTAAAGAATTCCAGCCCAGCAGCCTCCCATTAGGTCCTACCCCTTAAAGTTTCCACCACCTACCAATAATGCCAAACTGGGGACTGTAACACATAGGCCTGTGGGGAGCACTCCATGTCTAAAAAATAGAAGAATATGAGTGTTGTGATGTCACAGTGCCACAAAGGAAGGAGCAGGTAAGTGCCTGGAGAACAGAGTAACCTCTCAGACACATTGGCTATGATCCTTTGAAGGTGGGATGCTATGGTGTCCTGAGGGTTGAAAAACACCAGGCCTCTTAGATGTTATGGGATTTGTGACAGGGAAAAAGGATGTACAAATCAGACATGTATTTATCTGTGAGGAAATAAGTCTCAGCTTCTGGGAACCATCTGTATGCCAGTTGTGGGGCCATGTGCCAGTAGAGAAAATTACATTGGAACCAGTAGGCATTTTCTCATAACTCCCAGGTTAGATGCTAGGTCCACAGCACTCTGTTTATACGTCTGCTACAGTCTTGCCAGATAATTTAAATTAACTCTGAATTGGCTTACTTCCTTATAGACCATAAATTCCAAAAGAGCAGGAACAGTGCAGTATCAACTTTGGTCCACCACCTTGCACAGTGCCTGGCAGACAGTCAATCAAACAGATGTAGGAAGGAGAAGGCATTGATCTAGCTGACTATTTCTCTGAGCAAGCTTGGAAGTGGCCCCATGAGAAGAGTGAGAGATTTGCCATCCTTTCTGATAATGACCGGAAAGAGCTCCAGATGGCGGCAGTGTGAAGGAGGTGGGGAGCCAGGAAGTTGGTTGGCAGGAGGCCATATCTGAAGATATACTTGAGGGCAGTTCCTGCCAGAGAAATTGGCAAACGACCCACAGAAGGGGCTCAGCGATGATAAGGCTTGAGCCCAAATTGGAGGGAAGTGGGAAATCTTAAAAAACCTAATAGTGGGCTGGGGATTAGGCTCCTTGGCACCATGCCTGCCTGTCAAGTGCAAGGTTAAGTTTGATCTCTGGTACAGAGAAAAATAACTGTCATTGCTTTTTGCTCAGTGTGAGATTATTGTTACCATGTGGGTAGTTTTCAGTGAGAAGATTCCTGGGCTCTCCAGAAAGCTGGATTTCCCAGGATTTTAGGCAAGAATTGGAATAAAGATAACTGTTAACTGTTACTCTTTCCCTTGCTAATGTGCAAATGATCCTGAGCATAACTTTGGGCTCTTTGTTGACAGGGACTGAACTTAGTCATCTCTGACACAGAGAAAAAGTGTTAAATTGGTATGCCCATGCATATATATGTGAAGTATGTCCTAAACTTAAGACTTCTAATTTTGCGTATCTTACAAAAGTGTGGGGATATAGTTAATTCAAACAAATGTCCTTAATATCAGTTTTATAGAAAATTTGTCATTTGTCTTTTTTTCATAAAAGTAAGAGATGCTGATCAGTTATTTGTTAAGCCAGGTCAAGCTCTGCCACTTAGAAGTATCCCAGACAACTGAGAGCAGTGGCCATAGCAGAGAGGATGGATCATTACTGTAAGCGACTTTGTGTGAAGGTCTTAGTTACGCTCCTTGTCACTAAAACACAATACCTAACACCCACAACTCTAATGGGGAAACATTTATTTTAGTGCATAATTTGTACAGGTTTAAATCTATAATTGGCTGGCTCTAAGGGAAGGCAGAATGGCAGAGGGGCATGGCAGAAGAGAAATAGCTCATGGTGTGTCAATGAGAAGCACAAGAATCAAGGGAGGAGGGGTTAACATGTTCCAGGCCTCAGTGACCCACTTCTTCTTACCAAACTTCTCCTCCAACATCATATTTAGCTATAAATGCCTCAGCAGACTAATCCACTGATGAGTATCACATCCCCATGATCCAAACCCTCCCCAAACCCCATCTCTGAGTGTATGAGTCTTAGGGAGGACATCTAGATATAAATCATCCTTGGATAGCATGAAAGCCATGTCTTTTCTGTAGGCCTAGATTTTGTTCTGTCCCTTGGCAGAAAGATGTTACCAAAATGATAGCTTTTTAAAATATCGTCTTAACATATATGATAATCAGGCTCCTGCACTGCTACAGCAATCTGTGTGATCACTTCACTCTGTCTTTCTTCCCACTATGTCCTCTACTTTGCTCCATCTTGCTGTTTGGGTAGACGTCCAAACCTGGACCCCAGACTATTAGCTATACCCTATTATTCCAGTCATTTTCCCAATCATTCAATCTTTCACCCCTTTTCTATGATACAACAAGCAACCTATTTCTGATAAAAATTTTTCCTACTCTTTAGCCTCTTGTAAATAACTACTTACCCTTTCAAATGTGACATTGTCTATGGCCCCTGCTCTGCCTTTCCTAGCAATACCTTTCAATTTTTTTCATTAAGTTTATTAGTACATTTAGGTATACAATACAGTTACATTCATCATTAGGATCTTGTACCTTTACATGATATATCTTGGTTCTTATTTTTTCCCCATATTCCTGCCCTCTCTTTAGCCTCTCCACTCTTCCCTATTTACAAAGACTTTGTTCCCACTTTTTCATTTTCTCATATTTTTTCTTTCCCTTATTTCCTTTCCTATACCCCTCCCACTTCCCCTACACTTTTAGACCTTTTTTCTATTTCACATTATCAATTATAGAGTTTGATCCTTTTTTACACTTTTAGTTTTTCACACCAGAGAAACTATTCAGTATTTACACATTTGTCCTATTTATTTCACTTAAGAGTATAGCCTCATTGTACATTCACTTAGCTATAAATGTCTCTAGTTTCGCATTCTTTATGGCTGAGTAATACTCCATTTTATTTTATTTTTTAAAATCTTTATCCAGTATCCTGTTAATGGGCAATTGGGCTGTTTCCAAGTAACAGCTATTACAAACCGTGCCACTATAAACATTGATGTACTTATATCACTGTGGTACGATTCTTTTAATTCTTTTGGAAAGATACCCAGGGATAGCTGGGTCAATAGGACTCTAATCTGAGTTATATGAAGTATCTTCATATTGATTTCCACAGTGGTTGTACCAGCCTACACTCCCATCTGCAATGAAGAAAGGTTTCTTTCTCTCTTCGACCCCACCAGAATTTGTTATTGGTTGATTTCCTGATAGCAGCTATTCTTTCTGGGGTGAGGTGGAATCTCAGCGTTGTTTTCATCTGCATCTCTCTAATATCCAGTGATGTTTGACATTTTTTATATGTTAATTTGCTGCTTTTACTTTTTTGTCTGAGGAATGTCTGTTCATTTCAGATGGCCATTTTTAATTGGGTCTTTATATTTTAAGGGTCTGATTTTTTTTTTTTTTAGTTCTTTATACATTCTAGATAGTGGACCTTTGTCTGAGGAACAGCTGGTAAAAACATTTTCCCCCATTGTAAATTGTCTCTTAGCTCTGTTGGTGATTTTTCTGGCAGGGCAAAAGTTTTTAATAAGACAATATCCTAGCTGTTGATAATTTGTGCTAGTTTCCTTGCTAATGAGGATTTGTTCATAAAGTCTTTTCCAATGCCAATGTCTCAAGATTTCTATGTAACATAGCTTCCTGCCAGTTTAGTGTTTTTGTTCTATTATTTAGATCTTTAATCCACACCAATTTTAGTTTAGTGCATGGTGAAAGATAGGGTTCTAGTTTTAATCAGTGGCAGGTTGAAAGCCAGTTTTTCAAACACCATTTATTAAAAAGGCTATCTTTCCTCCAGTGGACATCCTCCAATGAGAATGGTTGGCTCCTTTGTCAAATATGAGGTAGCTGAGTATGTCTGGAATTGTTTCTGCAGCTTCTAATCTATTCCACTGGTCCTTGAATCTGTTTCTTTGCCAGTACCATGCAGTTTTTATCACAGTAGCTTTTTAGTATAGTTTGAGGTTGGGGGTTGTGATACCCCCTGCCATGTTTCTGTTGCCTAGGATGGGTTTTGCTATTCTGGGTCTCTTCTGTTTACAAATGAATTTGTTGATTGTTTTCTCAAGTTCTGTGAAATATATTCTTGAGATTTCCATCAGATTGCACTGAATCTGTACAGCAGTTTTGGAAATATGGCCATTTTCATTATATTGGTTCTTCCTGCCCAGGAGCAAGGGATATCTTTCCATTTTCTTATATCCTCTTCTATATCTTTTTTCAGAGTGCTGTAGTTTCTAGTCTAGAGGTCTTTTGCTTCCTTTGTTAGGCTGATTCCTAGATTTTTTTGGACACTATTGTAAAAGGATTTCACTCATTCAGTGAGTTGTTTCTTCATGTACAGAAAGGCCATTGATTTATATGTGCTGACTCTGTATCCAGCTACTTGACTGAATTTGGCTATTAAGTATAAAAGACTTTTGGTGGAGTTAGTTCTTGAGGGGTTTTAGAGTATCATGTCATCTGCAAATAATGACAATTTAAATCCTTCATTTTCCTTCTTTATTCCTTTTATTTCTTTCTTTTGTCTAATTGCAGTGACTAATATTTCTAGAACATAATGAACAGGTGTAGTGATAGTGGACATCTTGTTCCCAATTTTAGTATGAAAGATTTCAGTTTTGAACATTTAATATGATGTTGACTGTTGGTTTTTCATAGATGGGTTTTATCAGGTGAAGAAAAAGACCGTTTATACCCATTTATACCAATATTCTGTAGGGATTTTTCCATGAATTCCTTGTGGATTTTGTCAAATGCTTTTTCTGCATCTATTGAGATGATCATATTTTTTGTCCTCAGTTCTGTTAATATAGTGTATTACATTTATTGATTTGTATATGTTGAACTATCCCTGTATCCCTGGAATGAATCTTACTTGGTCAGGGTATATGATCTTTTTGATGATCTTCCCCATTCTTTTTTTCAGTGTCTTATTGAGGATTTTTCCATTTATGTTCATTAGGAAGATTCGCCTATAGTTTGCTTTTTTGGTTGGGTCTTTCTCTGCTTTTGGAATCAAAGTAACACTTGCTTCCAGGAATGAATTTGGAAGTATTGCTTCACTTTCACTTCCATTGAAGAGTTTAAAGAGTAGTGGCAATAGTTCCTCTCTAAATGTCTTGTAGAATTCATTAGTGAATCCATCAGGACCTGGGCTTTTCTTTGTTGGTAAATGTGTAATTTCATTGTGAATTACACTGGTTGTAATTGGGGTGTTTAGAACTTTTATATCTTCTACATGCAATTTTGCTTTCTATGAATCTGTTGATTTCTTCTGTATTTTACATTTTATTAGAGTACAGGTTCTCAAAGAAGGATTTGATGATCCTTTTAATTTCTGTTGGATTTGTTGTGACTTCAACTTTTTCATTTTTAATTGCATGAATTTGAGCCTTTTCTTTCTTTTTTTGATAAGGTTGGTTAAGGGTTTTTCTATTCTATTTATTTTGATTCACTGATTTTTTGTATCTTTTTTAGTCTCCATTGTCTTGATTTTTACTTTGATCTTTATAATTTCTTCCCTTGTATGAGCTTTGGGTTTCTCTTGCTCTTCTTTTTGAAGGAGCTTAAGGTCTAGCATTAGGTTGTTTATTTGAGCTCACTCTGTTTTCCTAGTGTGGGCAGTCACTGCTATGAATTTCCCTCATAGAACTGCTTTCATTGTATCCAATGAATATATTTCTGTATATTGTATTGGCATTATCATTTAATTGTAGAAACTGTCTAATTTCTTCTTTATTTTTTTCAGTGACCCATTGGTTGTTTAGGAGAGTGTTATTCAATTTCCAGGTTCTTATGCTATTGATCTCCAGTTTAATTGCAGTATGGTTTGATAATATATGGGAGATAACTTTAATTCCTTTGCATTTACCTAAACATGTTCTATGAACTTGCATGTGTTCTATTTTGAGAATGACCCACGTGCACCGAAAAAGTATGTGTATTCTGATTTTTGTGGTGTGGAACACTCTGTAGACATCTATTAAATCATTTGTTCAAAAGCTTGGTTCAGTTCTAGTATTTTGTTGAATCTTTGTCTAGATGATGTGTCTATTTGAGACAGTGGGCTATTGAGGTTCCCTTCTCCAATTGCATTAGTGTTTATTTGGTTTTTCATGTCCCTTAATATTTATTTTATATACTTGGGGGCCTTATCATGTGATTCATATATATTTATGATTGTCATCTCTTCCTCTTGGATTGTTCCCTTTACAAGGGTATAGTGACCTCCTTTGTCTCTCTTAATTAGTTTTGGTTTGAAATCTACTTTATCTGCAAATAAGATAGCTACCCCTGCTTTTTTCTAGGCTCCTGTCACATGGAGAACCGTTTTCCATCCTTTTATTTTCATTATATAAATTTGTTTTTTAACTAGGTGTGTTTCTTTCATACAACATATTGGATTTTGCTTCCTAATGCGTTCTGCCTGTCTATTTCTTTTGATTGGTGGATTGATGCCATTAACATTGATGATTATAACTGATATTTTGACTTATCATGTTATTATACTAACATGATAAGTTGTCATGTTATTATACTATTGTTGGCTCTTTTTATGTTTCCCCATTTTTTAATTTCTTGCCTTGCATTATAGATTTGCTCTGTTGGGCCTCATGTAGTTGTAACCTTCATTGTCTTTTTCTAGGATACTATTCAGAATTTTTTGGAGTGGTGATTTCATATTCATGAAGTTTCTCAGGTGTTGTTTGTCATGAAAGTATGTTATTTCCCCATCAATTTTGAAAGATACATCAATTTTGCAGGATAAATCAGTTTAGGTTGTTAATTGTTTTCTTCTAGGGTATGAAATACTTTACTCCAGGCTATCCTTGACTTGAGGGTTTGTGTTTAAAAGTCTGATGTGATTCGACAGGTTTTCCTTTGTATGTGATATTTTTCTTTGCTTGCAGTATTTTGTTCTTCTGTTAGATTTCCAGGATCTTGATTATTATATATCTAGGTGTTGATTTTTTTTTATCATGGCTAATTGGAGTCCTTTATGCCTCACTTATCTATATGTCAACTTCTATCCCTCTGTTTGGAAAGTTTTCTGTCATTAATCCTGTGAACAGTTTTTTTTTTTTAAACATCATTTGTACTTTATCCTGCTACTTCCTGGATTCCTATCAGTCTATTATTCTTCTTTTCATTGTCTAGGAGTTGGATCAATTTCTCATGATCCCTTACTGTTTTTAAGAGATCTCTCTTTTCATGCTCACGGACTGCAATCCTATCTTCTGTAACTGAAATTCTATCTTCACATTCATTCATTCTGCTGCAAATACTTTCAATAAAGCTTTTAGCCTCCTGGATATGATTTCCGTTTCTTTCCTATGCTGGGCATTCATGGATTCTATCATGGTCCTGAGCTCATCTATTTTTTTTTAAATCTATTTCTGTTCTAGAGTCTCTAATCATGTCTTTCATTCCACTCACCATCTCTGTAGATATCTGGGAATTTATTTCTGTTTTCAAACTTTCTAGAACCTCATTCATCTTTTTTATTACTTCCCATGCTATCAGTTCAGGTTGTCCAGGTGGTTGATTATCAGATTTTTCCACCTCACTTACCTCTGAATTTGCCATTGGTGATCTGGTAGTCTGGGAGTCTGCGTTTGCACCTTGCTTGGGTTTCTTCTCATTTCTATTTTTGTTGTTTGTGCTGTTTTGGTTTAATTCCTGAGTTGATACTTCAATATTGCTTATTGCAAGTATATTTGTTCCTTGTATTTAGAATCCATATGAAATGATTTTTTCTTAGTGATGTCTTCCAGATATAGATGGTCTTTAGGTTTTGTGTCTCTAATAACTCTTAGGCAATCAACAACAGTGGTCTGGTGTGCCTTTATAGCAGAGATTTTCTTCATTTTTCTAGTGGGCTTCACTTTTCATCAAGGAGCCTCGGAAAGGCCATCTTTCCATTGTTCACTTCTGCTCTATTTTCTGGAGCTCAGAACAATAACCTCTATGACCCTTTGCACCTTTGTAGTGTATATCCAGGTACCAGTGGGGCCCAGTGGCCAGAGGCAGGGAGGCAGGGGGCTGGTGCTGCTGGCACCCATGCAGCTCTGCTCCTCAGCTCCTTGGTGATTGGGGAGCAGTAAGATTGGTGACCTGCTCATAATTCCTTTTTTTGCAACAATCTTTCATGGGATATACAAACTGCATCATACTTATATTATCTGTGCCTATACAGTGGCACCACTCAAGGTCCTTCATCAATGTCTGTTGAATTGAAATCAATATTGTATTAGTCATTCTTTTGTTACCAGGTCAAAATTCTTGACACACACACACACCTTAAAGAGGTTTGGTTTATTGTTTTAGAGGCTTTAGTTCTTGCACAGTCAGCTTGCTCTAAGGCAGAAACAGTGTGATGGAAGAATATGGAGGAGGAAAGCAGCTCAACTCATGGCAGCCAGGAAGTGGAGCAAGAAGGGAGAAGCCAAGAACAAGGATACACCTTTCTAATTCATGTCCGCAGTGACCCACTGTTTCAACCAGGCTCTACCTTTTAAATAGCATATTCAACTACGAACTCATCAATGAATTTATCCAATCATCTTTCAAAAGCCACACATCTGAACACATGAGACTTTGGGGGGACTTTTTTTTCATTAAGTTTATTGGTACATTTAAAGCAAACAATACGGTTACATTTATCATTGGGATCTTGTGCCTTTACATGATGTATCTTGGTTCTTGGTTTCTCCCCATATACCTGCCCTCCCTTCACCCCCTTCACCCTTCCCTATTTACAAAGACTTTGTTTCCATTTTTTCATTTTTTCACAATTTTTCTTTTCCCTTATTTCCTTTCCCCTTTTGGGGGAAAATTTTAAGTCTAAACCATGCAAATATTAATGTGGATTTCTGGTTTCCTAGTTTAATGAACAAAAGGCATTCTGATCTCACAGTTTCTGATGCCATTTAATGACATAAGTATAGTTGGGCCTCTATAGCTGAGTGCCACATGCTAAGATAAGGGCAATTTATCACATTCTGGTCTAGAGTTTGAGTGTTAACTCACTGAGCAAAGAGTCTGAAAAATGGCAGGAATTTATTCACCAGAGCCATAGCAGCCTGGCCATACCCATAGCAGAGCAAGACTAACACTCCATTTTAATTCTTGCAGTTGTGGCTTTCTGCCTATTTCAGAGCATTTTTCTTTATTCTTCTTACCAAGATAGCAAACACATGATAAACATAAGCCAGATCATAATCTGTTTATGCTGCCTCCAATGAATCCTAAATGATGAAGGGGACATGAGGAAGTCAGGAGAGAAATCACTTTTAGAAATCTGAGGGTCCTGAATTTACACATAAAACTGTGTTTCTAACCAAGTGGCAACACATGTCTATGGGTGAAGACATTCCCATTTTGCTAAAAAAAAAAAAATAGTAATAAAAGAGAGAATCTGTGGTGATTAATAAATTTTATCATATTGTATTTTTTCAGTTAATAGATACTAGTTTCAACTGCAAGTCTTTGGAGAGCTCCCACAGTTTTGACATTAAAATAAGATCCTTGCCTTGAGTTAGGCAGAAAGACCAAAAGCATAATCCATAAAAGAAGAAAAGAACAATAAATTGGGCTTTATCAAAATTAAAATCTTTTTCTATAAAGGGCATTTTTAATAGAATGAAAAAAACAAGCTACAGACTGAGAGGAAAATATTTTCTTATCACATATGTGACAGTAAACATGTATCTACAATGTATAAAGATCCCTCAAAACTCAAAATATGAAAGCAAACAATCCAATAAAAATGAGCAAAATAAATGAACAAATAATTTATCAAGAAGATACACAAAAGGCAAATAATGACATAGAAAGACACTTAATCATTACAGAAATGAAAATTAATACCACAATACTCCTATTTAAATGGTCAAAGTAAAATGAAACTGACAGCATCAAGGTCTATTGCATATGCAGTGCAATTGGAATTCTGATATATTGCCGGAGGGAATGCAAAATTATAGCTACTTGTAAAATAACTTGATAGTTTTTGATAAAGTTAAAAGTCCATTTACCAAAGGACCGAAAAGTCTTTAGGTACCTACTCAAAGGAAATGAAAACATTTGTTCACTTAATAGCTGATATACAGGTATTTATAATCAGTTTATTCCTAGCTTTCAAAAATGAAAAACAACCAAAATTTCCATTAACATGGGAGAGATAATTAAATTATGTCATATATATATAATGAATACTATTCAGCAGTAATAAGATGTAAAATATTGATACACATAGCAACATGGATGATTTTTAAACACATTTTGCTGCATGAAAGAGTTCAGACTCCAAAAGCTGCACACTATATATTTTTCTTTAAGGATGAAAAGGGAAAATGATAGGGACAAAAAACAGATCAGTTATTGGAACAAACTTGGAGGATGACAAAAGGGGAGGGTAGACACTAAAGTGCAGACAAAGGGAGTTCTTGGAGGTGATGAAATTGGTTTTTATCATGATGTATATTTCACTGTACATTATTCACTGTCATAGAACTGTAGCCTACAGAAATGACTTTATATATTGGTATAAATATATATGAAACCTATGGCACTTTTGGAAGTAAGGAAGGGTAACCCTTGTTCAAACAAAGTAAGAAAATAAATTATGAGATTTAGATATTAATTTTGACACAGATATAGATAAAACCATACAGTACAGAATTCACAAAATGTGGGGATTTTTGCAAACCATAATTAAAATACAGTCACATTTTATAGACTGCTAAGTGTTTTTAAACCCTAAAAGAACACATGGTTTGTTAAATACCATTTTTATAGTTGATCAAAAAAGCCCTTTCTTCCCTGTGGATTACAAACACAATCCTCTCTCTAACCATGTAGAATTCAAGATAAAATATTTGAAGTTCTGTTTACTTGATCTTTTCACTTGATTTTCTTTTGTTGTAAAGATTTTGTGAATCAAAGAGCAAGTCTAAAGTCTGTATCATTTGAAAGAGTCATTTTATTGAAATTTCTTTGAAGTGAAAGTGTTGTACTTTCTTTGGAATGAAAGTATTTTTTCATGGCAAAAGCTTATTGATCAGAGCCCCACATTTCCAATGATTTCACTCAAAGACAAACTCATTTTGCTTTAAAACAAAGTTAAAATCAATTTACTCAAAGATGGACCTGCTTTTGATCATTCAAGGGTATTGAATCTTGACTCACTTTGCATTAGTGAACTAATGTTATGGTTTTAAATCAATGGAGGAAAATGCAACATGTCCATTCCTGCTAAAATTTGCATGATAAAATTGAAGCAATGGCCTACTGAATTTTCAAATTAGTAAACACTGATATTAACAAGGACATTAGAGGGGTAGTTCATGCTCAGAGTCACCCAATATACCAAAACTTTCAGACATATCTTATCCTAGTCCTTTGACAACCTCACATTGAGAGTATGATATAAATTCTCAGTGATTGTAGGCTTCATGTGCCTACAATCAGAGTAGCACTTATCTGTTAGCACATAAAACTTTCCTTTTAAGTGTTTCTGTTTCTTCTCCAAAGGAAACTGTACTCCTCAGGCTAAGCTCTGAATCAAATTATTCTCTAAAATAATTCATAGATGTTAGAAGTTAACCAGATTTCCTGTTTATTTAGACAGACCAAAGTAGAAATTGGGGTATTTAAAGTGGTTTTCAAAAATCTTATTTTTTTGTTTTAACTAAAACTAGAAATCTGTGTCATTGAAACTGTATGTCTAGCTAAAGAGCAAGGGTTGAAGACAAAAGGACATAGTCATCTAGAGATAGTTCTTCAGTTGAGGACTCCAGGAAGGATGCTCAGGTGGCAGATGTCAGCCAACCAGTGGCAGAGTGGCAAAGACTTCACCTGTGAATTTGTAGTATTCCCATCTCACCAAGATAAGATTATGTGGATAATAAAAGTGATTGGCATGAGTTTCTATAGCCCATTTCCTGACTATTCTGTACTTTTGAAGATAACATAATAGTTGTCATTTGTTGCATGCCTATTCTGTGGTAGGAACTTCTAGTGTTTCACAGAAAATTTCTTATTTAATCCCCTAACAACACTAGAAAGGTGAATGCTATTCCCTTATATAGGTGAAAAGATCATGGCTTACAATATAGAATAATGTGCCCAAGATCTAAACACTGGTACATATTGGGAGCTATATGAGAAATCCAGGGCCTACACCCAAAGCCAACCACACTATACTGGGTATAATGAGTTAAAAAAATCTGTACACAATATAAAGGAAGAGAAGAGGAGGAAGACAAGGTATTGAGTTCAATGAAAGTAAGAATGTGAGAGAAACAGAAAGGGGAAAGGAATATAAAAGGAATTAAGATCTATCATACGCATGTAGCCACTGCCCACAATGAATTCATTATACATGTATAATGTATTCATTATACATCACAAGCATGTACTAATAAAAGATATGTGGAATATATACTTCATGGAATGCTATTCAGTCATAAAGTAGAATAAAATCATGTCATTTTCAGGTAACTTGATGAAATGAGATTATCATGTTAAGGAAAGTAAATCAGACCCAGAAAGGCATGTTTTGTCTTCTTGGTGGAGTACAGAGGGGAAGGACATAAGTAGATGGACATCAGGAAAGCACTTTAGGAAAGACGAATGGACCAAAGGGGAGGGAATATGGAGCTAAGACAGAAACAGGGAGACTGGATAAAATCAAAGCACATTGTATGCAGGTATGAAAATGTCATAATGAAACCCATTATTTTGAATAAATACAATTTTTAAAAGTAAAAAATAATAATAAAATGAAGAGTTTGCACTGGAAAAAAGGAGGAAAACTGAAACATGACAAAGGCTTTCTTTTAAGACTAGCAGAATCTGTTCCCTTGTAACTTTTAAGAAAATCATTAGGGTAGCCATAACTTGGTGACTTTCTCTGAGAAGTTCATTGTTCTCTGGTCTTTTCCTATTACTAGGATGTGAAGGATAAGCCTTTCCTGACCCCCTCTCAGCAAGGCCTAGGTAATGTTTCACAATTGATCCAAGAAAGCATTGTTTCCTTGACTTTGAGCCACCACTACCCAACTTCTCATTGCTGTGGGAACTTGCTGGTCCCACAGACCCCGGGAACACTCAATAGCATGTTCAATGCTGTACCATCATGAGGCGCCTCTCTGATGGAGAGGCAGGGCTACTGCTCATCATCCCCAGGAGGCAGCAGCTAAGAGTGATTTTCACACCCCTCCCTTGAGCTTCCTGACACAGCTTTAGAGGTACTGCAGTGGTGTCAAGCTTTGTGGACAGTTTTTCCTCATGGGACTCAGGGACTATGGAGAGAACATGTCAACTTCAAATCCAGGGTAAATGAGGTTAAATGACACAGAAAGCCAAATCAGGAATGGATTTGTACACACACTAACGAAAATGTAAGGGTCCTAAGCCCGTGAAATTCATTGGCTCAAGGAAGATAAAGAAGCCACAAGGGAAGCACTCTGTCCCCACCAGGCCCTGATGCCAGGTCACTTCAGGATAGGTTTGCCAAGAGTAGTCTCTAAACAAGTGGTTCTCAGATTTTTAAATTCATAGACTGGGGAAATGATTAAAACCTTGAGAACAAATCTAGTACCAACTATTTATTTTGTCTAATAAGTACATTAAAACTAGCAAATAAATTCTTATCTTCTGTTTGCTCACATATCATAATTTTTGAAAAAGGGAATGCTTTAATACCAAAAGTAATTAAGTTCAAAGATATCTTTATTTATTTTTACTAGCACACATTTGCATTCCTTGTATACATGTACATAATATATTTTAATTCCTTTTCTCATCCACTTTTCCCTCTCCTCCATCTCCTGATCCTCTTCCCATTTGAGAAAGAGTTGTCTCCCTGCTTCCCATTATATACCTTTTATTTTGCTCTTTATTTATTTAGTTTTGGTACTGGGGATTGAACTCAGGTCCTTGTGCTTGCAAGGCAGGCCACCGAACCACTGAACTAAATCCCCAGCCCTTGCTCTTTATTTATAATTGGAATTTCTCATATAACAGAAACCATTCAAGCTTGTATGTCTGATTTATTTCATTTAACATTGTGGTCTCAAGGTCCATCCATTTTAATATAAAGTTTTATTAAGTCATAGGATATAGTCAGTGTAAGAGGCTGTACACATAAATATATACACTTCCTTTATCTTATTGTCTGTGTCAAAAACCAGTACCACAACCCAGCTGCAGGAAACTACTGCTATAAAATAGCCTAACCCACTCAGAGCTGATACCCTTTCAGAATCTTGGGAGATAAAAAAAAAGGCAACATCGCCAGGTGTGGTGGTTCACACCTATAATTCCAGCACTCAGGAGGTTGAAGCAGGAGGATCACCGTGAGTTTGAGACCAGCCTGGGTTACATAGTGAGTTCCAGGTCAGTATCAACTACATAGTGAGACCCTGTCTCAAAAACAAACAAACAAAACATGGAAATAACAACAACAGTTTCCAACTTGGTCAACTATCTGGGATAATTCAGAGCTATTTCAAAGAGGTTTAGGGATATTCATACAGTGTCCCAAATGTCTCTAGCATAGACAACATAACACAAGTGGGTATGACCTCAGACACACACACACACCTTGCTGTGTGAATTATATCAAGTAATGTAATTTTTCTGGACCTCAGTCTCCTCATCTGCTAAATAGGGTAATGGATACTCTCTTTGGAGGAAGGTGAGATAATGAATGAAAGCATGTGACCTAATGCAAGGCTCCTGGAGAGCTTCCCCCTCCTCTGTTCCAGGGTGTAGTGACACAACTTCTAGTGATGAGTCTCAGGACCAGGATCTAGATCTCACTCAGTATCTGTAGAATGCAAAAGAATGAACAAAGGACTGGGGAGAGTGGAGGAACCTGGTGATTGGGAACAAAGGCAGCAGTAATCCACTCTGAACAAGAGACTGTGGGGCTCATTCTCCTGCCCCCTATAATATAACTGCAGCCATTAGTACTGCCATTGGCCACAATATTAAAAGAGAAAAACTTGATCTTCTATCTCCATGATGTGAAACTTCTAGCCATTTATATTTCCACCCAGCTTTCTTTGCATTCTTTCCTAGAAGGACTGATCTCCAGTTCTTTGAATCTTGGATCAAAATACTCTTCTTCATCCTTTCAGTTCTTCTCTACCTCACTGCCTAGCTGAGATCTCTTGGTTAATCCTCCAAAAGATGGCCAAAAACACCCAAGATAGCAAAAGAAGGTAGGAAATGAATAGCATCTGGGTTCTAGTTTCCACCTTTCTGCTAAGAGAGCAAACACTGAGATGTGTCACCCACTCTCTTGACTTTGGTTGACTCATCTATAAAGCAAAGAGTTCAGATGTGCTATTTCATAAGTCAAGATGGACTATTTTGCAAGTGTATGTCAAATTCTTTAAATGAGACCTGAAAGACAATATCTAGAACTTTGAGTTAAAGGGTTGGGACAGATTTCTGATCTCAGTGATGCCTATCCAGGGTGAAAGACTGTACTGCATGTCTTGGCAATGATGTATTTTCTTGTTCAAAGCTGTTATATCCTCCTCAGAAACATTTCTAATGCACTCTTTTAAAGTCTTACAAGATCTTTGAATCAAAGTTCAGCAGAGTTCTGCTCTCAAATTCATTAGGAAATGACAGAAAAGCATTTGTGTTGTGTGGATGGTTTTCACTGCTCTCATCAATGTCTACCTTTGAGGCTGAGTCAGCATCACTTTGTTTCCATCCCAGTGACTGCCTAGAAGCTCTCACTGCCAGGAATAATAGTCATTCTTTATTAATGAGCCTTTATTCCTTCCAAAAAATGCTTTCAGCACATTCAGGATGAGCATTTAGTCCTGCTCTTAACACCTAGAGTCTTGCCCATCACATTTGTTCACTTTAATGACTTCATATAGATTCTATTGAATCATTGATTTGTTCTTAGGATAGAGGAGCCAATCTTAGACCACCAACTAGTGAGAATACTCACAAATGTACTTCTTTCTTGGCTACCAGAAAACTGGACCTGATTCTCTTTCTGTGTAAAATCAACTGGTTATTTTGCTCCAAGCCTTAATCAAAATCTATGTCTTCAAGAAACCTGTCAAGTATAAGTTTAACTATAGCTAAGGTAAAAAGTGTTTTGTCTTCTTCCGAAGTTAGTTCTCTGCAAAGAGTTAATAGGATATAATATTTAAATACTGGCCTATTAGACTAGACCAAGGATAAAAACATAAGTTACATCAAATGGGTGTTTGTTATGTGCCACATAGGGATGTAATTCTTTTGTATATATTTACCAATTTAACTCACATCACCCTATTAACTAGATGTTATTGCTATTGTTATTCCCATCCTGTTTTATTACTGAGGTTCAGCTGGGCTAAATGGCAGATCCAGGGTTCACATAGAGGTTCCTTGGCTCTAATGCTTACCTTTAAAACACCAGTTTGTTTTGTCTCTCAAGTTGCCTCTTGGTAGGTGACTCCATATACCTGCCTTTTATAATCCACAGCATTTTTTTTTTAATTGAGTTTATTGGTACATTTAGGGATACAGTACAGTTACATTCATTGTTGGGATCATGTACCTTTACATGGCAAGTCTTGATTCTCATTTTTTTCCCCTTACCTCTGCCCTCCAGTTCATGGGCTAAGAATGTAGCTCAGTTGTTACAGTTTAGGCAAAAAATGTCCCTCAAAATTGTTACATTTGTGGAGGGTGATAGGATCATGGAAGTGCTATACTCATCAGAAGATTTGCCTATTGGAGTACTCAGTAGCTAAATGTACTGTTAGAAGGTAGATTCTTAGTGATGTAGCTTAAAATACCGTATTCTAGTCCCTATCTCTTTCCTTCTTTCTCTACTTCCTGGCTTCCATGAGTTGAGAACGCTTTCCTCTGCCATGGCCCTCTGTCATCCTGTTTTTGTCTTTAAGCCTGCCTACCATAGACTGAAACCATCAGCCAAAATAACCTCCTAATGACAAGAAAATGACTAAGACAGATTTTGGTACCAAGAATGAGGACATTGTTATAATTATACCTTATCATGTAGTTTAAAAATCCTTGGAACTATTTTGAAAGAATTTCAAAAGGTTTGGAGATACTGTCTAGAGGAACTCTACAATGTTGTAAGCCAAAGATTCTGCTTGGAGCGTCAAAGATCAGAATGCTGTAGATCAGAAGATAAAAATGCAGATGATAATGGATGGCTGAGTTCAGGAGGTACTAATCAGGAAAAAGGACCTCATTAGCAATTGGAGTAGAGGCCATGTGTGTTTTGCTGTGGCAGGAAATTTGAGACTTTGCAGAGAGGGTGAAATTAAGGGTGGCAGTCTAATTTCTAGAAAAATTTAAGTCATTCCAATGTACAGACTGTGACATGGGTATTGCTGGCTCCTTTTAATTATACAGTGAAAATCAAGAGGAAATGGCAGAGCTAAATAATTTGAAGGTTTTCAGGTTCACCAGAAAGAAAGTGCCTGAAAAATTAGGGCAAAGGACAACATGGTTGTTGAAAAGATTAGCTTTATTTAAAAGAAGCCAAGTACTTTGAATCAAAATAATAGGAAAGATGGCTTGAAGGCATTTTGGGAATCAGCAAGCTCCCACTATTTGCATTCTCAAAGGTACAAACCTATAAAGCTTTCATTTGAAAAGAGAGTCCCTGATCCCCTTGCTGGAAAGTCACTTAAGGAATAGGTTTCCTATTCTAATATGTTTCACTATGCTCAGGCATTTAGACCCTAGGAGGCTTCTGAAGCCATGATGCAAGGAGGCTTGGCTACTGCCTGAGCTGAGAGCAGACCTTGGCCTCATACACATAGTATTGGTTTTTCAAGTATGTATAATTCAAAAGCTATAGGTTGATGGAGGTTTCTGTCTAGATTTCAAAACAAGGCCTAAGAGGCCTGTCAGTGTGCCCCTGGGACAACAGTGTGTAAAGCTGTGAGAGTGAAGCCTAAAGTGCACTGAAGATCCCAAGAAGTTGAGGATGCCAGGAAAGTGAAATATCTACAGGCAGTGAACAGAGCCATTCTGGGACTGCTCAAGTTGTTTGGATCTTGTGTCTCACCACAACTTGCCTTAGGTGGTGGACATAGAACTACAGGATTTAACATTTGCCCTGCTGGATTTTGGTCTTGCCTTCGTCCCATTCCTTTCTATTCCTCTGTTTCCCCTTTGTAGAATGAAAATGTTTATCCTGTGCCATGTATGTCTGCAGTGTTTAATTAAAAAAAAAAACTTATGGAATCTCACAGCTAAGAATTTACCTTAAATCCCAAGATTCACACTTAGACTTTTCAGCAATGCTGGAACTGTTAAGAATTTGGTGACTCTTGCAGATAGACTAAACACATTTTTCACAATGAGATCGACACGAGTCTTTTAGGGGCCAGGAGCAGAAGGTTATGATTTAGATTTAAAATATCCTCTAAAATTCCTTCTATGTAGAAGGTGATTTGATCATAAGGGTGTTATACTCTTCAACAGATTTATCTATTCAGGTATCTGGTAGCTGAATACACCATCGGGAGGTAGGACCTGGTTTGAAGTGGATCACTAGGGATATGGCCTGAAAGGGTGTGTTCTAGTCTTTGGCTCCTCCTTTCTCTCTGTGCTTCCTTGATGTCATAACTTGAGCATGGCTTCCTCTCTCATGTCCCTCTGCCATGTTTTTTGTTCCTTGTAGCCTGGTGACCGTGGACCAAAACTGTGATCCAAAATACATTACTTTGTTGTAGAAGTCAGGTATTTCATTCCAGTCAAAACAAAGTGACTAAGACAGTGGCAAAATCTTAGCATAAAAGAGATCCTAGGTTCAATCCACAGTATCTTGGGGAAAAATGTTCATTACTAGTTTAATTTCTATCTTGCACTAGATTACAAACTCCAAGAGGATGAGACCTTCTATGTTTTGCCTCCAATTGTCAGGTAGGTGGTGGAACCACTGAGCTAAATCCCCAGCCCCAATTGTATCCTTATAGCTCAGCTCCATGTCTAGCTATAGTAAGTGTTTAGTAAATATTTGCTTAGTAGAAGTGTAAATGGCTTCTTTTTCATACTCTCAGGACTGAGTTAATGCATGATAAATAGTTGCTGATTTCAGAGCTGAACAATGGAATGGAACTGTCAGGAGTTCTCCCAGGCAGTGAGAGCTACCATATTCATCACTATTATACTCACAGATGTACTTAAGAAAATTCTCAAAGATGTGGACCTTCCTCTGTTAATTGAATGCCACTTCTTTTTACTTCAAAAACCATGAAAATTATCCTCCAAAAATACAGAGCCCACCAGTCTGTGGAACTTTCCTGGGGAGGTGGGAGGCACAGGCAGATATGGACAGATTTCTGCCTCCACTCTGATGACTCCTTATCTCATGAGGATTTGCATAGCGCAAGAATCAGATTTAATTTTCACTTACAGGTTTATTGCCAATTGGATTTGGTGTTGACACACTTTCTTGGGAACCTTAAAAATGAAGAAGCAGGACTACTGGGAATCAGCTGTATTGTTGAATCTGCAGGCCAGCTGAAACAGGTCATTCTCAGGGGATGGTAACCTAGCAACCATCCAGGACCTGCAGGCTTCCCACACAGGCACCGTCTTGGTGTTACTGATTCCCTTTCTAATGCAGCCTGAAAAGGGTTGAAGTGGTATTGAAGCTACAGATACCGTGTGTGTGTGTGTGTGTGTGTGTGTGTGTGTGTGTGTGTGTGTGTGTGTAGGGGATAGATCCTGACCATTAAAACCAGCTTTGCTATCTCTCAGCTAAAATCCATTAGTGATTCTAAGGGTAAAATGTGAGCTAGATATTCCTTCAAAAAAATCCTGTGTGTCATCATCATCCTCAAGGTAGTAGCAATATTTAAAAATTGATTGGAGAATTGCAACGCTTTGTAAGATTAGCTGCCAAGATCTAAAAATAGCTATCACATATTGAGTAACTATAATGTGGTGGATACAGTGCTGAGCTAACAAATGCCATATTCTATTAAATATGTAGTTACTCTCTATGCCCTCGTTACAGACAAGAAAGCTGAAGACCAGAATAAACTCAAATTCATTTTTAAATTGCTTTTCTTTAATCCACCCCCCCAAATTCAGTGTCTTTACCTATCCTCTGAGACAATTTCAGCATCTACACTATTATTCAGACACTATCATTAAGATTCCCTGGTGTATCAGTCAGTGGCAGATATAATACAAAATTTACAAATATATAAGAATTTACAAGACTGACTTACAATGGCCACCTACAGAGTTGGGTACGAAAGTGTGTAGAGGGTCTATCTACACACTGGAGACCAAAGAATCCAGTTGAAGTTTTGGAGCTCAGCAGTGTCCCATGTGAGTCCATATCTGGAGTCTGACAGGTCTAAAACAGAAGTAGATCTGTTCTTTTTCATTTCCCCTTTATACTATCCAGACAACAAGCCACCCCAGGGGTGGGGGTCTTCCATACTCTCAAATGTACAATTGCTGACCCAGTTTAGTTGAGCTTCTGTTACTCAAGTTGATACAGTCAATCAACCATCACAATCCACTGCTGTCAACTTGACAACAAGACACATTTCTTTAAACCAATCTCCAGGTACAAAGACAAGCTCATAATTATTCCTAACATATCATAACTATCCTGCATATAAATGGTAACACACTAATTTCCTCCACAGCATCGAAGGCAAATTATCTTTGGGTGATGTTTACTCTTAACATTTCATAACTTGAACATAGGTTTAATAATCCTTAAGAACCAGTATCAAGTCTTTCATATTATATTACATTACAATCATATTAGGAGAGAACTACTACAATTCTAATCCCATTTTCTGTAGCTGATCACTAGGTCCATAGCTGGTATTTAGGCTACCTTTTTTACTACCCATTCTATATTCCTTTGGCCTTCAGCAGGCACCTCAGGAAATCTGGTGGAGTGACCCCCCCATTCTATTCACAATAAACAGTTTATATAAAAACAAATGAACAAATGAACTACTGGGAGATAGTTACCTTTGAAGCATAGAATGTTAACATTCTTGGTTTCATATATATTAATTGCTTTCCACTGGCAATGCACAGAAAAAGGACCCACAGATTGGAACAATCCTTACTAGACTATCTGGTGAGATGTACATAGAATTAGATTACAGACTGTAAAGTGATGTACAAATGTATGTAGGCGGTATTTATAGAAATAATTGACACTATCCTACACACTCCTCTCCCCTCCCTGTGATTGCATAGCATTTACTTAACAGCACAAACACACACGTGTGGGAATTCCTAGATGACATGAGGGAAGCTGTTCTGACTGTCACTTGTTTCTCTCTGGCTGTCTTCCATTCTGTAAGGTTCTCTCCTTCCCCCCCTAACTACATACTTTTCTCCTTCTGCCCATAGCTGCATACTTTTCCCTGGCAGCTCTAAAGTCCTCCTGTTTCACAGCAGATTCTCCCAAGCCTACCCTCTCCTCTGTCCCTCTGCCCAATCTATATCTCATTTGTGATAACTTTTCTAGATTTAACTCTTAGTTAATTGTGTCCTTGTTCACTAGTATCAAAGACTAGTTAAAAGGATGGTCTTGTTGCACATCAGAGGGTACAAAGGGATAGAACAGCAACAGGCTTCTGCCAGTCATGAGACTGAAGACTTTTGACTCCTTTCAAATTTTTCATTGTTTGAGGGGGTGTCATGATAAGTTGTCAGCTAACTCTAGTTCCTGTTTGTTTTTTTTTTCCACAAGTATGAATATCTATCCAGCTGCTGATTCAAGGAAAGTAATTTGATGTTTCTTTATTCATGAAATAGAAATGTAAATATTATTTGATCCAGGGAGTCAGTCTGAATACTGAGAGACAGTTCCTATAAAATACTAAGATATTACCTGACACATATTTAGTATTCAATAAATACTAGCCATTATGACATTGTCTTTATGTTATATATGGATATAAAGTCTACCATTGTCCCAATTTCCAAGACAAGATGGATCCTTACAAGCAAGTAGGCTAAAGAAATCTCATTTCAATTTTTCCAACTCAAGTGAAACTCAAAGTCCATATCATAATAAATCAGCTTTCACATTAGAAACTGGAGATTACAAAAATAGCAGCTATCATTTGTGAAAGTTTTAATCTTACATGCATTTTCTTCTTACATCAGTACAATGAAATTAGGCACTAATAATCAAACAAGTTTCTCTGATTCTTCACAAGTGGCAGAGTGACAGGGTTCTGAGAATCATGACTCAGGACATTCAAGATCATGCCCTGAAGCATCAAAGAAAAGTGTCATTGTCACCTTTCAACACAGTACTGTGGGCTGTTTGAAGAATATCCACATATTGCACATTCATTTCTAAAATCATCTCTAAAAAATTCAGGAGAGTCTCTTTCCCAAGTCAATTCAGCCAGAAACTTTTTCTGGCCAAAACCAGTTAACAGTGTGAATGATCACAAACTCATGTCCAGCTTGGTAGAGTATTCTGGGTTATTTATAGTATAGCTTATATTTGGCTAAATATGACCTTTCATTTTCTTTGAAGAGATGGGACTGAATCCTTAAAAATAAAGAAGTGAACAGTTAAAAAAAAACAGAAAGAAAAGCAAGTCAATCTCAAGTACTCGACTTCTGCAAAGGGGAATAACGCCTCATCATGTTCCCAATGTAGTTATATCATTTTTGCATAGTCTTCTGAATTTTTATTCTGCTTTGTTTGTCAAAATCTTTAGCAGAACTCTAACCTAGCATTATTCTAAGCCTCTATCCACTAACTAGAGAGAATATTGTTAACTAAATGTCCAATCAGTTAAATTAATCTGATCCATTGTATGTGTGTGTGCATCCCTTCAGCAAATTTTCCAAAGCTTTGGGGGAAAAAAAATATTAGGTTGCATAGACAGATATCCTGCCTTCATCTTTCGACTTTTCTCCCTAGGACAGAGTCCAGTTGTGTAAAGAGAGGGATTATCCTCTTGACATCACTGGAAGAAGAGGACCTGTTGGTCTTATGCAGTCCTTGACTCTGTGCAAGTCACATCTCCCATCTTCAAAGTGCTGTTCCCATCCCTCATGGGTATCCCTGACTCACACTGTGGCTGATTTAGGTCATGACTTGGCCTTTCTTGGCTCTGACAAGGCCTGAAAAGACCCACTGGATAAAGTGATTTGTCTTTGATTCCAGCTATCTGCAGACGTCTTCATGTCAGCAACTCTTTGGTTCAGCCCTGACCTGCTGCATGACTAGTTTGCCTGCCATCGTAGACTGACTATTGAGTCCACTGGCTATTAACTAAGCTTTCATGGCCTGTGGGCACTGGCAACACTCTTGGAAATTTAACTCAAGGGCTCCACTCCATCTGGCTCTCTGGCCCAAGTGCTCATGTCCTTGTGTCAGGCTAATATTGGAAGAAGGACATCCTAAGAGGTCAACTATTTCCTGAGTCATCAATGTTATTATCTCCTAGCTAACACGCCTACTCTTGATTTAGGCCCAAACTGTAAGATTTTATGCCATTAGCTTATAGATCTCATAACTTTGTTGTCAAAGACAGAAGGCCTATCCTCTCCTTCCTAGGGGAAAGCTATGATCTTAATCTCTCAAGCATGGATACAGACATTCTAAAGGTGGGTAGGAGGAAAGGTGTAAAGATGCACCAAATTTTCTTATTTATGTGATTTTCAGGACTATTTTTCTGTTGTAGAATCCTAATTTGTGTGGAAGAAGTTAATATTATTTCTGGATTCCTCATGCTCTTCTTTATCTCTGTATGCAGATGGATGTCTTGATCCAAACAAGACTAAGGTAAGAAACTCAGGTAGATTTAAAAAAAGAGACATTAATAAAATTTAAATAGCATCCTTGTTATACCACTCCCAGCTCATTTCATGTCCCATAATTGTCCCTAAATATTTTGAGAGAGCTTCTCTCCCATATAAACTCATCAGAAGCTGAGTACCCATTTCACAATCATGAAAATCTTTCTACACTATGCACATTCATCACATGCACCAGGCCCTTGACCAAGCACTGAAATCCTTTATCTCCTTTTCTGCACAGCTTGATGTCTTCAAATAATGGGAGGTAACCTAATCATTGGTTCCAATGCTATAAAATAAAATTCAAAATGAAGACTTGTAGAAGTTCCTTTAGTATTCCCTAGCACGGAGAATTGTGGCATGAACAGGGATTTGATGCAGTGTAAACGAATTGTGTGGATCAAGCAAATAAAGAACAAAGGAGTCTCCACGTTGCTACAGATGCTGTAGAAAAAATTCCCCCGGCAAGGCAGCACCAATTTTTTTAGAGATACAAGGCTCTGTTTTCAGTCAGTGTCTATCTGGGTCTTGACAATTGAATAAATAAATTGAGAAACATCAACAATACTCAGCAAAGCCTACAGATGCCAGCAGCTATGTTCAAACCACAAAAGAGAAGTCACTTGAAATATGAGGTTCATTACCATGAGCAAAGCAAACAGAGATGATATGGACCACAAAGCCAGTTGGGAGAGCTGTGGCAGGTCCCCGCTTGGTATAGAGAGGCTGGGCCAGTGGCACCTACTCGCATTTTCAGAAACAGCCATTCTTGTCTTGCTAGTAGCTCGGCCTATAATCAGATGTATTTATCCATGTCTCCACAATCTGCCCCCTGTCTTTCTGTGCTTGGTTTCCTCCAAGAACAAATAATCCAATGAATTATGCCTTTCCCAAGTGGTAAGTGAAAGTGTGTGAGTTTGAGAGCCTTCATGTATTGTGCGAAAATTCATTACCGGATGGTCTAAACGCAGTTTTCTTATTGTCTAAATGTGTCGGCAGAGACTATTTTCATGGGAAGTAGTCTTCGATGCTCATCAGAAGGGGCTGGGAAGCGGAACACATTCTTGTCTCTGCCATTAATTTGCTTTGATTCTGCTATTTCTGGGTCTTTCTTTATTAGATCCTATTTGCAACTGACCCCAAGGCTGCTTGGAAACATGATAAATCCAGAATAATTAGCCAATTGACATTTTTAAAGTATTTTGGAAAACATGAAAGCTTCTGCAGGTTGAACATATTGAGTAGTTATCTACTTTTCTCTTTATTTCACCATATTTTCCCTTTTTAAATTTTTTCTTTTCTTTTTTAAGACAGGTGTCTTTCTATGTAGTTCAGGCTGGTCTTGAACTCACTCTGTAGCTTAGCATGGCCTTGAACTCATGGCTACACTCCTCCTTCAGCCTCCCAAGTGTTAGGATTACAGGTGTGTGCCACTATGCCCAGCATCAGTATTTTTTTCAATTCAAGAAGGGAGCCATCCCCATCAGTTAACCCAACTCATCTTGCATGGACTGATGAGGCAACTGGGTGAAGGTGGAGAGGCCTAGCACCTTTGATCAGCTTGATTCTTTATGTTTGTGAGATTCCAGATGAAGTCTTCCTGCCAAGAAATGGACACAAAAAGTCTACCCTTCATGTTTTTCTCATTTTCCAGGAAAGCTACAGAATCAGTTAGCTGCTCTCTTGCTTATTGCTCCCAGTGATGCAAACAATGTACACTCTTGACTTCCAGTAGCAAGTGCAGGACACCTTCCAACCCAGGCTGCCAGTCATGAGAATATGCAATAATTATAAGCTGTTCCAGATAGATGCTTTCTAAAAATAAAAATGGGAATCAATTTTTTAAAGAAAACTATAATTAATTACTTACCTGGTTGTAGTAGTAACTCATTTAATACTTAGAAAAAGGTTAGAGTTAAGTATTTGCATATCCCCATTTGTCCAGGTAAGAAAAATGATGCAGAGCGGGTTTAAGTTTCTAGTCCAAAGGCCTGCATTTAATATGAAGCTTTGGTGGGATCCAAACCCTGCTCTGCTGTGTGTACCTCCTGTGCAACTACTTTGCCTTGCTGTCACGTGGCCTTGTCTCTTGCTATCAGAGCAGACTTCTTCTTCTAATGGAAACAGAAAGAGTTGCATTGACTGATATAGGAGAATAAATGTTAGTACTGTAATCTATATTTCTCTAATCCACAATCTCTATCATTTACCCAGATGTTTGTTTTTTTTTTTAACTCTTTCTGGTGAAATGAATCAAAGAAGGCTAAATGTTATTTTCATGAATATCTCTATATGCACATGTATATACACACATATCTAGTGTATGTGTGCATATAACATAAAATACATATATATAACCAAAGTTGTCAAAATCAATGAAAAAACATGTTTAGATGGAAGCTCAGCCCTGTGAGCTACAAAATTTAATAATTAGACATATTCTTGGCCCTTAGCATTTATTTTGTAAGATCAAGTCATATGCCATCAGTTTCATAAAGTCTGAATTTTCTAAACTTCAATTGGCTGTCAGATGATACCAGAAACTCCTGCTATGAATCCAAGCTTGACACTTCAATAAAAAACCTGATAAAGCTATGCACATGCAATGACCTCCACCGTCCCTGGGTGTGGCATCCCATGTTTTCTAAAGTCTCTTTGTTTTTCATAGTATTATGAAGCTGGACAGATGGGAAATGAAAAAGTCCAGCAGCCCAAAAAATATATCTAGGATGTCAGGGTGAGCCTCCCTCATGATGTCTTTACTAAAGCTCTTTATAAGATGCAAAATATACTTGTTCTTTCCAATTCTTTCTTCTCTCATCCTGTATGCAAAAGAATGAGAGCAGAGGGAAATTCAGAGAAAAGAAAGAACTGAGTGACTTTCCAATGTGGCTGGGACATGTAGACCATCATCTCTTTATTTGCCTGTTAAAATCTCAAGTTCCTAATCCCCTCTGAAGACTCAATGAATCATAATCTGTAGAGTGAGCCCAGGAATCTGAATTGTAATAGGTGCCCCAGATGATTCCTACGTCCTCTAAAATATGTGAGCTATTAAGAAAATTGGCAAGTTCTGTGTTATATACCTGAATTAATTAATCCAAGATTTAAAAACTGACTAGGGATACTATTAGTGCTAAGTTATCCCAATGCTTGCTGTCTTTTTGTGTTTTTCAAGAATAACAACTTAGTTTAATAAAAATGATGCATGCTTAACATTTAAAACTTTAAGTGAAAAACAATTTTTTTTTTTTTGGATGAGGGATCCAACTCAGGACCTTGTACTTGAAAGGCAAGCAGCAGAACCACTGAGCTAAATCCACAGCCCAAAAGTTGGTTTTATTAAAGGTGAGAGAAGAATAGTGTTTACTGGATATTGGGGAAAGTAGAAGGGAGGGAGAAAAAGGGAAAGTTTGGTTAATGGTTACTAAGTACAGTCAGTAACTTAGAAAGAAATTCTGATGTTCCATTGCACAATAGAGTGATTATAGGTAAAAGCAATGTGCCATATAGTTTTAAAAGCTAGAAAGAAGAATTTTTGAAGGTTTCACTGTAAAAAAATTATGAATATTTGGGGAGATAGATATTTGATACTAACTTGAACATTATATAATGTATACAAATATAAAAATATTACATAGTATCCATAATTATAGCTTTTATGTATTAGTTTAAACAAATAAATGTTTAAGTGAGAAGATGTATTAAAGAGACACATGTTTATAAATTAGAGCATGCAATTCAATGTAATACAGATGTCATTTTTTCCAAATTATTTATAGTTTTGTTTTTTTTTAAATCCCAGCAATATCCCAGGAGAGTTCTTGGTAGATTTAGAAAAATTGATAGTAAAAGTGTGTGGAATAGCAAAGGACCTGGAATAGCTGGGCAGTTTTGACAAAGTAGTGTAAAATTAGAGGAATATACTATCTGACTTGAAAGTTTACTATATTGCTACACTTACCAAGACAATGTGATATTAGCATAAGGAGAGGCACATAGATCAGTAGAATACAGTGAAGTCCATAAATCGACTCTGTAAGTACAATCAACTCATATTCTGACAAGAAAATTCTATCGAGGAAGAGTAGTCTTTTCAACAAACAGTACTGAAACAATTGCACATTTATATGCCAAAAGATGACCTCAAACTAAATGAATTTCTTCACTCTTCTTCATAGAACTTTTCATTACATTGAATTTCATATTTACTTTTAAATTGTTTATCTGTGTGTCTTCCAGCAGCTGAATGTTAAGGAATTTGTTTTTAATATTCCCTAATGTGGTTTTACTGATATTCTCCTTGGGTTTTATTGCATTTCTTTAATTTGTAGGCTTGTAATGTTCATTAAATTTGGGCAACCTTTAGCTAACTTTCAAGATTAAAAAAAAATGCCCAAGCCCCTCTTGCTTAGTCTTATATTACACAAATTTTAGAGCACTTGATGTTTCTCCACAGGTCATTATCTGTTTCCCCCATTTTTTTAAATTTTTAATTCTATGTTTTATTTTGAATAATTTCTATTGATACGTTTACTAATATCTTCTACAATATCTAATCTGCTGTTAACTGTTGCTACTATCCTGATTTCATCTACTGTGTTTTTCATTTTATGTACTGTAGTCTTCACCTTGAGAAGTTTTATTTGGCTCTTTTTTAATATCCTTTATTTTTCTCATCATATTCATATTTTCTTTTACATGATTAAAAATTCAATATTTTAAATAAATGTTTTTAAATATGCTAAGTCCATTATTTCTACTACATCTGAGTCTGTTTGTATTGAAATTTTTTGCTCGCTAGTACCCAAATTTTTACTTCCTTCCATGCCTGACTTTTTATAGATGCCAGACATAGTGGGTTTTATGTCGCTAAATATTATGCTTAGTTATATTTCTCTAGAGTCCTGGAATTTATTCTGGCATGCATATAAGCTACATAAATGAATTTGATCCTTCTGAGGCTTGCTTTTCCTATTTGCTGGAATGAGTCTAGAACAATTTTTTGTTTAAAGGTTAATTTGGCCATACTAAAGTAAGACAATTTCAAGGTCTTTTGACAGTACTTCATGTCTAAGAGGTCTCTCCATCCCAAAAGATGAGAATGTAAAATATTCTAAGCCTTATGAAAATGCTAGTACTGTACAGTCTTCTTCTCTCAGTATTCATTAGGAATTGATTCCAAGATTGCTCCCATATAACAAAATTTGCAGATAATGAAGTCCTTGATATAAGTGGAGTAGTATTTACATATAATGCAAAAAAATCCTCTCTGGATGATCTTCCATTTAAGTAATTTCTGTATTACTTGTAATACCTAACACAATGAAAATGCTATGTAAATAATAGTTATACCATGTTGTCTAGGGTACAGTGACACAAAAAGTATTTAACCATGTTCAGTACAGATGTAATTTTTTTCTGAAATTTTTTATCTACAGTTGGCTCAATCAATGGATACAAATCCCACAGTTACAGAGGACCAGATAAGCATAATATTCTTGGATCAGGCTATTTCCCTCAGATTTTTAAGGTATTTTTCCCCTGGGTTTTGTAACTGATATTAACTATATACTTTGGGAAAGTCCAAGACAAGCCTGATTTCCCCCCTATAGTTGATCTTAGTTTTTTACCTGTCTGGAGAATTCTCTCCTTATATGTAATCAAGATAGATTTGCTGTTCAACATTTGATGTTGTTTTATATTATAACATTCAAATTTATTGCCTTTTAGCACTTAAATAAACACTTCCAAGTTGGGGAGAATTTTCTGAATACCATTCTCCTTACTTTTTCTTTTCCTTTTTATCAGTTTTGTATTCCAAATATATCAATTATCTATGTATTTAATGATCTTTGGCTTTAATAATGAGCATTTTCTCTTTGTTTTAATCTCTTCTTATTTTTCTGCATTATTATATTTAATTCAAGGCAATAATTATGTTTTAATCTCTGTTTATTTTGTTACTTGTATTTTCTATTATATTTATAATGATATTGGTTAAGGAAATCTCTCTCCATTCTCTTATTTTAACTGTGATTTTGAGCTCTTGTTTTATGGCATACATAAATTTCATACAGTTACATTTCATACAGTAGAAAGTACTCACAGAACTAGTTTATAGTTTATGCTTATGTTATATTGTCTTCCGGATTGGGCTTATTTCTTTTTTTTTTTTGCCTTTATTTCTCCTTGTTTTTCTAAATGTTCCTTTTCAGTTTTCTAATGTTTAACTTGGGCTGATTTTGCAGATAATTTATTTTGCTTTGATATGATATTGATATTTTTTACTCTTTCTCTGACTTTTCTGAGCCACATTTTGAAAATTTGGCCTTTCAGCATTTTTTCTCTAGCCTGATGATGCTATAGTTAGCAAGTGGGAGAGCCCATCTGAAACTGAGTTGTTTTTGAGAAGTGTTGGTACTGATTCCTTCTGAGATCCCATTGAAGTCCTTGTTCCAGAGTTCAATCTAGCCAATGAATGGTCCATCCTATTTCAAAGGACTTCAATAGATTTGAGCTTTATTCATCCAAGACATATTTTCCAAATAGTCTTCAAGAGTTCATTTGATAGATGAAAAACATAAAATTGAAAAAGCACCTTTGCTTAATGTGAACAACATCTAAAACTATGGGTGAAATAGCCTGGCAAAAGTTCACTACATTCTTGCCTAGAACTCTGGAAAATATGGCACACTCAAACCACAGATATAAGTTATTTTTGAGAAATTTAAGATTTTGATGCATTTGATTGCATTTTCTACAAATGTTCATGTACCATGTTTGTGGAACTTTGGCTGTTTCTGTTTTGTCTATAATAAAGAGAGTTGACTGACTAGTTGCCATCCCCGCTAAAACACAAAAACTACAGCCTTCATTTGGCCTTCATTTAGTGGGTAAAGATCTTTCTAAGTAGTCCATCTTTCTTTTTCTTCACAATGATGCTAGGAAAAATTCCTATTCTTTATTTCTTTAATGTGCTTTTATGATTATTGGGAACATGAATGGCACATCAATGAGTCTCAAATGTTTATAAGTAATGTTACTCATACATGGGTAACAGTTTACCCTTCCATGCATAGAATATATTATCAGCATTATTTAATTTCTTTTATATGAAAGATTGCAATTCATGTGAGTAAACAGATGTGAATTTTTAAGATTCTCTTTGCATTTTGATTCTAGTAATCTTTCATTTAATTTGCAAGGAAATAATCAAAGGGTAGGAGTAAGTATTTTTAAAGAAAAAAAGATTTACATAGATTCTTTTCCTTTTACTTCATCAATGAAAAGTCTTTTTAAAAGAACATGTATAGGCCATTGCTCCAGCGCCAGGAAGGTAGCCTGGGCCCCAATCCACCGTAGAAAGGATAGCCACACCTTCTCCTGCCAGGAGCCATCATTGCTCAAGTGCCAGGAAGTTAGCCATGTGGGTACTCCTGAACCCCCATAACCAGCACCCCATGTGTACTCTCAGACTTCCTGATTATGCCAGTCTTTGGACCCACTCTGCAGAGGCAGAGGTGGTCATAAAGGGTATTTTTCTGAGTTCCCAACATGAACATCTTTAAAGAAAGGATGTGAGAAGCCAGTAGTTAAATGGTATGAAGTTCCACTGATCAGAAGGTTGGGGAACTAAATCTGGGCCTTGCGGCCCAAGGTCAGTCTGCATCATGAGGTTCAGCCATCAGCTAACTGATATCAGGGGTTGTGCATCCTAGCTCTGTCTAAGCCCCAATCCTAAATAGTAAATATACTATATTGAAAAGTTTGTTCACTGCAGACAAGTATTGTACTGTTTCTTTATTTCAATTTAATTCAAATGGTTTAAGGGAGATAGACTAGTGACTACCACAGGTGGTCAGTTTCCAAGTTGTGCTTGATTATAATGTGTTGCTGATTGTATCACTTGGGATGAAGGATTGTGGTTGATTTGGTGAGCTGTTTGTCTGTGGGTCGTTAGAAACCCAGAAGCTAGGGCACTACTATATCAGGAAGATTTGGGTGATAGCCCAGAGATTAAACCAAGGACAGCCCAAAAAGAAATATAAAAATGAGAAAACACTTAAGCAAAACACAGCGACTTCCAGTTCACCAACGGCAAACAGTAGGGCAAATAAGGATGAAAAGGCTGATAGCGAACCACCAGGACACCCTGAATTCAAAGCACAGGAAGTAACAAAACAGATCAATCAGGCTCTAGAAAATTTCAAAACAGAAATAATTTCCCAGATAACCATAGAGATGGTGAGAAAAATGAAAGTCATAATTTGAGACTCTAGAACAGAAACTGACAAAAAAATAGATGAGCTCAGGAGCATGATAGAAGCTATGAAAGCCCAGCATAAGAAAACAATGGAAACAATAAATGCCCAACATAGGAAAGAAATGGAATCCATAAAACAGATTCAAACAGATATCCAGAAGATTAAAAACTCTACTGAAAGTGTACACAACACAATTAAAGAATGTGAATACAGAATCTCATATATAGAAGATAAGATTGCAGTTAGAGACCATGAAAAGAGAGATCTCTTAAAAACAGTAGGTATCATGAGAAATCAATCCAACAACTCCTAAATGATGCAAAGAAGAATAACAAAAGACAGATAGGAATCCATGAAGTAGCAGGAGAAAATACAAATGACATAAAAAAGCTGTTCACAGAATTAATGACAGAAAACTTCCCAAACAGATGGGAAGAATTTGACATTCAGATAAGTAAGGCATTTAGGACCCCAACTAGCCACAATCAAAAAACATCTACACCTAGACATATAATAATCAAGATCCCAGAAACCCAATACAAGAACAAAATACTACAAGCAGTAAGGGAAAAGAAACAAATCATAGGCAAAGGAAAGCCCATCAGAATCACAGCAGACTTTTCAACACAAACCCTCAGGTCAAGGAGAGCCTGGAGTGAGGTATTTCAAGTGCTAAAAGAAAACAACCTACAACCAAGACTGATGTATCTAGCAAAACTCTCTTTCAAAATGGACGGAGAAATAAAATACTTCCACGACAAAGAACACTTGAGAAACTTCATGAATAGTAAACCAGCACTACAAAGAATTTTAAACAATATCCTAGAAAAAGACAATGAAGATCACAACATCAGGAGGCCCAACAGAGCAAATCAAATAGGCAAAGCTAGAAACTAAAAGGAGAGGACAAAAAATAAAAAGAGTCAACAAAAGGCCAATAACATGACAACCAAATAGTCAAGGCAAGAAACTAAAAGGAAAGGGCAAAAAATTAAAAAGAGTCAACAAAAGGACAATAATATGACAATAATAAGTCAGTACATACCAGTTATAACCATCAATGTCAATGGCCTCAATTCACCAATCAAGAGAAATAGACTGGCAGAATGGATTAAGAAGCAAAATCCAACAACATGTTGTATACAAGAAACACACCTAGTGCAAAAAGAAGCTAATAGACTGAAAGTGAAAGGGTGGAAAACAATTCTCCATGTGACCAGAGCACAGAAAAAAGCAGGTGTAGCAATCTTATTTGCAGACAAAGTAAATTTCAAACCAAAACTGATCCTCATATTATTGATATAGGATGGTACTCTATCATACCTCTGTGAATGTAAAATATCTTTTACCTGCTTTATGATACCTAGTAGTAACCATCCTTTATCAGAGTTATATTTAATGATATTACTCTAGAATGTTCTCTTTCAAGATGATGATTAAGATGCTAATAAATAAAATAGTGCCAGGTACCACAACAGCAATAGAACTTTGCTGTTTTCTGGGTATTATGCTTTTCTTTGTCTTTTTAATGGAATGTGCTGAATGTCTATATTTTTGTTTAGATGACTGCAGAACCTGGAAAAGCTGTTGCTGCTATTGATGCATAACATACTGC
>NW_022900950.1:40087551-40120342 GCF_012274545.1 Fukomys damarensis | reverse complement strand
GAGAATCAAGACCTATCATGTAAAGGTACAGGATGCCAATAATGAATGTAACTGTATTGTATACCTAGATTATACCAAAAACTCAAAAAAAAAGAAAAAAAAAACATGTATAACCAAATAAATATAGATTAGACAAGGTGTTTTTCTCAGACTCTAGGTTAGTAAATGATTCATTAGCATTTGTATGTTTATGATTCATATTTGAAAATGAAACCAGCCTTTGCCTAGAAATAGCCAAGAGCACCAGTGCAAATTTAAAATGCTAAGATTTTAATTAAGCAAAGCCATGTATCAAAGAGAATTGAATGGATTTGTAATATTGTATTCATGCCCTACATTCTTTGGGGGGGCATTGTTTCTTTTTTTCCCCCCATTATTTTCTTTAGCAGCTAATAATTATCTTTATCAAGGTATGGCGTCACATGCCTGTAATCTTAGCACTCAGTATGCTAAAGCAGAAGGGTGCTGTGAGTTTGAGCCTAGCCTGGGCTACATGGTGAGTTTGAGGTCATCCTGTAATACATAGTGAGATTCTGTCTCCAAAAAAAAAAAAAAAAGGGTGAGTGCTGCCAGGAAGGTGAGATTGGAAAGCAGCTTGGACATCAGATCTCCCTCTGGACTGCCTGGGCCCAGTCCTCCTGGACCAGGTAGCCATGCCTTCCCCTGTGGGTGCCGCTATTGCTAATCTAGTGCTGGGAGGGTAGCAAGCACCCAACCCCACTCTCAGACCTCCTGATTGTGCCAGTCCTTGGACACACTCCACAGAGGCATAGCTGGTTAGAAAGGGTAATTTTTTGAGCTTGCAAATTTGAACATCTTTAAAGAAAGGGCAGGAGAAACCTGTAGTAGAACTGTCTGTAGTTCAACCCTGCAGGAGGTTGGGAACTCAATTTGGGCCTTGCAGCCTGAGGTCAGTCTGTGTCACAGGGGTATGCCATTGGCTAGCTGAGATAGAGGGATTTGGTTCTGAACATGGATGTACACAATGTGTACTATGACAGCAGAGATATAGTTGAAAAGAGGCCCTTCAAAGTCATTTTTTTCCTTTTCTTTCTTTTCCTCATTCCACTCTGTAAATTCTTTCTGCTGTCATCTTTCACCAACTCAGTCTCTTGCTCCACCATATTGTCCCTCATCTCCCTTTCTGTTCCTGCTCCTGCCCTGACTCAGATTTCTTCTTTTATCATTTTTCTTTTATTTTAATGTTCTTTTTTTCTATTATTGTGCCTCACTCAAGGGTCAGTAGTTTCAAGGGAAAGTGAGCCACTATTGCTATTAAGGGGCTATATTCTTGTCCTTATACTTGCACTCTGTCTAACCCTTTTGAGTTTAATAGTTTCCTAAAGATTGTGTAGTCATTCTGTGTCCTCTGGCTTCACTTGAAACCTTCTCCAGTTCTTTTACTTATCTACTCTTCTCTACCTAACTCTGTCTAGGCCCCCATCCTAAATGGTAAATATGCTATGTTGAGAAGTTTGTTCACTGCAAACATATTTCGGGCTGCTTCTTGATTTTAATTTAATTCACATGGTTTGAAGGTGATATATTAATGAATTCCACAAGTAGTCAATTTGCAGGTTGTGATTGATCCTACTGTGTTGCTTATTGTATTGATTGGGATAAAGGATAGGGATTTATTTGATGAGTTGGTTTCTCAGATATTGTGAAAATGACAATGTCCACGAGTCATTAGAGAATCAAGAGCTAAAACACAACTATATCAGGAAGATTTAATAACCCAGAGATTGACTCAAGGACAAACCAAGAGCAAAAATAATATGAGAAAACACTTAAGCAAGACACAAAGACAGACTTCCAGTTAAGCAATGGCAAGCAGTGGGCAAAGGAAGGATAGAAAGTCTGATAGTGAACCACCAGGACACTCTGAACTCAGCACAGGAAGTAACAAAACAGATCAATCAGGCCCTAGAAAATTTCAAAACAGAAATAATTACCCAGATAACCATAGAGATGGTGAGCAAAATGAAAGTCATGATTTGAGACTCTAGAGCAGAAACTGACAAAAAAATAGATGAGCTAAGGACCGTGATAGAAGCCATGAAGGCCCAGCATGAGAAAGAAATGGAAACAAAGAATGCCCATAATAGGAAAGAAATGGAATCCATTAAACAGATTCAAACAGATATACAGGAGATTAAAAACTCTATAGAAAGTGTATGCAACAGAATAAAATAATGAAAAGATAGAATCTTGGATAAAGAAGATAGGATAGCAGACAGTGCCCGTGAAAAGAGAGGTCTCTTAAAAACAGCAAGCAATCATGACAAATTCATCCAACTCCTAGATGATGCAAAGAGGAATACCATAAGACATATAGGAATCCATGAAGTAGCAGGAGAAAATGCAAATGACTTAAAAAGCTGTTCACAGAATTAATGACAGAAAACCTCCTGAACAGAAGGGAATAATTTGACATTCAGATAAATAAGGCATATAGGACTCCAACTAGCCACAATAAAAAAAAATCTACACCTACACATATAATAATCAAGATCCCAGAAACCCAATACAAGAACAAAATACTACAAGCAGTAAGGGAAAAGAAACAAATCACATGCAAAAGAAGGCCCATCAGAATCACAGCAGATTTTTTGACACAAACCCTCAGGTCAAGGAGAGCCTGGAGTGAGTGAGGTATTTCAAGTCTTAAAAGAAAAGAACCTCCAACCTGCAAAACAGTGTCCTGCAAAAAATGTATCCTGCAAAAACTGTCTTTCAAAAGGGATGGGGAAATAAGATACTTCCATGACAAAGACCACCTGACAAACTGCATGAATACTAAACCAGCACTACAAGGAATTCTAAACAATATCCTACAAACAGACAATGAAGATCACAGCACCACAAGGCCCACCAGAGCAAACCAAATAGTCAAGGCAAGAAACTAAAAGGAAAGGGCAAAAAATTAAAAAGAGTCAACAAAAGGACAATAATATGACAATAATAAGTCAGCAATACCAGTTATAACCATCAATGTCAATGGCCTCAATTCACCAATCAAGAGAAATAGACTGGCAGAATGGATTAAGAAGCAAAATCCAACAATATATTGTATACAAGAAACACACCTAGTGCAAAACGAAGCTCACAGACTGAAAATGAAAGGATGGAAAATAATTCTCCACACGACAGGAGCCCAGAAAAAAACATAGGTAGCTATCTTACTCACAGAAATGCAAATTTCAAAGCAAAACTCATGAGGAGAGACAAAGAAGGCCACTACATCCTTCTAAAGGGAACAATTCAAGAGGAAGAGATGATAATCATAAACATATATACACCAAATATTAATGCCCCCAACTATATAAAACAAATATTAAGTAACATGAAAGACCACATAAGTACTAATACAATTGTAGTGGGGGGCCTAAATACCCCACTATCACAATAGACATATACTCTAGGTAAAAAATCAATAATGAAATACTAGAACTGAACCAAGCTTTTGAACATATGGGCTTAATAGATGTCTATAGAGTGTTCCACCCCACAAAAGCAGAATATACATTCTTTTCAGGTGCACATGGGTCATTCTCCAAGATAGCCCACATACTAGCTCATACAACATATTTGAATAAATGCAAAGGAATCAAGGTCATCCTGTGTATATTATCAGATCTTAATGCAATTAAGCTGGATATCAATAGCATAAGAAACTGTAGGGACTTCACAAACACATGAAAATTGAACAACACTATCCTGAACAATGAATGGATTACAGAGGAAATTAAAGAAGAAATCAGACAGTTTTTTTTTGGGGGGGTACCAGGGATTGAACTCAGGTCCTTGCACTTGCAAGGCAGGCCACAGAACTGCTGAGCTAAATCCCCGGCCCCAAAATCAGACAGTTTTTACAAATAAATGAAAATTACAATACAACATACAGGAATCTATGGGGCGCAATGAAAGCAGTTCTATATGGAAAATTCATAGCACTAAATGCCCACACTAGGAAAACAGAGCGAACTCAAACAACCTAATGATGAATATTAGACTCCTGGAAAACAGGAGCAAGAATAACCTGAAGCTCAAACAAAAGAGGAAATTATAAAGATAAGAGCAGAAATCAATGAAATGGAAACTAAGGAAATGATACAAAAAATAAATGATTCGAAGAGTTGGTTTTTTGAAAGAATAAATAAAATTGATAAATCCTTAGCTAACCTTACCAAGAAAAGGCTCAGATCTATGCAACCAGGAATGAAAAAGGTGAAGTCACAAGAGATCCAACAGAAATCCAGAGGATCATCAATACCTACTTTGAGAAGATGTACTCTGATAAATTGGAAAGCACAAAAGAAATGGACAGATTTCTAGATACTTATGAATTGCCAGAGTTGAACAAAGAAGATAAAAACATTTTAAACACCCCAAGTACAGTCAGTGAAATTGAAAATGTAATTAAAAACTTACTGACAAAGAAAAGCCCAGGTCCTGATGGATTCACAGCTGAATTTTACAAGACATTTAGCGAAGAACTACTGCTACTACTCTTCAAACTTTTCAATGAAGTTAAAAGGGAAGCAATACTTCCAAATTCATTACTGGAAGCAAGTAACACTTTTATTCCCAAACCAGGGAAAAATGCAACTAAAAAAGAGAACTACAGGCCAATCTTCTTAATGAATATAGATGCAAAAACTTTAATAAGATGCTAGCAAACAGATGCAGAGAATCATCAAGAAGATCATACATCCTGACCAAGTCGGATTTATTCCAGGATGGTTCAGCATACATAAGAGAATAACAACAAAAAAAAGCCCAGGTCGTGATGGATTCACTGCTGAATTTTTCAAGACATTTAGAGAAGAACTACTACCATTACTCTTCAAACTTTTCAATGAAATTGAATAGAAGTAATACTTTATACTTCCAAATTCATTCCTGGAAGCAAATATCACTTTGATTCTCAAACCAGGGAAAGATACAACCAAAAAGGAGAACTACAGACCGATCTCCTTAATGTAAATTCATTCCTGGAAGCAAATATCACTTTGATTCTCAAACCAGGGAAAGATGCAACTAAAAAAGATAATTACTGGCCAATCTCCTTAATGAATATAGATGCCATAATTCTTAATAGGATACTAGCAAGCAGAATACAGAGGATCATCAAGAAGATTATCCATCCTGACCAAGTGGGATTTATTCCAGGGATGAAAGGATGGTTCAACATATATAAGTCAATAAATGTAATACACTATATTAACAGATTCAAGGACAAAAACCACATGATCCTCTCAATAGATGGAGAAAAATCATTTGACAATATTCAACACACATTTATGATAAAAACCCTGCAAAAAATTGGAATAGATGGTCTATATCTCAATTTAATAAAGGCTATCTATGAAAAACCAAGAGCCAACATCATATTAAATGGCAAAAAAAAACCTAAAAACCTTCACGTTAAAATCAGGAACAAGACATGGATGCCCACTTTTACCACTTCTCTTCAATATAGTTCTGGAAGCATTATCCATAGCAATTAGACAAGAAAAAGAAATTAAAGCAATAAAGATAGGAAAGGAAGAAGTTAAACTGTCATTATTTGGTGACGATATAATACTCTACATTGAAAACCCAAAAAACTCTACCAAAAGGCTTCTAGACTTAATTGACACTTTTAGCAGAGTAGTAGGATACAAGGTCAACATTGAAAAATCAATAGCCTACTTGTACACAAATAGCAGACTCACTGAGAGAGAAGTTGCAGAAACAATTCTTTTCACAGTAGCATTCAAAAACATGAAGTATCTAGGAATCAACCTAAGAAAAGAAGCAAAAGACCTCTACACCGAAAACTACAGCATTCTGGAAAAAGAGACTGAAGAGTATATAAGAAAATGGAAAGCTATCCTCTGCTCCTGGGTAGGAAGAATCGACATAGTGAAAATGGCCATACCACCAAAACTGCTATACAGATTCAATGCAATGCCAATTGAAATTCCAACACTGTATTTCAGAGAACTTAAAAAAAATCAAAAAATTCATTTGGAACCCTAAGAGATCTAGAATAGCAAAAGCCATCCTAGGCAACAGACATATAGCAGCAGTATAACAATTCTGAATTTGAAACTGTACTACAAAGCCACTGTGATAAAAATAGCATGGTACTGGCAAAGAAACAGACCTGAGGATCAGTGGAACAGACTGGAAGACTCAAAAACAACTCCAGATGTACTCAGCTACTTCATCTTTGACAAAGGAACTGACCATCCCCACTGGAGGAAAGATAGTCTCTTTAATAAACAGTGTTGGAAAAACTGGATCTCAACCTGCCAAAGATTAAAACTAGACCCTTATCTTTAACCACACACTAAATTAAAATCCAATTGGATTAAAGATCTAAATATTAAAACAGAAACACTAAACTTGCTGGAAGGTAAGTTAGGCAGAACTCTGGAAGACATTGGCATAGGAAAAGACTTTATGAACAAATCCTCAGTAGCACAGGAACCAGCAGAAAGAATCAACAACTGGGATCTCATCTTATTAGAAAGCTTCTGTACTGCCAAAGAAACCATCAGCAGAACTAAGAGACAATCTAAAATGTGGGAAAAAATTTTACCAGCTGCTCTTTAGACAAAGGACTATTGTCTAGAATATATAAAGAACTCAAAACAATCAGCCCCCCAATATAAAGACCCAGTTAAAAAGTGGGCATCTGAAATAAACAGACATTTCTCAGACAAAGAAGTAAAAGCAGCAAGTAAATATATGGAAAAATGTTCCACATCACTGATCATTTGAGAGATGCAGATGAAAACAATACTGAGATTCCACCTCACCCCACAAAGAATGGCTGCTATCAAGAAATCACACAATAACAAATGTTGGCGTGGTTGTGGGGAGAAAGGAACCCTTCTCCATTGTTGGTGGGAGTGCAGACTGGTGCAACCACTGTGGAAATCAATATAAAGATACCTCAGAAAAGTGGGACTAAAGGTTCCATTTGACCCAGCCATCCCTCTGCTGTGTATCTTTCCAAAAGAATTAAAAGAACCATATCACAGTGATATATGTGCACCTATGTTTATAGCGGCACAGTTTGTAATAGCTAAAATTTGGAAACAGCCCATTTGCCCATTAGTTGGAAACAGGATAAAGAAGATGTGGTTTTTCTATAAAATGGAATACTACTCAGCTGTAAAGAATGAGAAATTAGAATCATTCATAGGAAAATGGATACAGTTTGAGGATATACTCTTAAGTGAAATAAATAATTCACACATGTGTAAATACCATATAGTTTTTCTGGTGTGAGAAACTGCAATAGTACACAAGATCATAATGAGATCATTAACAATGTGAAACAGGAAGAAAAGGGAAAGTGGGAATATTATGGGAAAGGGAATAAGGGAAAAGAGAAAAATATGAGTGAAAGTGAAAAAATGAAAATAAAGTGTTTGTAAATGGAGAGGGGAGGAGGGGGTGAAGGGAGGGCAGGGGTAAGGGGAGAAAATGAGAACCAAGACATGTCATGAAAATGTGCAAGATCCCAATGATGAATATAACTCTATTGTATACCTAAAATGTACCAATCAACTCAATAAAAAGAAAAAAATGGGGCTGGGTATATAGCTCAGTGTGAATGAAGATCATGGGTTCAATCCCTAGTAGTACAAAAAAATTTTTTTATTTGTCCCAAAACTCTATTAACAGAAGATTATTTGTAAGCAGTATAGTACAAAAAACACATACTTCATGAGTAAAATTAGTAATCTTATTTTTTGATTCATTTTACTCATTTTTCTGGTAATTCAGTTTTTCAGACCAATACTACTGTTTTCCTGAGGGAATAGTGTTGCAACCTCCTTGGGTAGACTCTAAAGCAACTGTTACAAATCAAAGGAGATGTAGAGCTAAAGATATTGCTCAAGTGGATGGCAATTGCCTGTCATATGCAAGAGTATAGGTTCCATTGCCAGCACTGAAATAAAATATTAAAGAAGTTGTAAATTTGGATAGTTTTTATTCAAAAGAGTATAGAGAGGTGATGGTGATTCTTTTAGAGCCTGCAGTGATCCAAACAACCATAAGTTTGCCACCAGTGGTATAGAAGTTGCACAAAACATGATAAAACTAGACTACCATATGTGCCAAAGATCCAGAAATCCTATTCGGTATTTCAGTATGAGAAATAAGTATGTTGAAGAGATGTCTGAGCACCTATGTTCATTGCAGCCCTATTAAAAATCCAACATGTGAAAAAAATCCAACATGTGAATCAATGTAAACTCATAGAATCAGAAAATAGAATGGAATTTACCAGGGGCTTGGGAGAGAGGGGAAATGGAGAGACATTGATCCATAGATATAAAATTTTACTTAGGAATAAGTCTAAGAGATTTATGGTACAACATACTTATAGATTATAGCTAATGATATGTAGTTGAAACTTGTTGAGAGTAGATTTTATTTTTTGAGAGTAGATTTTAAATGTTCCCACCACAAAATAGTATATGAAGAAATGTATGACTATGCTAATTAGCTTGATTTAACAATTGCATAATGAACACAAATTTTAAAATATCCTGTTGTACATAATAAATATACAGTTTTACTTGCCAATTTAAATAATTAATATAAAAATTAAAAGAAGGCAACATATACAGGAGGAAATGTATACACTGTGGTACTCTTCAAGTATACAGCAAGACAGAGGCTCAAACCAGTCTCCCCCTGAGCAATGCCAGGAGCCCAAACTTGTCCTATCTTTTCAAAGCTTGCACTTTCTCATGATTCACTGTGAGGTGCCAGGATCACTTAGCATCAAACCCTTTTCTGATCACTTTACACATGATAATTATTGTGATTTATATTTAACAACTAATATTACCCTCTGAGGGATGTGAATCATTATCCTCACATTCATTAGGTGAGTGGAAGAGCTGGGCTTTACATCCAGTCATTCTGCAGCAGGAGTTTTAGCCACAGCTCTGCTCTTTAAAGTACTTCCTCACCATGGTTGGTACCAAATCCTATCCTTTCACTGTTTCATTTCTGTTCCAACTGACCTCAACCCCATCACCTGTTCCATTATGGGAGCTTCCTGACTGGTGAGAGACTGAATATATAAATAGGCAATGGCCAGCTCCTATATTTAAATGGAATTTTGACCCACACTCAGCAGCAACCTTCTCAGGAAATCAATTTATTGGTCACCAGCCTAGGAAGATCCCTGTTATCCATGACTTGTAGAGAGTCAGATCACTGTCTTTTGCAGTGAGTCCAGGAAGTCACATGACCCCCTTAACAATCAGCTGTGAATGACCAGAACTTGATTACAAACCTATGGCTTCCCTGATTTTTATTCATGTTTCCAACTTAGGACTAACCAGAGAACTCCAAATATTTCCTCTAGCCAATCCAAATGGGACAACCCACTTTGGGTCAGCTTTCCCACCTTGACAACTCCCAGGAAGCACATCTGAGCTTTCCTTGCTTTCATCCTAATATTTCCTGTTGTAGTCAGGGTTTGCAAGGGAATATATGCAATACAGGACACACAGTTTATAGGATTATTTTATAATAGTCACCCAGAAAGTCAAATGCAGAGGAGTGCATGAGATCCAGCCACATATAAGAGACCCAAAGAATCTAGTTGAGGGTCTGGATCCCACAACAATATCCCACCCAAGTCCAGCTGAAGGCTTAGAGTCCAAGGGAATGTCTTCCATGAATCCAACCAGTGGCCTAGAGCCTATGGCAATAACTCACGCTTATCCATATCAAGGATCTGCACTAGGAAGGCCCAAAGGCCAGTGGTAGAAGCCAGAAAACCCGCACTGGTGGGGTGAAGGATTTGTGCCACCAGGTAGAGGGATCTATACTGGATCCAGGAAGTGATGCTCACAGTGAATATCAGGGCTTCCCTGACAAGAACAGCAGCCATTCTCAACAACAGCAAGGCCCCCAGCTCCTTCTCCAACAAGAATAATTCAGCAGCAGGAAAACCAACCATAGCAATCTTCTCTTAGAAAGTCAACAGCCCACAATCTTGCCATCCAGTTCTATTTTTATGTCATTGACAACAATTCTCAGATGAGTCTTCCACACCACAACCATGTTATGTGTTCCTAGTCTCCAAAGCTTCTTCCTGAGGGACAAGCAAAGTTCAGCCATGGGGATAGACAACCCACTTTCCACATTTCCAGCCAGCTTACTGGTTCAGAATTGTTGTAACAATAACATATTGTCATAGCCAATAACATGGTAGTTGAAGGTTTTAGTGAGTATAATTAAATTTGATATCATTACCATCACATAGGTTCCTGCAGTGCAGTTAAAACAACCCATACTAATGCCAAAAAGAGAGCAGAACTGATTCCCAAAGAAAGATTTCAGAATCAAACATGCAGGCATAGAATAAGCAACCCTGCCAGTATGAGAAAGGTTTTACAGTAGGTCATGTCAGCCCTTTTATAGCCTATACATCCCAAAAGTCAAGAAAGAACATGCCTGCATATACTGAAGGCAAAAGACAATGTGAATTACATTGAACATGCAATGAACCACCTAAACTAATTGGATTTTGGAAATATCTATAGATCAACAGCAGATCACTTAATTGCAAATACTTTCACATTTGCTTTTCAGATTTGAAGAACCCCTCAGTACAAACAGCTGAAAGGCTTTGAATTTCAAGCAGCACCTGCACATCCCCAGATACTTACAATGCTCCACTTTCACAGGCAATTTTAAAAGAAGCGAGAAATACATTTAGCTTCATTTTTCTCCATTAATGTCAAGAAGATATGAACTGGGATAGCACAGTTTCCACATAATGAAAATGAAGACAAGACTGAATAAGCACTTCCAGAATGGAGTGACATCTAGGTTTGATTTCACAAGGACAACAGCATTAGAAGAGGACTACTTAGCATCTTAGTTTGGGTATGTGATGCAGTTAGGTCTCACTGCATGGAATAATGCTTGGCACAGAGTAAATACTCTGGAAAAACACTGAATCAAAGGATGGATAGATGGATGGAGTGATGATCTTAAGAACAGAGCCAGCAAGGCCACCACCATCAATCCAGTGCCAGAAAGGTAGCACAAAATGCCCCCGCACTCTCAGACCTCCTGATTGTGCCAGCCTTTGGACCCACTCTGCAGAGACAGAGGTGGTCATAAAGTGTATTTTTCTGAGATCTCAACTTTGAACATCTTTAAAGAAAGGGTGTGGGAAACCTCTAATAGAACTGTGTGGAGTTCAACCATTCAGGAGGTTGGGAAACTCAATCTGCATCTTGCAGCCCAAGATCAGTCTGCATCTTGGGGTTCTGCCATTAGCTAGCTTTGACCAGGGGTCTTTGTTCTGCACATGGCTGTGCATGCTGGATATTATGAAAACAGAGAAATAGTCTGAAAGAGCCCCTTAAAATCCATTTTTTTCTTTCTTTTCCTCATTGCACTCTATAAATTCCTTCCTTTTTCTGTCCTCTTTCTCCAATTCAGTCTCTTGCTCCACCATATTATCCCTCATCTCCCTTTCTGTTTCTGCTCCTGCCCTAATTCATATTTCTTTTTTATCATTTTTCTCTTTTCTTCATTTTCTTTTCTTCTGTCATTCTACCTCACACGGGAGTCACTAGTTTCAAGGGAAAGATAGGTCTTATTACTATTAAGGGGATATATTCTTGTCCTTATACTTTTACTCTGTCTATCTCTTTTGAATGTAACAGTTCCCTGAAGATTGTGTGGTCATTCTATGTCCTGTGGCTTCATTTGAAAGCTTTTCCAATTCTTTTACTTGACTACTCCTCTCATCCTAGCTCTGTATGAACCCACATCCTAAATGGTAAATATAATATATTGAAAAGTTTGTTCACTGCAGACATGTTTTGGACTGCTTCTTGATTTCAATTTAATTCACATGGTTTAAGGGTGATAGACTAGTGACTACCACAGGTGGTCAGTTTCCAAGTTGTGCTTGATCATACTGTGTTGCTCGTTGTATCAGTTGGGATGAAGGATTGTGGTTGATTTGATGAGCTGTTTTCTCTGATGTTATGAATATGAGAATGTCTATGGGTCGTTAGAGACACAGAAGCTAGGGCACTACTATATCAGGAAGATTTGGGTGATAGCCCAGAGATTAAACCAAGGATAGCCCAAAAAGAAATATAAAAATGAGAAAACACTTAAGCAAAACACAGTGACTTCCAGTTCACCAACGGCAAACAGTAGGGCAAATAAGGATGAAAAGGCTGATAGCGAACCACCAGGACACCCTGAATTCAAAGCACAGGAAGTAACAAAACAGATCAATCAGGCTCTAGAAAATTTCAAAACAGAAATAATTTCCCAGATAACCATAGAGATGGTGAGAAAAATGAAAGTCATAATTTGAGACTCTAGAACAGAAACTGACAAAAAAATAGATGAGCTCAGGAGCATGATAGAAGCTATGAAAGCCCAGCATAAGAAAACAATGGAAACAATAAATGCTCAACATAGGAAGGAAATGGAATCCATAAAACAGATTCAAACAGATATCCAGAAGATTAAAAACTCTACTGAAAGTGTACACAACACAATTAAAGAATGTGAATACACAATCTCAGATATAGAAGATAAGATTGCAGTTAGAGACCATGAAAAGAGAGGTCTCTTAAAAACAGTAGGTATCATGAGAAATCAATCCAACAACTCCTAAATGATGCAAAGAAGAATAACAAAAGACAGATAGGAATCCATGAAGTAGCAGGAGAAAATACAAATGACATAAAAAAGCTGTTCACAGAATTAATGACAGAAAGCTTCCCAAACAGATGGGAAGAATATGACATTCAGATAAGTAAGGCATTTAGGACCCCAACTAGCCACAGTCAAAAAACATCTACACCTAGACATATAATAATCAAGATCCCAGAAACCCAATACAAGAACAAAATACTACAAGCAGTAAGGGAAAAGAAACAAATCACAGGCAAAGGAAAGCCCATCAGAATTACAGCAGACTTTTCAACACAAACCCTCAGGTCAAGGAGAGCCTGGAGTGAGATATTTCAAGTACTAAAAGAGAATCACCTCTAACCCAGACTGATGTACCCTGAAAAACTCTCTTTCAAAATGGATGGAGAAATAAGATACTTCTATCACAAAGAACACTTGAGAAACTACATGAATACCAAACCAGGATTACAATAATTCTAAACAAGATAATAGAAAAAGACAATGAAGGCAACAACACTATGAGGCCCAACAGAGCAAATCAAATAGGCAAGGCAAGAAACTAAAAGGAGAAGGTGAAAGAGGCAAAAGAGTCAACAAAAGGCCAATAACATGACAATAATGTCAGTACATATCAGTTATAACCATCAATGTCAATGGCCTCAATTCACCAATCAAGAGAAATAGACTGGCAGAATGGATTAAGAAGCAAAATCCAACAATATGTTGTATACAAGAAACACACCTAGTGCAAAAAGAAGCCAATAGACTGAAAGTGAAAGGGTGGAAAACAATTCTCCATGTGACAGGAGGCCACAAAAAAGAGGGGGTAGCAATCTTATTCACAGACAAACTAAATTTCAAACCAAAACTGATTAAAAGAGACAAAGAAGGCCACCACATCCTTGTAAAGGGAACAATTCAAGAGGAAGAGATGACAATCATAAACATACATGCACCAAAATATTAATGCCCTCAACTATAAAAAAGAAATATTAAGAAACATGAAAAATCAAATAAGCACTAATACAATTGTAGTGGGGGACCTAAATACCCCACTTTCACAAATAGACAGATCACCTAGGCAAAAAATCAACAATGAAATACTAGAACTGAACCAAGCTTTTGAAAATATGGACTTAATAGATATCGATAGAGTGTTCCACCCCACAAAAGCAGAATATACATTCTTTTCAGGTGCACATGGGTCATTCTCCAAGATAGACCACATACTAGCTCACAAAACAGGTTTGAATAAATGCAAAGGAATCAAAGTCATCCCATATATATTATCAGATCCTAATGCAATTAAGCTGGAGATCAATAGCATAAGAAACTGTAGGGACTTCACAAACACATGGAAATTGAACAACACTATCCTGAACAATGAATGGATTACAGAGGAAATTAAAGAAGAGATTAGACAGTTTTTACAAATAAATAAAAATGCCAATACAACATACAGGAATCTATGCTACACAATGAAAGCAGTTCTACATGGAAAATTCATAGCACTGAATGCCCACATTAGGAAAACAGAGCAAGCTCAAATAAACAACCTAATGATGAATCTTTGACTCAGAAAAACAAGAGCAAGACAAATCCAAAGCTTATACAAGAGAGGAAATTATAAAAATAAGAGCAGAAATCAATGCAATGGAAACTAAGAAAACAATACAAAAAAATAAATGAAACAAAGAGTTGGTTTTTTGAAAGAATAAATAAAATTGATAAATCCTTAGCTAACCTTACCAAAAAAAAGGAAAGAAAAGGCTCAGATCCATGCAATCAGGAATGAAAAAGGTGAAGTCACAACAGATCCAACAGAAATCCAGAGGATCATTAATACCTACTTTGAGAAAATGTACTCTAATAAATTGGAAAGCACAGAAGAAATGGACAGATTTCTAGATGCTTATGAATTACCAGACTTGAACAAAGAAGATAAAAACATTTTAAACACCCCAAGTAGAGTCAGTGAAATTCAAAATGTAATTAAAATTTTACCAACAAAGAAAAGCCCAGGCCCTGATGGATTCACTGCTGAATTTTACAAGACATTTAGAGAACTACTGCCATTACTCTTCAAAGTTTTCAATGAAATTGAAAGGGAAGCAATACTTCCAAACTCATTCCTGGAAGCAAGTATCACTTTGATTCCCAAATTAGGGAAAGTCACAACTAAAAAAAGAGAACTACAGGCCAATCTCCTTAATTAATATATATGCAAAAATCATTTAAAAGATACTGCAAACAGAATACAGAGGACCATCAAGAAGATAATACATCCTGACCAAGTCAGATTTTATTCCAGGGATGCAAGGATGCTTCAACACATGTAAGTCAATAAATGTAATGCACTATATTTACACAGTGAAGAACAAAAATCATATGATCCTCTTGATAGATGCAGAAAAAGCATTTGACAAAATTCAACACCCATTCATGATAAAAACCCTATCTATGAAAAACCAAGAGCCAACATCATATTAAATGGCCAAAACTGAAAACCTTCAGGTTAAAATCAGGAACAAGACAAAGGTGCCCACTTTCACCACTCCTCTTCAATATAGTTCTGGAAGCATTAGCCATAGCAATTAGACAAGAGAAAGAAATTAAAGCAATAAAGATAGGAAATGAAGAAGTTAAACTGTCATTACTTGCTGACGATATGATACTCTACATTGAAAACCCAAAAAACTCTACCAAAGGCTTCTAGACTTTCTAGATGCTCACCATCTGGACTACATTTTAGTTTCCCTTTTCATTACTTCAATTACTTTCTTTTCCAGTGATATCTCTCCTCTCTAGCCCTTCTACTTCTACACTAGGGAATAATGACACTTAAATGCTATTATTTCCAGGCACTTAAATAATCCCCTTCTGATTTAATTTGCTGATTTAATCCTCTCACACTTGGTCAGGAGTTGCTGTCTTATACTCATCATTTTACAGATGCTGAAAATCAAGTTTTGAGATATTAATTAACTTGTTCAAATTCCCATGGCTTTAGTGGCAAAACTGTGATTCAGACCCAGCCTCTGTGTCTCAGGAAGTCTGAGTTTTTCAGGGTGATGCCTGCTTTTCCTCTCTCTTTTCTGCACCTTTTTCAGAACCTGCAAATTTTCCTCTCAGTTTCCTCACCAGTTTTTCTTCTCCAAACCATCCCTCCAACCCAAATAGCCATTTTTAAGCCTACATCCAATCATTAATCTTGCTAAGAATCTATCCAATGGCTCAGAATAAATTTAATTTTTGAGGCCTTCAGAATGCCTCCCTATATTTCCCTATTCATCTCCCTGTTTTTCTAACATTATTTCCTGACATACCCAGTTCTCTATCTTCTACCCTCTTTTGCCTGGGGTTACCCTATTTTTTCTCTCTCAGGCATTATGTCCTCCTAGAAGCTGCCCTTTACTTCTCATTCAGGCTGAGGTAAATGCTCTTGTGTGTGTGTCCTTCTCAAACACTCTATGGACCTATACCACTCAATTTCTGTACTCTCTTAAAACTTTTCAAGCAGTTGTTATAGCCAGCCAGTGGCAGATCAGATTATTCTTCCCAATTCTTCATCATTCTCTCACGAAATGACACATCTGCCTCCAATTCAAAGCCTCTCATGGAAGCAGAGTTCTCAACCTAGCCCAGTGGCATTGGTGTGGCTGTGTGTTTTGCTCTTTCCAATGGACTCTGCTCTTTGGGAGAATTTCCCCCTACTCACTGCATTTTGGGGAAATCCATGGGGAAGTCTTGAAACTGTGCTCTTTCTTGTTCCTACCCAGCACAGATAGAAAATCTATTAATGAACCAAATCAGCTTTTAATTCTTTGCTGATGATGAAGGTCACAGATGATCACCTATGTGGCCAGAGATGTGAGTTGAGGAAAACCCAGAATTCAGTACACTCACCACAAGAGACTCAGTCGATACCAGAAGGACTCTGACACTGGGATGGCCCTTCAGAATCTTCGCTTGAGTGAACGGTCCCCTTCCACCTCTACCCCCACCAATCACTGCATGTGAACTCTGCAGGGAAAGGGCATGACTTCAGGCAAGGAGGCCCTCTCCAACTGTGGATGGCTCCCAGAGAAGATGAGAGCTATGACCACTGCATCTGCATAAGTTAAAGGAATAAGTCTCTCAGTCCCATGGAGGAGCTGGACAGGGGAACATACAGTAGTCACCCATCAATGACTTCCAAGGTATGGCTCCCAGAGCAGCATCCCTGGGGAACTTGACACGAACCACAATACCAGCCTCACTCCAGACTGACTTGAGTTAGATACCTTAGGGCAGGGCCCAGGCTGTTTAGGTGATTCTGAAGAACATTAGACTTTCTGGGCTGCCATACTACTCCCGTGTTGGAAGAGTGCGCCATTAGAATGCAGAGATTTGGTGGGGATTTAGCTCAGCGGTTCGGTGACCTGCCTTGCAAGCATAAGGACCCGAGTTCAATCCCCGGTACCAAAAAGAATGCAGAGATTTACTGAATGGTTAATTAGCATCAGAGTATCAACCACCTTATTTTCCATGGTAGTTATGAGGAGACTATGTTCTATAATATCTCTGTGACAGAATCCCATGTGCCCCAGCTGCCCTGCCCCCAGCCAAGAATGTGCTCATCTGTTGTGCTGTGTTGTTCTCAAAAGTGGACACTGATCTACTGGTGCACCAGTCCTGACTGCAGTCTGAAGAAGGAGGATGCAGACGATAATCCACTTTCTTCCACTTAGAGATATCAGTGCTACTTGTCAAGTTGACTATTTCCATTACCTTCCAGGAATCCCTAGAATGCATGGTTTTGATCCAGACCTGCTGTCGAAGGCTCTGCATGTTCACTGGGTGTAGACAAACCAGTTCCTCACTACCCTCAATGATTTTTGTCTGACTGGCTGCCAGCTTTGAGGACACACTCTTTGGCTGCTAATGAGTCCTGCACTCCTTGAAACTCCAGTTTCTCTTCCAACATTCAAGGCAAGCCAGAAAGTCTGCCTATACATGATCTCAGAAGAATTAAGTGCTTTTTGATTACTTATCATCAGCCAGAGTGGAAAGCTGCCCAGGTCATTTTCTTGTCTCCAAAACTTCTGGGTTTCAGGTCCAGCCCAGGTTTTCTGTGGTCAGAGCTGCCTTTCAGATCCTCAGGTAGAAAGAGCCAAGCTTCTGTATCAGCTGAAGTTATGTGGAACAACCACTTAAGATTTATTTTGAGTAAAGAATTATTTTGTCATGTTTACACATCCCCAACAAAAGGCTTAAGTTAAAATGAAACGCAAGTAAACCACATAGCAATTTGTTTGAATACATAGAATTTGTACTCCAATGGAGTAAGGTTCAAATCCTTATTCTATAATTTCCTGTCTGGTGAACATGGGTAAGTTAATTATATTCTCAGTAAAACTGAAATCATGAAAAAGACTTTTTTATCAGAATCTCCTTGAGGCAGACAGTCAAGTTCTTAGCACCAGGTCAGACACATCATAAGAATTTTGTGTATCTTAATGCCATGATCAGAGTTAAGAATTTTATGTGGTATTTTCAAGATATGCTTGCTTCATTTAGAAAGACTTCATATTCTTGCTTCTATGAAAAATGTACATTTAATAATATTCTTTCTCTTGTAATATTTTATTTTAGTATCACAATCACACAATGTATGTAAAATTTTATTATTCTCATTTTAGAGATGAATTAACTAAAGTCAAGCAGAGTGAATCATTACCCACATTGCACAAACTTGGCAGAAATATGAATGGTACCTGAGGCTGGCTGAATTCTATTTGTGCCACCCTAGCTGCAAAGTATAGAAGACAAAGGCCTAATGTATGTTATAAGAGTTCCAGAAATATTTCCCAACTGTTCTGAGGTTTCCTGCCTTTCTGTTTGGAATTAGCATTACTGTGAATGATGGTGGTATGTCAAATCACTTTTTGAAGCTAATTGCCCTTTAATTTATAAATATTCTTGCCAAGATTTTCAGACTTACATGATGTAATTAGTTCCATGTAAAATCATCGAGGAATATTGAGAGACTCAAAAGACTTGAAAAGCTAACGATCTATCAAAAATGAGGATCTGACCATTGCGCTTCCTTGCTGAAGGGCTTGCAATCAAGGGTTTCTAAGTTGTACCTTTACATCATCCAAGGACTGATGCAGAGCTTTCATTCTCCAAGATCCCAATGAAACCAGTCTGGTGAGACCAGGCATAGGTTTGTTTTTTTGTTTTTTGTTTTTTTAATAAAAAGCCTTGGCTGCATGCAACAGAGTTACTTGGGATGTTTATTAGAAATGCAGGCTCCAGGGTTTCATCTCTGTTCTTGGTGAACCAAAATCTGACAACCAAAGACTCTTCATTTTCTCAAGCTCCCTAGGTGCTTCTCAAACTTCACTGTGTATATAGGTCAACTTATTAAAATCCATATTTTGCTCTCATGGGTATAGGGAGGGATGAGATTCTGTTTCTCTAATAGACTCCAAGCTTCTACCTAGGCTGCTTGTCTGGGGGTTATGAGTGGTAAAATCCTGAATAATTCTAATGAAAATGCATTTTAAGTTCCTCCAATGTACTGAGAAGGATCTAAACTGCTTAGATTGGCATACAGAGTGCCCTATTAGTCCTCAGTCCTTGGCTTGGCATACACAGCCTCTACATTACCACCATCTCCAAACACTGCTACCTCTGACTTGTTCTTTAGGCTGCATCAATAACATCTCCAGCACATACACACATACCCCCTTGCATGCAAAAATATCCACTTAGACATCATCTTACATGAGATCTGTCCTCTCCCTCCTCCCTCATCACATCCGTACTTACCTCAGTCCTATCACTATTTTATTGAAATTACTGTTTATGGTTTTCTCTCTCTTCCTTTAAATGTCAGTTCTATAAGAATTTAGGAAGAGGGCATTTTGAAGCATTCGTCTCAGTAGCAGCAACATATAGCATAATATATTAATAAATACTTATTAAATGATGTACCAAACACAAACCTTATTACTGTCAAAATCAAAGAAAATCATCTTTTGAAGGTTTGTTGCCCCTACTCCAATTTATGAAATTATTTCTATGCAATAAGAGGTGTTTAAAAAGTCCTGCAATCATTATTCTTTGCTATGGCCACTTAATTATTATCAAGCATTTCTATGAATCCTCTGAATGGTATTTTTTTTCCAAATTGCTCTTACAGCCAATAATTTACTCCAAGAAAATAAGCCAGCATTTAGAAGGCCCCTACTGTCATGATTAATTCCAGCACCACTTTCTCGTGTCTTAAAAGAGGACATAATCTAGCATTGACCTGGGAGCAGGGCAGTAGTTTCACAGACAGCTGAATGGGAAACATTGATTAGCACAGTGCTCGTTAGAGGCTTCTTTTCAAGATTACTTTCAAACCTTGGGAAAGGGTGGCAAAGGGCAGAGACAGCAGCTTTGTTAGCAGTGGTTTCATCCATCACATTCATAACCAGCAAAGAGAGACTGATGACAGAGTGTGGCCCGCAAGGTTGGGCTGTTCATGCCCTCCTCGCTGTGCTTCTTGCTTCAAAAACATCCTCTAAGTTGTTTACTTTGGAAAGCAAATATTGATACTTCCTGCCCGTGACATTTTCATTACATGCTGGCTCCTTGATACACATTCTTTGCTTAATTACTTTCCTGCATCTCCTATTCTGAAACTGGGGTGGGTGGGGGGAATTTAGCATTGTAGAAATTCACTTAGATTCCCAGTCTCCTTCATTGCAGGTAATATTTACTATGGCCTGAGTGTCCCTGTAAATTCATTATTGTAATCCTCACTGCCAAGGTGGTGGTACTAAGAGGTGGAGATCTTGGGGGAGGTGATTAGGTCATGAGGACAGAACAAAGGGCCCAAGGGAGCTTGTCTGATTCTTCCACCATGTGGAAAGGGAAGGGGGCCCTCACCAGATGTCTCTTGCACAGCCCTTGACCTTGGACTTTCTGGCCTCTAGAACTGTGAGAAATAAATTTATGTTATTTCATAATGGTATTTTGTCATAGCTGCTAACTGCACTGACAGTGTTCTTAAATAAATCTGAAGGTATTTGGTGTTCCTCATCTTTCCTAGCTGAGCCAAGGGTTTTGCTGAGCTGGGACATCTGTGTGATTCAAAGAAGCATCCAGCCCAAAGACCTCTTTCCCTCTGAGATCCCTGAACTGGCTTCCTGGGATCCTTGAAGAGTCTTCCCAGGCATAGACTGGGGCTTTCTAAGGCTTAACGCAAGGCTTTGCTCACTCTCCATCCACCTAGCCCATTTAAATAGAAGAATTACATGTGCCAGGACACATGAATGAGATTTCGAGTGGTGGGCTCTGGCTCTGGTTTCCAGACCCACCCCACGGCTCTACAGCACTTTGACTTGGCTGATACAACTAACCCACTCCCCCTCCTTCACTGCTTGAAGAAAAGAGCTTCTATTAATCATGCATCTGTATTTCTTAAGGCTTTAAAAAGCGTCACATATGTGCATCATGTCAGGCCTTTAAAAATGCCAGTGAGTTACAAGATGATTCCTGCTGTTACTCAGCAGCACTGGATCAGAACTATGCCAAACATGCCTAAAGTGGCAGTACAGTGATGCCATCTCCCAGCACCTGCTACTATAAGCTCTAGAGCCCACCTGTTCCCCTTCCGCAGGTGCCCTTGGGTGTAATTGAGTGATTCTCAATCCTAGACACAGAATAAAGCCACCAGGGATAAGCTGTTAAAACGTAATTCACTCCCAGGGATTTTTAGCTAATCGGTCTCAGGGGATCCCAAACACATTTTTGGAACAAGTGACCCTGACTGAAGCCAAAGGGGAGCACCACTGAGCACCAAACTCTGTTCTTTGTAGGTTATTTTCTGGAGCATGAATTTTCTCCCTGTTAATCCTACAGTCATTAGCTTCATATAAATTCTACCATTATCCTGTCTTCCTCATCAGAAACTAGAATTTTCAATTTAGTGGATTTTTCTCCTAAAGGAGTTTTCCAGTTTCTGAACCTTCCTATGTTTAGTGAGGACCATACCCCTTCATTCCTATGTTCACTAAGCCTCTTCCCCTGAGGTTTGGACAGCGAGAGCTTACTTCACACATATAGTGTACAGTACTTACTTTCCCAGTGCTATGGTTTGGATGGTGAATGTTCCCCAAAGGCCCATAGTTTAAAGGCCTGGCGCCCAGGGTGGTGCTTTTAAGAAGTGGTGGAACCTTTCATAGCTGGAGCCTAATAGCTGGTTCTTAGGTCACCAAGGATGTATGATTTGGAAAGGTATCTCTCATGCAATTCCTTGACTTCTTGCAGGAAGACTTAGAAAAAGAGCTAGCCCAGTACGCACGCACACACACACACACACACACACACACACACACACACACACACCTCTTTATGCCTGCTTCTGGTTGGAGATGTAATCACTTGTTCACCCCAACTCCCACCAATCCGATAGATATGATCACAACTAGGAAGACCTTTGCCAGAACTGATCCCATACAGGTATCACACCCTTAAACCTCCAAAGCTGTACATCAAATAAACCGCTTCTCTGTGTGAATTTAGCTGCCTTGTAGTAACACAAAGCTGACTAACACAGGAAGCATTCCTTGCAGGTGATCATGGTCATGTTATCTGGCTCCACCAATCTGACTCACACTTCTAGACTGACATGAGAACCATTAAGGAAAAGGACTTCTGGAGACCATGGTGGTGGTCATCCTGAGTCCAGGACACTGTGTCAGAGAAAGAGCTTCCCTGCCCAGTATTTAGCAGTTGCTGAGCAGTATCTTCACTTAACTGGTTTCCATAGTGATTTTAGCTCTCATTTTTGGCTGCAGACCCTCAGAACTGGCTCTCTTACTGATTGTGAGCACACACTACCCATTTGAAAAATTCCTTTCTCTCCTACATCAGCCAGTCTCTGTAACTAAGAACCAAGGCTTGTTCATTGAATCATAAACCTTTAATGACCTTTAATGCAAGATATCACAAACTATTCTTAGAGGAAAAGCTCAAAGGAGTGTTGTATACCCAAACCCTCTACTAAAAATCCAAAGATCCTATTTGAAACTGTATTCTCATTTTCTTATCTCTACTCTCTTTCCATTTAGTGAAAAGTAAATCTGGCTAATTGACCTTTAATTTTTTGTCATCGATCCGCAGCCTCCCTCAGAGCAGCCTCTGCTACTGGCCCACCATTGAGCTGCCCCTGATTTTTATCACAAGGTGACTGCATCATCAAAATAGGAGCTGGAGTTAGAAGTCTTCGTGCCTTTACTGGACTGCATCTGTGGACATAGACTTCTTTTTTGTAAAACCAGGAGTGAGATGTCCTAAAAGTCTTTATTTACTTTATGAGAAAAAGAAGAAATGATGTCTCACTGCTCTGTAAAGATTTATTAGTGGGTGCCCACCCAGGGTACAGAACAGGTATAATTTTGAGGACGAGCCTGAGTGGAAGGGTGTAGTGGGGACTGTTGCTATGTGGTGTATCTTAAAGCTTTCTCCCATCCATGCTTCACGGATGACTGAACCCTAAAAGGCATGGAATGAAGGTTCATACAGTACAGTTTTCCTGAGGGTGTGGGCTGTAATTATGAAGAGAATCAAATCTTATCTTGTGCTCCACCAGAGCACCTTCATTCCAGGGCAAGGGCAAGTCACCAGTTTTCCATTCAAATACCTAAAGTACATTCAACTACTCAGCACGTACTGACCCCAATTAAGAAAGCTAACAGGGAAACATTCTGCAACTGGTTTCCAAAAGGCATGGCACTTTCTTACAGATTTCTTTAGAAATATCGATGATGGTAAAAGCTGATAGAAAACTTATGCTAGAGAAAGAAGGCCTGGATCTTTCTGTAGTTTGCTCTCTGGAGTACTGGCAAGCACTTTTGATCCCTGTGATTCTAGGAAATCCTGTTTTTCTCAAAAATTTTGATTTTGGGGTGATGATCTGATAGACTAAAAACCTTGAACCAAAAGCTTATTTCAGAGAAAGAAATATGTTGGTGCTCACAAAGTAGATAGACTCTGTGCTTTTTTATGGCAATGATATTATTCTAATATTTTTATCTGAGTATTTGGACCAATGAATGGCCAATACCGACATTTGGCACAGTGTGTGAATAAAACTGAGTAAGTAAGGATGGATGAAGGAAAGAGAAAGAGTAAGGAATAAGGGAAGAAATGAAGAGAATGATTGATCTCTACACAAATGTAATTAATAAGATTAAAAGTACCCATTATAGACTTTGACATGATAATTTCAGTGATTAAGATCATGATATTTCATATCAACAACTTTTCAACCTTAGATATATCACAAAAGCTATTAGATCAGGAGACAAAATATTTCAGATCTATCTCTATATTATATTATGTTCTGAGCCATTAGTTTAATCTCCCAGCATTTCTGCTTCTATATTCAGAAAACAACTGAGATAAATTGCTTAATATCTTAAATTTCATCCAACATTAATGTTCCAAGATTTTGTTAACTATTTGCAGTTGAAAATTGAAAATGCAAAGTGGCATAAAGCATATTGTTAGAAATTAATACCATCATTTGAATTTTTCATTTATGTATTTTTAATAGACTTTTGCTATAGGCATGAATGTTTTTAAAAATCTTCAGTTTGCTTTTGAAGTATAACAGTTAATGATACTCATCTGGAAAAGAATGTAGAAATAATAATGCCAACTATAGAGAAAGGAATATTTTAACAAGAGATAATAGGGTAACTGGATATTCTGTAGAAAAGAAGTAAACTTTGAGCTTTATCTCCTTTTCTGTTTCAAAATTTGTCCTCAAATTCTTTGATCCTCTTCTCTTAAAATGGTACAAATTCCTCCCTTTTCCATTGAGTCTAGACTGGTTGGATTTAAGAGACTCGCTTCTAGTGAATAAAATACGGTAGAAGTGATACTGAGTTTCTTTGGATGAGTTATAGAGGACACCTTGGCTTCCTTTCACTAGTTCTTGCTTAGATAATTTGTTCTTGGGAAGCCAGAAGCAAAGTTATAAGGACACTCAGCCTTGCAGAAATGTTAAGAAACTGAGGATTTCTGCCAACAGCCATGACAGTAAGTCATCCTGCAAGTGAATCCTTCAGTCCTGGTCCAACCTCTGAACACTACAGCCATGTCCAAGAGTTTGCTGCAACCTCACAAGACCCTGAGTCAGAAAAGCTCAGCTAAGCCATTCCCGGATCCCTGACTCTTAGGAACTGTATGAAATAATAAATCTTTGTTACTTTAGCTGCTGAACTTGGAGTAGTTTTTATACAACAATAGATAACCAAAATACTTTACAACATACATAAAATTTAAGTCACAACAAATGATAAACCTAAAAACTTAAGGCTATAAAGCTTCTAGATGAAAACAAAGGAGAAAATCTTTGTGATCTTGGAGTAGGCAAATATTTCTCAGAACATAGAAAATATAAACTATAAAAGAACAAGTAAAATGATCCTTTATCAAAATCAATAACTCTGTTTATCTGTAGACACTGTTAGGAATGAAAATAAAGCCACAGATTAGAAGAAAAAAATTATATATCCACATTTATGTTTGAAGGACTTGTATTGAGAATACATAAAGAAGTCAATTATATATATATATATATGTCTGATAAGCACACAAGTAGATTGTCTATATTATCAATAATTTGGGAACTCTAAACTAAATTCACAATGAGATACCTCTTATATCTACTAGAGTAAGTTAAATGAAAAAGACTGATAATATCAAGTATTGGTGAGGATGTCAAGCAAATGGGATGCCCATATACTTTGGAATATAAAACAAAATGAATATAATATATATGTCTGATAAGCACACAAGTAGATTGTCTATATTATCAATAATTTGGGAACTCTAAACTAAATTCACAATGAGATACCTCTTATATCTACTAGAGTAAGTTAAATGAAAAAGACTGATAATATCAAGTATTGGTGAGGATGTCAAGCAAATGGGATGCCCATATACTTTGGAATATAAAACAAAATGAATATAAAATATAAAGAATATAAAATGATAAGACCACTTGAAATCTCTTAAAGTGTTTTGAAAAAATATCTAACTTATGACTCACTCCTGAGATACTTACCCAAGAGAAACAAATACAAATATCAGTACAAAATTTGTGCATAAATGTTCAAGAATACCCATAATAGCAAAAAACTAAGCAAACCAAATATCCAAAGATAGGTGAACAGATGAACAAGATAAGGTATATCCACATGATGGAATGCTATTCAACAACAGCAAGAACTCTTCTTACACATAATAACACAAGTGAATTTCAAAATCACTATGTAGAATAAAAGAAGACTGGGAACAAGAAATATTTATTATATGACCCAATTTATGTCAATGTTAGAAAACACAAGCTAACTTACAATAACAGGGAATAGATCTGTAGTTGCCTGTGATCAAGGTTAGAGGGAGGAATGGGCTGCAAAGGAACACAAGAACTATTTTCAGAGTGATGGAAGTGCTGCACACTTTTGATTTTGATAGTAGTTGGTGTATACTACTCACCTATCAAGACATAAAAAATACATAATTTAAATGAATGTAGTATATTCTCCATAACATGGATTTGATTTGAAATTAATAATAATGCCCACTTTTGCATTTCAGTTCTGATAACCTCATGGTATAGATTTGTAATGTTATAGGTTAGTATACTACATGTCACATAGTGGCCCAAATGACTGTCAAATGACTTCAAGTTCAGATAACTATTAAGGACTTTAGAAGCCTTTTTATAGTCCTGAGTTTTACTTCACAGATAACTATGAACTTGTTCTTAAAACGACCTCATTTCTGCTCTATCAGAAGTGACCATTTACAACATTTTAATTGCCTGGGAGCAATTACATTTTTTTTTTGTGGACTCCATGTTTTAAAATAATTTAAATAGCAAACTTTGCACTTTAAGAAAGTTACTTTCTCTTCTTTTTTCTTTCTTTCCTCCCTCCTTCTCTCCCTGTCCTCCTTTTTTATAATTTTCCAAATACATGTATTATAATTGTCTAATCAATTAATTGTACTAGTTAAGAGGGAAGGCTCTAAAATCAGACTTGCTGGATTTGAATATCAACTCCACCATTTACTATGTGGGAAAATTATAAATCTTCCTGAGCCTTTGTTTTCTCTCTGTAAAATGGAGACAAAAATAGTGCCTATATTCTCAGTTGTATAAGGATTAAATGAATAATTTATAATTTATAGAAGTTCCTTCCCATAGTACAATGCACAGAAAGGACAATAAAAAAGTAGGTTTTTGTGCTTTGACACTTCTGACCAGAATGTGACACATTACTGTCCTATTTAGAACAATGTTCATTAAAATTATAATAATTTCCACTTATCTATGGCTACCATGTTCCTTACCATCTACAAATCAAATTTTACTTTATCTGAAAACACTTTAGCCAGATAAATATTATTTACACTTTCTCAGTGGGGAAATTTAAAATCAGAAGGATAAAGAATTTTCACAAGATCATATTTTTCTACACGGAGAAAAATGACTCAGCTTCAAGTGGAGCCCAAATCTTTTGGGTTCTAAAATGCATTCATTCTTTCTACACTGTACTTCTCCAAATAGAATTATGGCCCACAGTCAAGAAACACATTATTTAGCTAGACTGTGCAATCTCACTTCACACAAACGAGCTCTTTTCACCAAGCTCTCTGAAAGTTGTGAATCACACTTGTACCACTCCCTTACACACACACACACACACACACACACACACATACACACACACACATGCACACACACTGTGCTATCTTCACTTGAAGCCACAAGGGAATTTTTGACTTAGAGATCAAATCCATACCCATACACATAGATTCACTTCCTGGCTAAACAGTTAGATATGCAAACCTGAACATTCTGAAGCACTGTTGGTTCTCCTCGTTTAATGGCATACTAGGATTGGAAGATAAGTTCCAGAGAACTTTCCTTCTGAATTAATGAAGATCACACTGACTGTGGCATTACTGGGAATCTAGCCCTAGGAATGAAGCCCAGGGCCTCATCCTAGAAGCAAGAATGTGGGTTGAAAGGGAATTGATTCTTTTCATGAATTCTTATCTGTCTTATATACTTTAATGCAAATGATTTTTGATCATCACTAGGGACTAAAAACATGGTTTAAGAAAAGTAAACATCTTCTCATTTAAAGTCAGATTTGACTCTTAGAAGGTTTGCTATGCTTTTTAAAATTTTAAATCCATTTGTCAATGTGTCTCTGGGCAGCCGCTTTTAACTTTTTCAAGTCCTCTGAAGAGGAAAAAATTTCATTTTAAAAAATGTCAGAAAAATCAATGGAGCTCCAAAACAAGTTACTGAGTGTTTGGTCTCTCAGAGGCTTGTCACAGAGGACAAGATGCCTGAGCTGCTGTCATCTAAAGCTTTTGAAAGCAGGTAGCTAATTAACGTACAAATGAGCTAAAATTTTTTAAGTTATGTATTAGCTCAAAGGAAGATACACTCTGAATAGCAAAGTGATGGGATTCCTGATGAGGTCAAATACAGCCTTTCTCTTGGTGGCTATGCCTGATGGCTGAGCAAGGATTTTGAGATGGGAGTGTGGGCATGTGACAACAAACTTGGCCCTAAGCAGCTACCAGTGGTACACAGCACTTAGACTCATAAGGAGAGAAAATGATGATGAAGGCCGGGAATTTAGCTCAGTGGTGCCACACCTGCCCTACAAGTGCAAGGTCCTGAGTTTGACCCCCAGTACCAGAAATAAAAGAAAAGAAAGAAAGAAAGTCAAGAGGCAGCTATGCCCATCTATATCCAGTCTATATGTAAACCATGCTTCCCTAAAAGTGAATCCTTCAGAGAACAGGATATGTAGTCTTTAATTAGAAATGTATGAATTGACCATGTGAAATAGGAAGAAAAGGGCTAAAGGTGTAGGTAAAGTAGGAAGGGTAGGGGAAAGGTAATAAGGGAAAAGACAAAAAATATGAGAAAATGAAAAAATGGAAATAAAGTGTTTGTAAATGGGGAGGAGAAGAGGGGGTGAAGGGAGAGCAAGGACAAGGGGAAAAAAATGAGAACCAAGACCTGTCATGTAAAGATACAAGATCCCAATAATGAATGTAACTGTACTGTATACCTAAAATGTGCCAATAAACTCAATGAGAGGGAAACAAAGAAATTTATGGCAAGAACAATTGTAATCAGAGCCCAGAAAAAATCTACTCTGGAATATAGATCACCCTTAACAGATATCCTACCTTTCCCTGAAAGAACCATCAGAACACACTGGTCAGGGAGATGGCAAGTCTTTTTTTTTTCTGAGCATTTGGCCCACAGTGTCACTCATAAACATAACTCTGAGACATTTCCCTTTCCTGCCTGAAGGATCACTCACAAACAAGGAAGAGAAGCACTATAGATTGACTGTGTATTTCTTCCCAAAAATTCATATGTTGAACCCTTAACCCCAGAGTAATAGTATTTGAAGATGGACCTTTTTTTTTTTAACCAGGAATTGAACTTGGCACCTTGTGCTTGAGAGGTAGGTGGCAGAACCACTGATCTAAATCCCCAGCCCTACCATGGGCCTTTTGAGAGGTCACATGGGTGGAGCCTTAATGAATGGAATTAATGCCCTTATATAAAAAAAAGGTACTCAATACCTCCCTCACCCATTCTAGCAAGTGAGGACAGGATGAGATAGTAGCCCAAATCAAGTGGCATATTGAGCTTGATCTTCCCAGCCTGTAGAACCGTGAGCAATAAAAGTTGCTCATAAAACACATAATGTGTGGTATTCTGCTGAAGTAGCCCAAACTGACTAACAAGGAGATAATTCCACACTGCAATATGTGACAGGAACAGAAAACACAGTGGAGGGGAAATGCCAGATTGTATTTGCTGGTGTAATCTCGAGGAAAGAGTTATATTTTTCTCAGCCTTTGCTCCTTGGTTGTTGGATTGGAGAAAGCCTCATTCATCTCTTAAAAATTCATGAAGCCTTCAGATGTAGTCTCACCTTCATATTTCCTAGTACTTCCACCCTTCTTTTGAAAGTCTTCCAGCCCCCTTCTTATCCTTATTTCCCAAAAGTCATCTAAACCAACTTTAATCGCTCATTCCATAAACATACATTGTTTGCCTTCCATGTCTTGGGACCACTGGAGACTCAGTGAAAAATAGCACCATCTACTGGAAGTAGGGAAAAGAAGCTGGAGTAAACATCATGCCCTGAGAACAAGGGATCAGTAGAGAGATAGGCTGGCTGTGCTCTGGAGCTCAGAGAAGCCCTAACTCTGCTTTACATGCTCAGGCAGACTTTCTCGGGAAAAAGACATTAACCCGGGTCCCAAAGGACTAAAATGAGGTAATCAGGATCAAAGAATTAAGGAAAGCCCTGGATGGAAGAGAATTTCAGGCAAAAAGAAACAGCATGCTCCTCCAAAACTAGAGCCCTCTGTAACATCTATATTGCACTTTTATCCTGATAAATAGTCTTCCACCGATCACATTTCACGTTTTTATAATCAAATTGTTTCGTGAAGGACCAGCTAATCACTCACTTTTTGCAAAAATATTTATGGAGCATGTAGTATATGGTGGGTGCTGTGTCAGGTGGTAAAAGAAAGAGATCTCTTTGGTCATGACTACTAGAAGAAATCATGCCCAAGTCCATAAACACAAATGTTTTCAATGTTTTTATAAAACTGGAAATTTTAAAAGTGAAATAAGATAGGAAGACAAGAGGAAGTAAGAGTTATTATTGAAAATAAAGTATGATAATTTTCTAAATGTAAGGTCTGATGTGAAAACAGATACTGAAGTGGGACAAGAAGGAGAGAGGAACAGAAGGGACTTGAAGCTTTGTTTTCCTGGGATGAAAGAGGCAAAAAAAAAGTCAAGGATAATGCTGAGGTTTTAGTTTAGTTTAGTTTTGTTTTGTTTTTTAATGTGTGTGATCAGAATGTTATGCAGAGGATTCGCATGTAGCATAGAAAAGAAATGTAAAAAAGCTCCAGGTGTCTTAAATTTAGCCACAAAGCCAAAGACTGACAGCAGCACTTTGTAACTGTGTTATTACATACTCCGAATTCAAATCTAAAGCACGTTGAAAATATAAATCTTGGGAACAACCTAGCACCTAGGCAGCTGTAACATTTTCCATGTTTTCTGTAACATAAGTGTAAATGGCATGCCTCAGGCACCAAGTTAAAAGCCATATCCAGGGTAAAAACTGGATTCTCATTATTTAAACACCAGATCATGCCTTTTTTCCCCAAATAGATTGTACTTGTATCCCTCTTGACTCATTGGACCAGACACTCATCTCTTCCACAATATGGGAACTATTCTCAGAGAATCGTAGGATGAAAATCTGGCCCCCAAAGAACAGCTCATGTTGTTCTTTGAGGTGCATAATGAAGAGCATGGACACATTTTCAGAGGTTTCAAGGCAAGAATGAGAGATCAAAAATCTAATCCTGGATCCACCATGTTTCTCTTCTCTTCCTCATTGCTTATATTAAGGAGAGTTAATTAAACACACCAAATGTTTGTTAGGGACAGGGCAAGGCAAATCAATGGCATGAAATCTTATCAGATGGCAGTAACCTGCTCAGGCAATTGAACATATAAATGAGAACACTGTAATTATATGAATACTTGAGGCTAAGAGTAAAAGTAACAACTCCTCAGGAGTGGCTTAAATTACTCCCTGTAATATACTCCAAAGTCCAATCCCTGCTTCATTGTGATCCAGCTGGCAAATGGGCTTCCATACATAGAGCACTGAGTCCCAAAAAGGAAAAGATGAGGATTTATTTTAGCCTGCTGGCTAACATTTACTTTCTCAGGCTGTGCCTACCCCTGGAAAAAGTAGTCTGCTTTCTGAGCTGTTTCAAACCCCACAAGTCTAGTCATAACTTCAAGGAGGATAGTGTCATTTAATCTGTGGAGGTGTCAAGCTTTACTTTATCCATTCTTTTAAAAACATACATATGTTAAAAGACTTCAACCATAAACTAATATGATGAATTTCAAGGGAGAGAAAATGTATGTCATGTAAGTTCACATTTAACAGAGAAGTTTAAAAGGCTTAATTTATAGAAATGTTGCAAAGGCAATATGACCATAGAACTGTAAACAAACCCTTCCACTGTACCTGATTTTAGCAAAGGGTGTCCTCTGACAGCTGGGCATAACAGGGCTTGAAGCATCCAAAGGGGTCAAGGCCCAGCTACAGGCTGTTCTCGTCACTGACAAACCTCAATATCCCCCAGCTGTGTTCCTCGTCTTGCTTCCCTCCTCAGCCTGGACCTGTGAGTTCTACAGAAGTAGATAAAAATGTCTGAAGCATTAAACACATTGGTTTTAAAGATCAACACATCCATGTAAAACCCCATGGGCCACATAGCACTTGGCTCTTACACAGCTCTGGTCCAGGCCCAGCTGTCAGCTTGTCTTGGATCTTCACATACAACAACTCCAGAAGACAGAAGCATACAGAACTTGCACATTCTGCAGAGTACTCAGCACCTCTTGAGGGGAGCAGAATAAAATTGAAGGCAGAGGAGAGGAACTTAATTTAAAAACAAAAACAAAAAAAACTTATTCTCCTGTACATAAAACTTCTTAACCTAGAGGCAAATACAATATGAACAAATAAAAATGAACCTGAAGGACTGAGGATATAGCTCAGTGATGCAGCCCCTACCCATCAAGGGCAAGGCACTGGGTTCAATTTTTTTTCCAGCTTTAATTGAGTTTATTGGTACATTTTAAGGATACAGTACAGTTATATTTATTGTTGGGATCTTGTACCTTTACATGACAGGTCTTGATTCTCATTTTTTCCCCTTACCTCTGCCCTCCCTTCACCCCCTCCTCCCTTCCCCAACTATAAACACTTTATTTTCATCTTCTCATTCTCTCACATTTTTTTCTTTTCCCTTTTTACTCTTCACCTAGCCATCCCAACTTCCCTACACCTTTAGCTCCTTTCTTCCCATTTCTAAATGTCAGGAATCTTATTAGAATCTTATGCATTGTTGCAGAATATTCACACCAGGGAAA
>NW_022900950.1:40081843-40084639 GCF_012274545.1 Fukomys damarensis | reverse complement strand
ATTTAGCTATTACAAACTGTGCCGCTATAAACATGGGTGCACATACTTCTCTGTGATATGATTCTTTCAGTTCTCTTGGAAAGATACCCAACAGAGGGATGGCTGGGTCAAATGTAACCTCCAGTCCAAGCTCTTTGAGCTATCTCCATATTGATTTCCATAGTGGTTGCACTACTCTGCACTCCCACCAACAATGGAGGAGGGTTCCTTTCTCCCCACAACCCAGCCAACATTTGCTATTGTGTGATTTCTTGATAGCAGCCATTCTTTGTGGGGTGAGGTGGAATCTCAGTGTTGTTTTCATCTGCATCTCTCGAATGACCAGTGATGTGGAACATTTTTTCATATATTTTCTTGCTGCTTTTACTTCTTTGTCTGAGAAATGTCTGTTCATTTCGGATGCCCATTTTTGAATCGGGTCTTTATATTTGAGGGGACTGATTGTTTTGAGTTCTTTATATATCCTTGATAATAGTCCTTTGTCTGAGGAAGAGCTGGTGAAAATTTTTTCCCACATTGTAGATTGTCTCTTAGTTCTGCTGATGGTTTCTTTTGAAGTACAGAAGCTTTTTAGTAAGATGAGATCCCAGTTGTTGATTCTATCTGCTAGTTCCCGTGCTACTGAGGATTTGTTCATAAAGTCTTTTCCTATACCAAAGTCTTCCAGAGTTCTGCCTAACTTACCTTCCAGCAAGTTTAATGTTTCTGTTTTAATATTTAGATCTTTAATCCATTTGGATTTTAATTTAGTGCATGGCGAAAGATATGGGTCTAACTTTAATCGGTGGCAGGTTGACATCCAGTTTTTCCAACACCATTTATTAAAGAGGCTATCTTTCCTCCACTGAGGATGGTCAGCTCCTTTGTCAAAGATGAGGTAGCTGAGTACATCTGCATTTGTTTTTGTGCCTTCCAGTCTGTTCCACTGATCCTCAGGCCTATTTCTTTGCCAGTACCATGCTGTTTTTATCATGGTGGCTTTGTAGTATAGTTTCAAATTGGGAATTGTTACACTTGGTGCCATGTGTCTGTTGCCTAAAATGGCTTTTGCTATTCTAGGTATCTTATGGTTCCAAATGAATTTTTGGATTTTTTTTTCTAGTTTTGTGAAATATAGTGTTGGAATTTCAATTGGCATTGCATTGAATGTATGTAGCACTTTTGGTAGTATGGCCATTTTCAATATTTTTATTCTTCCTACCCAGGAGCAGGGGATATCTTTCCATTTTTTTTATATCCTCTTCAATTTCTTTTTTCAGAGTGCTATAGTTTTCAGTGTAGAGATCTTTTATTTCTTTTGTTAGATTGATTCCTAGATACTTCATTTTTTTGGATGCTATTCTTAAAGGAATTTTTTCCCTTATTTCTCTCTCCATGTGTCTGTTATTTGTGTATAAGAAGGCAAAATTTTGGATATTCACCTTTTATCCAGATACTCCACTGAATCTGTCAATTAAGTCTAGAAGTTTTTTGGTGGAGTTTTTTGGATCTTCAATGTAGAGTATCATATCATCAGCAAATAATGACAGCTTAACTTCTTCCTTTCCTATCTTTATTGCTTTAATTTCTTTCTCTTGTTTAATTGCTGTGGCTAATGTTTCCAGAACCATATTGAAGAGAAGTGGTGATAATGGGCATCCTTGTCTTGTTCCTGATTTTAACATGAAGGTTTTCAGTTTTTGGCCATTCAATATGATGTTGGCTGATGGTTTTTCATAGGTAGCCTTTATTAAATTGAGGTATAGACCATCTATCCCAATTTTTTGCAGGGTTTTTATCATGAATGGGTGTTGAATTTTATCAAATGCTTTTTCTGCATCTATTGAGAGGATCATATGGTTTTTGTCCTTGACTTTGTTAATATAATGTATTACATTTATTGACTTTCATATGTTGAACCACCCTTGCATCTCTGTAATAAATCCGACATGGTCAGGATGGATGACCTTCTTAATAATCCTCTGTATTCTGTTTGCAGGTATCTTATTAAGGATTTTTGCATCTATATTCATTAAGGAGATTGTTCTGTAGATCTCCTTTTTGGTTGTATCTTTTCCTGGTTTGGGAATCAGAGTGATACTTGCTTCCAGGAATGAATTTGGAAGTATAGCTTCCCTTTCAATTTCATTGAAAAGTTTGAAGAGTAACGGTAGTAGTTCTTCTGTAAATGTCTTGTAGTATTCAGCAGTGAATCCATCAGGGCCTGGGCTTTTCTTTGTTGGTAAGTTTTTAATTACATTTTCAATTTCACTGATTGTGATTGGGGTGTTTAAAATGTTTTTATCTTCTTCATTCAACTTTGGTAATTCATAAGTATCTAGAAATCTGTCCATTTCTTCTGTGCTTTCCAATTTATTAGAGTACAGGTTCTCAAAATAGGTGTTCATGATCCTCTGGATTTCTTTTGGATCTGTTGTGACTTTGCCTTTTTCATTCCTGATTGCATGGATCTGAGCCTTTTCTTTCCTTTTTTTGATAAGATTAGCTAAGGGTTTGTCAATTTTATTTATTCTTTCAAAAAACCAGCTCTTTGTTTCATTTATTTTTTGTATCATTTTCTTAGTTTCAATTGCATTGGTTCCTGCTCGGATCTGTATAATTTCCTCTCTTGTTCGAGCTTTGGGTTTTTCTTGCTCTTGTTTTTCTAGGAGTCTAAGTTTCATCGTTAAGTTGTTTATTTGAGCCCGCTCTGTTTTCCTAGTTTGGACTTTCAATGTTATGAATTTTCCATGTAGAACTGCTTTCATTGTGTCCCAAAGATTCCTGTATGTTGTATTGGCATTCTCATTTATTTGT
>NW_022900950.1:40019251-40080549 GCF_012274545.1 Fukomys damarensis | reverse complement strand
TAGAGCAGGTTTGAAGTGAATCCAGAGGTTGTAGAATTACCTTACTATCTTTACAAAGCTATTGATTTCAGGGGGGATAGAGAGAGTGCAGGAATAAGGACAAGAATATATCCCCTTAACAATAACAGGTGCTTGCCTTCCCTTGAAGGTACAGAGCCATGAGTGAGGTAAAATGACTGGAGAAAAGAACATAAAGAGAAACCCCTCCTAAAAAGAAAAAATAATAAAAGAAGAAGTCTGAGTTAGGGCAGGAGCAGGAATAAAAAGGGAGATGAGGGATAATATGGTGGAGCAAGAGACTGAGTTGGAGAGAGAAGACAGAAAAAAGATAGAAATTTTAGGGTGGAATGAGGAAAAGAAAAAAGAGAAAAAAAAAAGAATTTGAAGGGCCTCTTTCAGACTGTCTCTGTTCTCATATTATACCACATGTACAGCCATATGCAGAACCGAATCCCCTGGTCACAGCTAGCCAATGGAAGTTCCCCACGACTGAGACTGAACACAGTCCACAAGGCCTAACTTGAGTTTCCCTACCCTCAGGGTTGAACTCCACTCTGTTCTATTACAGGTTTCCCCTGCCCTTTCTTTAAACATGTTCAAAGTTGGGAGCTCAGAAAACTACCCTTCATGAGAACCTATGCCTCTGCAGAGTTGGTCTAAGGACTGGCCCAATTAGGAGATTTGAGAACTGGTGGGGGCGTGATTGTGAGGGTGTTTCTGGGGCACCTGCACGGCTACCTTCCTTACTGGGTCTGTTGTCACTCAGTCCGGTAGGTTGCACACCCGCCGGGTGATCTCAGGCAGGCAGACAGCTGAAGAGACCCCCTCCGGGGTCTTTGGGTCCTTGCTGGGTCTGTTGTCGTGCAGTCCGGGAGGTCGCACACCCACCAGGTGATCTCAGGCAGGCAGGCAGCTGAAGAGACCTGGGTTCAATTCTTGGCATCAAAAAAGAGAAAAGGAAAAAAGACCAAAAACAAATGATACAGAGACTCAAATGTGGTGGTGGGGAGTGAATTTAAAGAGTATGAAATGATGTAAAAATATTTTCTGAGACTTCCTTTACCTAATGGATGGAAATATAAATGTTGAGTTAAAGCATTATCAGTAACTGGCACACAAGCAACTTTGCAGAGTTGTGAGAGGACCAGCCTGGACAGGCTGCAGAAGAGCAGGTTTTCTGGGAGAATTCAAATTTAGTGTTTGCAGATGCTCTGGTTGTCTGGGTGTGCACAGGACAAAAGAATTGTAAATAATTTTTTAAAGCAAAGTCTTCACTAGAGAAAATGAACTGCATTTATAATTTAAACCTTTAATTTTAAATATTCAAAGTGACATGAGGTTGGTAATAACAAACTTATTTTACAAGAAAAAGAAACAGAGTCTCTGAGAAGTAGTTTATCCAGTGTCTGTCTCAGCAGTTTCCATTCTATATTTCTGTGAAATGCTGTACATATACAGAAAATGTATGCACAAGAATGTTGACTGCAACATTATAGCAACAAACCCCCGACAAGTGTTTGTATGTAAGAAAGTGATTAATTAAATCATAGCATATTCTGGAATATCATTTATTTGTATAATTTTTAACATAGCATATCTATTTTCTAATGGCTTAGAAAGATATTCATGGCATAACAAATGAAAAAAGTTGAACTATATGCTTGCTATGATTCCATTTATATAAAGAAACATTTCATTACATTTTTGTCTTAGCATACAAGGGTTTATATGAAGCTATGGAAAATGCACAATAGAATTTCATTGTTCATCAAGTTTATTGGTACATTTTAGGTACACATTAAAGTCACATTCATCATTGGGAATTTTTATCTGTGCATGATATATCTTGGATCATGTTTTTTCCCATTCCTCATCCCTATTTACAAAAAAAAACTTTGTTTCTGTTATTCCTTTTGTCATATTTTCCCCCTTCTTTCCTTTCCCTTTTGGACCTTTTCTTCTTATTTTGCTTTATCTATTATACATTTTGGTCTTCATTTACACTTTCAGTTTCTCACACCAGAGAAACTATTCAGTATTTACATGTGTGTACTATTTATTTCTTTAAGAGTATGGTCTCCAACATTGATTCCTGGTATGCACACAAAAAAGTATGGTTTCAAAGCATCTACTTAGCTAAAAATATTCCTAGTTTCTCATTTTTATGGCTGAGTATAATTCTTTTATTTTTTAAAAAATCTTCTTTATCCAATCACCAGTTGGTGGGCACTTGGATTGTTTCCAAGATTTAGCTATTACAAACTGTGCCACTATAAATATGGGTGTGTATATATCACTGTGGTGCAATACTTTTCATTTGGGGGGAAAGATAGCCAGTAGAGGAAGAGCAGGGTCAGATGGAACCTCTGGTCCTAGTTTATTGAGGTATCTCCATACTGACTTTCACAGTGGTTGCGCCAGTCTGCACTCCCACCAACAGTGGAGAAGGGCTTCTTTCCCCCCACAACTCCACCAAAATTTGTTATTGGTGGATTTCTTGATAGCAGCCTTTCTTTCTGCAGTGAGGTGGAATCTGAGCATTGTTTACATTTGCATCTCTGGCATGACCAGTGACGATAAACATTTTTTATATGTTTATTTGCTATTTCTACTTCTTTGTCTGCGAAATGCCTGTTCATTTCATATGCCCATTTTTGGATTGGATCTTTAAATTTGGGAAGTCTGATTTTTTTTAAGTTCTTTATATATTCTGGATATTAGACCTTTGTCTGAGGAACAGCTGCTAAAATTTTTTCCCACATTGAGGATTGTCTCTCCACTCTGTTGGTGGTTTCTCTTGCTGTGTGGAAGCTTTTTAATAGATGAGGTCCCAGTTGTTGATTCTTTGTGCTAGTTTCCATGCAGCTGAGGTTTTGTTCACAAAGTCTTTTGCTATGATGATGTCTTTAACAGTTCTACCTAACCTTTATTCTAGCAGGTTGTATTTCCATTTTGATATCTATGTCTTTGATCCATTTCAATTTTAGTTTAGTGCATGGTGAGAGATATGGTCTATTTTTAATCTTTGGCAAGTTGAAACCCAGTTTTTCCAGCACCATTTGTTAAAGAGGCTATTTTTCCTCCAGTGAGGGTGTTTGGATCCTTTGTCAAAGATGAAGTAGCTGAGTATGTCTGGACTTGTTTCTACATCTTCTTATCTGTTCCACTGGTGTTCAGATGTGCTTCTTTGCCAATACCATGCTGGTTTTTGTTTTGTTTTCTTTTATCACAGTAGTTTTGTACTACTGTTTTATGTTGGGAATTCTGATACTCCCTACCTTGTCTTTGATGCCTAGAATTACTTTTGATATTCTAGGTATGTTCTGGTTACAAATGCATTTTTAGATTATCTTCTCTACTTCTGTGAAATACGCTGTTGGAGTTTCAATCAAGATTGTACTGAATCTATATCACACTTTTGAAAGTGTGGTCATTTTTGCTATATTGGTTTTTCCTACCCAAGAACAAGGAATGTCTTCCATTTTCTGATGTCCTTTCTATCTCTTTTTAAAGAGTGCTGTAATTTTCAGAGTAGAGGTCTTTTATTTCTTCTGTTAGAATGATTCCTAGGGTTTTTTTTTATGTTATTGGGAAAGGAGTTGATTCTCTAGTTCCTCTCTTGGTGAGTTTGTTGTTCATGTACAGGCTATTGATTTTGAGTGTTGACCTTGTATCCAGCTACTCTACTGAATTTGGCTATTAAATCTAGAAGATTTTTGGTGGAGTTCTTGAGGTCTTCTATATAGAGTATTATGTCATATGCAAATAGTGACAATTTAATTTTTTCATTTCCCATCTTTATTCCTTTTATTTCTTTCTCTGTCTAGTTGCTGTGGCTAATGTTTCCTAAGTTATATTGAACAGGAATGGTGATAATGAACATCCTTGTCTTGTTCCTGATTTTATCATAAAGGATTTCAGTTTTTGAACATTTAGTATGATGTTGGCTGTTGGTTTTTCATAGACGGCTTTTATCAAGTTGGGATAAAAACCATCTATTCCAATTTTCTGTAGGGTTTTTATCATGAATGAATGTTGGGTTTTATCAAACACTTTTTCTTCATCTATTGAGATGATTGTATGTTTTTTGTCCTTGGCTCTATTAATATAGTGAACTACATTTATTGATTTGTGTATGTTGAATGATCCCTGCATCCCTGGGATGAATCCTACTTGGTCAGGGTATATGATCTGGATGATCTTCTACATTCTGTTTGTCAGTATTTTATTGATGACTTTTGCATCTATGTTCATTAGGGAGATTCACATATCGTTCTCTTTTTCAGATGGGTCTTTCTTTGTCTTTGGGATCAAGGTGATGCTTGCTTCCAGGAATAAATTTGGGAGTATTGCTTCCCTTTAGATTTCACTCAAGAGTTAGCAAAAATTCTTCTCTAAATGTCTTACAAAGTTCATCAGTAAAGCTATCAGAACCCAAGATTTTCTTTTTCTTTTTTTTTTTTTGGTAAGTTTTTAATTATGTTTTCAATTTTGATGATTAACATTGAGTTGTTTAAAATGCAGATGTACTCAGCTACCTCATCTTTGACAAAGGAGCTGACCATCCTCAGTGGAGGAAAGATAGCCTCTTTAATAAATGGTGTTGGAAAAACTGGATGTCAACCTGCCACCGATTAAAGTTAGACCCATATCTTTCGCCATGCACTAAATTAAAATCCAAATGGATTAAAGATCTAAATATTAAAACAGAAACATTAAACTTGCTGGAAGGTAAGTTAGGCAGAACTCTGGAAGACTTTGGTATAGGAAAAGACTTTATGAACAAATCCTCAGTAGCACGGGAACTAGCAGATAGAATCAACAACTGGGATCTCATCTTACTAAAAAGCTTCTGTACTTCAAAAGAAACCATCAGCAGAACTAAGAGACAATCTACAATGTGGGAAAAAATTTTCACCAGCTGTTCCTCAGACAAAGGACTATTATCAAGGATATATAAAGAACTCAAAACAATCAGTCCCCTCAAATATAAAGACCCGATTCAAAAATGGGCATCCGAAATGAACAGACATTTCTCAGACAAAGAAGTAAAAGCAGCAAGAAAATATATGAAAAAATGTTCCACATCACTGGTCATTCGAGAGATGCAGATGAAAACAACACTGAGATTCCACCTCACCCCACAAAGAATGGCTGCTATCAAGAAATCACACAATAACAAATGTTGGCGGGGTTGTGGGGAGAAAGGAACCCTCCTCCATTGTTGGTGGGAGTGCAGACTAGTGCAACCACTATGGAAATCAATATGGAGATACCTCAAAGAGCTTGGACTGGAGGTTCCATTTGACCCAGCCATCCCTCTGTTGGGTATCTTTCCACGAGAACTAAAAGAATCATATCACAGAGAAGTATGTGCACCCATGTTTATAGCGGCACAGTTTGTAATAGCTAAATCTTGGAAACAGCCTATTTGCCCATCTGTTGGAAACTGGATAAAGAAGTTGTGGTTTTTCTATAAAATGGAATATTACTCAGCCACAAAGAGCGAGAGAATAGATTCATTCATAGGAAAATGGATACATATTGAAGATATACTCCTAAGTGAAATAAATAAGTCACACATGTGTAAATACCAAATAGTTTCCCTGGTGTGAATATTCTGCAACAATGCATAAGATTCTAATAAGATTACTGATATTTAGAAATTTGAAGAAAGGAGCTAAAGGTGTAGGGAAGATGTGATGGGTAGGGAAAGAACAAAAAGGGAAAAGAAAACAATGTGAGAGAATGAAAAGATGAAAATAAAGTGTTTGTAGATGGGGAGGGGAGGAGGGGATGAAGGGAGGGCAGAGGTAAGGGGAAAAAATGAGAATCAAGACTTGCCATGTAGAGGTACATGATCCCAACAATGAATGTAACTGTACTGTATCCCTAAAATGCACCAATAAGCTCAATAAAATTAAAAAAAAAAACATTGGGTTGTTTAAAATTGTTAGATCTTCTTGGTTCAACTTTGGTAATTCATATGTATAAAATCTGTTCCTTCTGTGTTTTCCATCTTATTGGAGTACAGTTTCTCAAATTAGGCATTGATGATCCTCTGGATTTCTACTGGGTCCATTGTAATTTCATCCTTTTCATCCCTAATTGCATGGATTTGGGCATTTTCTTTCTTTTTTAAATAATATTGGCTAAGAATTTGTCAATTTTGTTTATTCTTTTTTATTCTTTTACAGAAGAATCAACTCTTTGATTCATTAATCTTTTTTGTATTGTTCTTTTATCTCCATTGTATTGATTTCTATTCTGATCTTTATAATTTCCCCCATGGATGAGCTTTGGTTTTGTTTTGCTCTTCTTTTTCTAGAAGTTCAAAGTTCAGTGTTGGTTGTTTATTTGAGCTTGTTCTGTTTTCCTAATATGGGTAGTCACTGCTATGAATTTCCCTCATAAGACTGCTTTCATTGCATCCCATAAATTCTGGTATGTTGTACTGGCATTATCATTAGATTGTGGAAACTGTCTAATTTATTGTTTAATTTCCTCTGTGACCCATTGGTTGGTCAGGAGGGTGTTATACAATTTCCATGTATTTATGGAGTTCTTGTGGTTTCTTTTCCTATTAATCTCCAATTTCATTGCACTGTGGCCTGACAATACGCAAGGTATAACTTCAATTCCTTTTCATTTACTTAAGCACGTTCTATGAGTTTGCCTATGGTCTATTTTGGAAAGCAACCTGTGTGCAGCTAAAAAGAGTGTGTATTCTGATTTTGTGGTATGGACAAAATCACACTGTAGACACCTAACAGGTCTATTCATTCAAAAGTTTGTTTAACTTCTAGTATTTCACTGTTGATTTTTTTGTCTAGTTTATCTGTCTACTTGTGACAGAGGGATACTGAGGACCCCATTAATATTGTATTAGTGCTTCTTTGCTTTTTGTGTCTGTTAATATTTGTTTTATATAGTTGGCTGCCCAACTATTTGGTGTATATGTATTTATGATTGTCATCTCTTCCTCTTCCATGGTTCCCTTTACAAGGATGTAGTGACCTTCTTTTCTCTCTTAATTAATTTTGGTTTGAAACCAACTTTGTTGGCAAATAGGATAGCTACCCTTGCTTTCTTCTGTGTTCCTGTCACACGTAATCTATTTTCTGTCCTTTAAATTTAAGCCTATGAATTTCTTTTTTAATTAAATGTCTTTCTTATATGCATCATATTTTTGGATCTTGCTTCTTGACACATTCTGCCAGTCTATTTCTTTTGATTGGTGAACTGACACCATTTACATTGATGTTTATAACTGATCTATTTTGATTTTCCTTGTCATGAGCTTTTCCTGTTGTTGGTTATTTTATATTTTCCCCTTTCCATTTAATTTCTTGCCTTGCCTGATGGTTTCATTTTATTGCAGTTCATGGAGTTGTAATCCTACTTGACTTTTTTTAGACTATTGTTTAGAATTTTTCACAAGGCTGGTTTGGTATTCATGAAATTCCTCAGTGTTCTTTTTCATGAAAGTATCTTATTTCTCCATCAATTTTGAAAGATAATTTGTAGAATACATTCATCTGGGTTGGAGTTTGTTTTATTTTACAGCTTGAAATATTTTACTCCAGGCTCTTCTTGATTTGAGGCTTTGTGTTGAGAAGGCTGCTGTGATTCTGATGGGCTTCCTTTATATGTAATTTGTTTCTTCTCTCTAATTGCTTTTAATATTTTGTTCTTCAATTGGATTTCTGGAATCTTATATGCCTACCTGTAGTTCTTTTTTATTACCATGGCTACTTGGAGTCCTGTTTGCCTCAATTATCTTAAGGTGAATTCTTTTCCCCTGCTTGGGAAATTTTCTGCCATTACCTCTGTGAAAAAATTTGCTCTATCTTCTGCTTTTTCATTGGCTCCTGTCAATCTTATTTTATTCTTCATTGCATCATCTAGAAGCTGCTGGACTTATTTCTCATGGTGCCTTGCTATTTTTATGAAATCTCTCTTTTCATAGATGCTAATCACAATCCTGTCTTCTGTATCTGATATTCTGTCCTCATGTTGCCTCATTCTTCCGTGTATACTTTCAATGCAGTTTTTTTCTTTTTATTGAGTTTATTGGTACATTCTAGTTATACAGCACAGTTACATTCATTACTGAGATCTTGTACCTTTTCATGACAGGTCTTGGTTCTCATTTTTTCCCCTTGTCCCTGCCCTCCCTTCACCCCTTCCTCCCCTCCCCATTTACAAACACTTTATTTCCATTTTTTTTCATTTTCTCATATTTTTTCTTTTCCCTTATTTCCTTTCCCCTACCCTTCCCACTTTCCCTACACCTTTAGCCCTTTTCTTCCTATTTCACATTGTTAATTATCCCATTAGGATCTTGTGTACTATTATAGTTTTTCACACCAGAGAAACTATTTGGTATTTACACATGTGTGACTTATCTATTTCACTTAAGAGTATATCCTCAAAATGTATCAATTTTCCTATGAATGAATCTAATTTCTCATTCTTTATGGCTGAGTAGTATTCCATTTTATAGAAAAACCACATTGTCTTTACCCAATTTCCAACTGATGGGCAAATGAGCTATTTCCAAGTTTTAGCTATTACAAACTGTGCTGCTATAAACACAGGTGTACATATGTCACTGTGATATGATTCTTTTAATTCTTTTGGAAAGATACCCAGCAGAGCTATGGCTGGGTCAAATGGAACCTCTAGTCCCAGCTCTTCAGTGCAGTTTTTAATCTCCTGCAGATCAGAGTCCACTTTGTGGATTACATTTCTTTCCTATGTTGGGCATTTGTGTTTTCCATCATGTTCCTCAACTTTTTTTGTTTTTTGGTTTTTTTTTTTGTCTTTCTGTTCTAGAGTATCTTGGCAATTCTTTCATTTTGGTCTCCATCTCTGTAATTATCTGAGAAATTATTTCTCTTTTGAATTTTTCTAGATCCTCATTCATTTGTTTTGTTATTTTTCATCAGTTTGGAGAGACTAAGTCTTTGGCTTTCAGGTTGTTCTACCTCATTGCCCCTTAGATTTGCCTTTGGTGAGCTAGAAGTCTGGGTTTGAGTCTTAATTAGGTGTCATCTCATTTTTATTTTGTTGTTGTTGATGTTTTTAGTTTAATTCTTGGGTTGATCTTTGGGTTTTGAGTCTGCAGTGATCCTTAGGTAATCTCAGTTTTGTTATACCCTGAAAGATCACTAACTAGAGCAATCACATCACATTAGCCAGAGTAATACAATCAGCATCAAAAACAGCATCAAACACAGCATAAAAATGACAAGCTGTGGTAATTATTAATCTGTCATCTTTAGCCCCATGAACTAGATTTGTGGTAATGTATCAAAATCTAGTAACAACCAGAAATACGTTTGGAGCAAATAAGCCCTTCAAAATAGTGAATTTGCCCTCTTGGGAGAAGACAGAATAAGTTAGGAGGTAAACAGGGAAATAGGAGAGTTAGAGAACAGTTAGAGATAAGGGTAGAAGATGTAAGCAGATCATGCAAACTTTGGGAAAGTTGTGAGGGAAGAAGAAAAAGAGGGAAGGAAAAAAAACAAGAATGGCACAAACTAACAGTAAAAAGGAAACTAGAAACTGTGCTCACACTCATAAAAATGAAAACAATCAAGAAAACACAAAACAAGACAAAAGCAGGAACTCAAGAGGTGAGAATGAAGAAGACAAAAAAACAAAACAAAACAGTAAAAATGTTGCCCTCAAGGTGTGTTTCTGCTGTCAACTGTGAACAACATGGTAGCTTTCAGATCTGTGTAAACTGATCTCTGGGAGCTGGCTGTAGTCTACTGAAATTTAGTCTGATTTCTGGCTGTGAGGCTGGAACTAAACTCCCTGACCTTTAGATTTGAATTCTGCATGGTTGTATTGCACATTGAAGCCACCCTTCCTCCTGAGGGAGTCTAGGTTGTGGCAGGAGGTGCTGTTCCCAACAACTCACCAGCCACTGTGGTCTGCTCACTATTGGAGTGATTCTCTTTATGCTCTCAGAGGGCTTCAATTCTCAACAAGGCTAGGAGAGTTTCTCTCTCTGCTGCTTAATACTGGGGCATCTTCCTAGGCTCAAAATGGTGGCATTTCTGCTCTTTATCACTTGAGGTCTGGAGCTCAGCAGTGGTGGGCTACTGGGGCACAGCTCAGACTGGAACTTGCTGGCCTCTGGGACGGCAATGGTCACTCCTTGGGGAACTAAAATCTCAATGTAAGGCAAAATTAAGAACTTCCTTCACTCCCACCTTACATATCATTCCAAGTTTCTCCTTTTCCCACAGGGAACCATTGTTTCCATGTGGTTCTATATTGCTTGAACTTTTTAAGTGAAAATATATTCATATTTCCTTATATAAATTTTGAAGTGAGAGAGGATCTAATGCCACTACCCCTCAAACACTTTAGTGAAATTGAAAAACAAACAATACTCCCAAACTCATTCCTAGAAGCAAGCATTACCCTGATACCAAAACCAGAGAACAATTGAACAAACAAAAAGAGAGAGAGAGAATTATAGACTAATCTCCCTAATGAACAGAGACACAAAAATTCTCAATAAGATACTGGCAAACAGAATGCAGCAAATCATCAAGAAGATTATACACCATGACACAATAGGATTCATCCTACGGATGAAGAGACAGTTCAACACAGTCAAATCAATAAATATAATATACCATATTAACAGATACAAGGACAGAAACAACATTATCATCTCAAAAGATGCAGAAAAAACATTTGAAAAGTCCAACACCCATTCATGATTAAAAACTCTACAGAAAATTGGAATGAATTGGAATTACCAGATTTACCTCAATCTGATAAAAACCATCTATGACAAACCAACTGCCAGTGTCATGCAAGGGACCACAAACTGAAAGCTTTCCCTCTAAAATTAGGAACAAGACAAGGATGTCCATTATCATCACTCTTATTCAATATAGTTCTGGAAACATTGGCCAGAGCAGTTAGAAAAGAGAAAGAAATGAAAGGAATAAGGATAGAAAAGGAAGAAATTAAATTTTCATTATTTGAGGGTGACATGATCCTCTTCATAGAAAACCCCAAAAAGTACACCAAAATATTTCTAGACTTAACAATCAAATTTAGTCTCATAGCTGGATATAAAGTCAACACTCAAAAATCAATACCATTCCTACACACAAATAATAAACTCACTGAAAGAGAAATTGGGGAATCCACACCTTTCACAATAACATCCACCCCCAATAAATGAAATAGTTAGGAATCAGCCTAAAAATGGAAATACAAGAACTTTACATTGAAAACTATAGTACTCTGAAAAAGAAAATGGAGGAACATATCAGAAAATGGAAAGATATCCCCTATTCTTAGGTAGGAAGAATCAATATAGTGAAAATTGTCATACTCCCAAAATATTATACTGATTTAACACAATCTCTATCAAAATATCAATAGTATGTCTCACAGATTTAGAGAAAATAATTCTAAAATTCATTTGGAACCAGGAGAGACCTAGAATTCTGGGCAACAAGACAAGTCAGTGGGCATCACTATCTCTGACTTGAAATTATACTACAAAGCTACAGAGATAAAAAACAATGTGGTACTAGCAAAAAAAAAAAGACAAACAAATAAACAAAAACAGAACTGAGGATCAATGGAACAAATTAGAAGATCCAGAAACAACTCCAAGCACACTTAGCCACCTATCTCTGTCAAAGGAGCCAAATATCTTCACTGGAAGAAAGACAGCCTCTAAGAAATGGTGCTAGAAAAACTGGCTTTTTCACATGCCAAAGACTAAAACTAGACCCACATCTCTCATGCACTAAGCTAAACGTGAAATGGATCAAAGATTGAAACATTAAAATAGAAACATTAAATCTCTAGAACACAGACAGGTAGAATTCTGAAGACATAGGTATAAGCAAAACCCCAATTGCACAGGAAATATCACAAGAATCAACAACTGGGATCTCATCTACTTTAAAAGCTTCTGCACAGCAAGAGAAACCACCAAAAGAATGAGGAGACAACCCACAGTGTGGGAAAAAAATTTTGTGCCAGCTCTTCTTCAGACAAATGACTGATATCTAGAATATATAAAGAACTGAAAAAAATCATACACCCCAAATTTAAAGATCCAACCAAAAAAATGGGCATCTGAAATGAACAAACATTTCTCAGATGAAGAAATAGAAACAGCAAATAAATACATTAAAAGCTGTTCAAAATCACTAATCACCTGAGGGATGCAAATTAAAACAACACTGAGTTTCTGTTTCACTCCAAAAGCAATGGCTATTATCAAGAAATCAACCAATAACAAATGCTGGTGAAGATGTGGGGGAAAAGGAAGCCTTCTCCACTGCTGTTGAAAGCATAGACTATTGCAACTACTATGGAAACCAGAATGGAGATTCCTCAAAATTTTAGAACTAGAGGTTCCATTTGATCCAGCTATTCCCCTTGTTGGTATCTTCCCAAAATATTTAAAAGCATCATACCACAGTTATATATGCACACTCATGTTTACAGCAGCACAGTTTGTCATAGCTAAATCTTGGAAACAGCCCAAATGCCATCAATGGATCAATGGATAAAGAAAATGTAGTTTTTTATACAATGGAATACTGCTCTGCAAAAAAAAAAAAAAAAAAAAAAAAAAGGATAAATTTGAGAAATGTCTAGGTAAATGGATGTACCTTGAGACCATACTCTTAAGTGAAATAAATCATAAACACAAATTCAAATATCACATAGTTTCTCTGGTATAAGAAACCCAAAGTATAAATAAAGACTAAATAGTATTTTAGATATTGTAAAATAAGCAGAAAATATTCAAATGGGAAGGGGAGAGAAAAGGAAGTAAGGGGAAGGAAAAGAAGGAAAAAATGTAAACAAAGATTTTATAAATAAAAAGAAGAAAAAGGGGTTAAAGGGAGGGAAGGGAAGATGAAAAAAGAAAGAACAAGATATATCATGTACAGGTTCAAATTACTTGATGAATATTATTATGTTTATCTAAAATGTAGCAATAAATTAATTTAAATTTTTTTGAAGCAAACTTTGTTTCTTTTTTCAAGAACCATATGATGCCATGCAAATATAACATGCACCTATAATTGACTTTTGTCCAGGAAACATCTGCTACTTAGCAAAAGCATGGAAATAAATTGGCCTTTCTTTTTCACCTTTTTTTTATATCAGAAATAGTAACAAGTTTCTATGGGACATTTAGACAAACAAATTGCCTTCCATGTTTGGCTCTGACTGATGGACAGACTTAGTATGCAGAACATAAACACACACAGAATTGTTGGGTCACCTAAAGGGCATGTTTAACATCTGTACATGATGAAAGGCTTCCTTCCATGACATCTTTGACAGCAGCTAGCCCACAAGTGCCAAAATGATACTTTTAACAAAACACCTCTTGTTAGTCTGTACAATGGAGATCATTATACAAAATGCACAGAGCAGCTGTAAAGATGCACAGTTTCTGTATTTTAAAGCACAGCACAAGTGAAGGATCCTGACTCATAGGAAGATTGCCTGGTGATTGAAAGATTAAATGTTAAACACAGAGCTGAGTGATAACTAGAAGGTTACTAAGAGAATCTCGGACAATTTAAGGAATAAAAATAGGACAAACAGAGCTATAGATCAGTAAGACATTTCTTCTTTTAATTTGCATACTATTATTTCTTCCTGGAAAACAATAATAATTATTAAAGCTATAAATTACTGAAAGTCAAGAGGTACACAGTGGCTTTGTGCATCATTTTGTTGCATGGAATGGTAAATAATGCCAGTAAACAAGGTGTGGCTCTTTATACAATAGGTTGTTTTTCATTCACTCTCACATTTTTACCAAGTGCCAGACCTCTGCTTGTCTAGATTGGGATAAATGTCATTAAAGAAATAATGAGATGACATGACAGTAATTCACATGTTATGCTGGGGCAAAGAGGGCATCACTAAATATCAACAGTCAATGAGGACCACCTTGAGGATGCAGTTTTTGAGCTGAGAGATAAAGAATAACAGTGAGTTTTTGTAGAGCTAAAGGGAGAATATTTTAGGCACTGAAAAGAGCAAATTTAGAATGTCTGAGCATAGGATAGAGCTTGGAGAATTGAGGAAGAGAAAGGAACCAAAGGAAACTGGAACCTAGCTGCAGAATATAAATATCTCATAAGGCATGGTTCCGTGGACAATTTGCAGACGCCATGAAAATTTAAACAGTTACCTTGTTGCTGCACTTTGAAAGGGGGAAATGTGTCTTCTTTCATTGGAAACAATGGAGTCCTAGGGATTTATTCATACACCCATAAAGAGGGGCACATAATGAATGTTCTCATCTTCAACACAGCACTTGACATTATCTGCTTTAGACCCCACTTATAACTGTTAAATCAGTCAATGTCCTGCAGTTTTTGTACAGATCAAAATACTGTCAACTGAAAAGAGAAGGTAGACAATATATATTTCATGCACTATTCGTAAAGGCTTGGATGATCCTTTGGGCAAATGAAATACCATTTTCCCAGAGTTGCATAAATTGCCGTTTTTCCTTAATCAATAAGATAGGAGAGTAATTAAATATAATTTTTAAATGAAATTTTCAGTGTATTGCTCTAATGACTTCAATAAAGCTGTGAAATTAAATCAATATATTAATAAGTATTTTATTTGCTTCTACTACACTAGGCACTGGGGAAAATACAAAATACAAACAAATCCTCTGTTCTTGAGAAATTTACAACTTACTTTTAAAGAAAAGACATATTAACAGTATACATTCAAGAATATTAATGCTCTAACTTCATGGTATCCACTATTATGTCACATGTTATATATTTTACTTATTTATTATATTTATTTATTATGCCCCTCAATTAAAATAGAGTCTGAAGTGAGAGCTTTTTTGTCTGTTTTGTTCATTGTTTTTTTTATCTCTTGTGCCTGGGACATAATAGATCATCAATAAATGGTTTTTAAATAAAATAAATCAGACTCAAGCATATTTGTCTTTTGGTACAGGCACCAAAAATAAAATCCTTACAGTAAATTCAATTGAAAAAAATCTATTATTGGACTTATGATTCAGAGAAGTCACAACAACAAGATACATAATATCTTTTTAACAACAATTTAAAACTTAACAATAAAAATCTTCAAAAGCCAATACTGTTATCTTGTTGCTGCACTTTGAAAGGGGGAAATGTGTCTTCTTTCATTGGAAACAATGGAGTTCTAGGGATTTATTCACACACCCATAAAGAGGGGCACATAATGAATATTCTCATCTTCATCTTGGAATTAATTAAATATACAAGTGCTACTTACATCCTAAGGCAGAGATAGATTGATTTTTAAAACAAATAGAATGGATGCTTTGTTGTTATGTTATTTGTTTTTGTCTATTTGTTTAGTTTTAATTTGTCTGGGGCAAGTAATCTTTATAAATGGAAAAAATGCTCAGATTCTTATTTAATATTGTTAGTTTTTAACTTTACATGTGGAAAGGAAATGAACTTTAGTAAACATGAAGTCAAAGCAAGAGTGGACTGTCCTCTCAGTCAGTTGGCAGCATTTTCTGTGTGCTTTCATTCAGGGCATTCTACAAGATCTTACGAGGGTAGTAACTAGACACAGCCTAGTTTAGAAATGAGACTGAATGGGAAAAAGCCAGATTTTTGTAAATCAATGTTCTTGGTATAGGAGAGTTGTGAAAATGGAGAAAAGAGCTTTATCTCAGCAGCAAGCAATCAGTTTGACACAAAGTCCCAACCTTACTCTTGGTCTCAAAATCACTGGCCAAAAAAGGGAAGCCTCAGGAGCTGTCCAATATTCTAGCTCCATATTTCTCCTGAAATAAAATCACAGGCTGTTGTTACACTTCAGATCACTTAGTTTTATCCTGTAGACTATCCTATTAAAATGGGAGCTACTAGTCACATGTGGCCATTTAAATTTAAGTTAAGTGTATTAAATTCAAGTTTTAGTTTCAAACTTTTGCTTCTAGACAACGTGGAATACAGGGCAATGAATTTCTCTTTCCACCTTAGAAAAAATAAATGGACACATTGTTAGAAACAACTGTTTTCAAGGTACCAAACAGCGATGTTCTTGCAAAACAAGGATATGCAAATCAAAGGAAAAGAGCCCTGTCTTTGCCATGATCTAATGCCTTGAGAGAGTTTACAGGAAATGGTAAAGGGATGGTAAAGGTAAATCTGGGAGGATCCTGATGGACACCTAGAGTTTACTTGATGTAAACTAAGAACCTAGGTAAACCAAGGTAACTAGATTCCACGGTAATGCGTACTAGAAAGAAAGCAATTGCAGGAGAGAGAAACCTGGAGGTCTAGAGTGTCCTCCCTGAGGGAAGAGTGAGGAACTGTCAAAAGAGATCAAAGAAAACAGTTCCAAGTACTGACAAGTCTAGGAACAGTGTTGATTTCCACCAGTCAACCTGGAAAACCGTGTTATTGACAGGATTTGGGACTTGTTCCAAAACAGTTAAGTAATTGGCCCTAGCTTAAGTACTGCTTTGTTCAAGCATAAAAATCTTAAAACAAGAACTGAAAGAATGAAACTGTTTTTAAAGAACTGTGATGCATTACAGAGCAAAACTTTTGTTTCTGTCTCTTTAAGCTCTCTCTCTCTCTCTCTTTTTTTTTTTTTTTTGGAACTTGTGTCTTTGCACTTGTGAGGCAAGAGGTGGAACCACTGAGCTAAAACTCCCGGCCCAGAGCAAAACTTTTGAATATTCATCAGAATACAAAAGCATCCAGCATAGATCAAGTAAAATTAACAATTTGGAATCCCCCCAAAATTACTGCACATAAAAAAACAATAAATTATGATTCATAAAGAAGAAAAAAATCAATAAAAACTAAGAACACAAATATTAAAATTAGCATGCAATGTTATAGAAACACTTGTAACTGTAGAAGTTCAAAAAGGTAAATAGAGATATTAAAGAAAAAAATTTCAAAGAACAAATTGAACCACTAGAAAAAACACTGCAATATGTAACATAGAAAATATACTGGATGAGATTAGGGAGATGTTAAATATCTCAGAAAAAAAGATGGTGTATGTAAAGACATACTACTAGAAACTATTAAAAATAAAATATAACAAAAGAAAGTCAATAAAAATTAATTAATGTCAATAAACTGAGCAAATTTGAAAGGGCTAATTCACATGTAACTGGGGTCGCATAGGATAAGAAAAATCAAAAGGAAGATAAAAAATACTTAAATAATAGCTGAATATCTTCCAAATTTGACTGATGCTATAGTGTCACATGCACTAGGGTTAATAATTCCCATGAGGTAGATATGAAGAAAACTAAAGCAAGACAAATCATAATGAAATTACTCAAAATCAGTGTTAAGGATAAATATTAAGACAGGAAACAAAGACATACTGTACACAGAAGAACAAAGACTCGGGAAATTTTTCATGTAAAATAATTTAAATGAAAAGGCAGTGAAGAAATATCTTTAAAGTACTGAAGGAATGTATTGACCAACTTAGAATTGCTTACTCAGTAAGGAACTTCTGCCTCAATAAATTGATAGAAGAAATAGAAAATCAATAAGAATATTAAGTATTAAAATAATATTACTCATCAATTTAACATAATTGACATTTATAGAATAATTTCTGCCCAAAGGAAAATTTACACATCCTTCTCAAGTGCAAACTAAACATTTACAAGGATAGACCCAATTCTGGGCTATAATACTGCCTCAAATAAATTTAAAAGGTTTCAAGATATCTATGCTTTTCATCAAAATGAAATTGTTATAAATTGATAAAAGAAAAAAAAAATCTCTAGAAAATCTCCCAAATATTCAGAAACTAAATGTGCTTTTAAATTACTCCTGGGTCAAATGAGAAATCAAGAGAAATTACAAAGTACTTTTAACTAAATCTAAGACAATCTTAAACATATCAAAATTTCTAATGCATAAGATTCTAATAAGATTACTGACATTTAGAAATGGGAAGAAAGGAGCTAAAGGTGTAGGGAAGGTGGGATGGATAGGGGAAGAGTAAAAAGGGAAAAGAAAAAATTGTGAGAGAATGAAAAGATGAAAATAAAGTGTCTGTAGATGGGGAGGGGAGGAGGGGGTGAAGGGAGGGCAGGGGTAAGGGGAAAAAATGAGAATCAGGACTTGTCATGTAGAGGTACAAGATCCCAACAATGAATGTAACTGTACTGTATCCCTAAAATGTATCAATAAACTCAATTAAAGCTGAAAAAAAACTTTTTCTGACATATAAGTTGTCTGTTATTATTCCCTGGTTCGTGGCATGGATAATACATCCTGAGAATTTCTTGAGTAACAGCAATGTTTTCATTATTCATGATCCTTGGATCATACCTAGGTTTATACTAATAAATGGAATGACTCAGCATGGGGTGAGCCAGCCTGATCTCTAAAATGGAAAATAAAACTGGATTGAGCTAAATCACATGGGCAATGACTCAAAAAATCTTACCTATGTAACAAAATTCCAGTAAAAATTCTGGACAGTGAGGCTCCATGGAGTATCTTGGATATTAAACATATGAATATGGATAGCAGGATGATAGACCTTAATTCTATTAGGATAGATCATGAAAACTTCATTCAGAATCCTTCCAACCTCTTCCTATGTGTCTGTTCATTTGGCTGATGCTGAATAGTATCTTTAATAGTTATACTATAATCATAAATATGGTGCAATCTTGAGTTTTTTAGTTATGTTAGCAAGTTATCAAACCGCAGAGGTTCATGAATCTCAAAATTTGGTAGGAAATCCAGATGAACGTGGACCCCATTTGTGTCATACAACTGAAGTGAGAGTAGTTTTGTTCAACTATGCCCTTAAATCTGTACATTCTGATGTTAACTGTTGATGGTTGGTGTTAGAAATGCATTGCAGTGCACAGTTGATATCATAATGTCATCAAAGCAATACACAGGAGATTATTATAGCAGTATATACATATTTTAGAAAAGTCAAACGTTATGAAATCTATTCTTCAGTTTCTATTTTAAGAAACTAGAAAAATAAGAACTGGTTAAATCCAATGTAAACAGAAGAAAAGAAATAATAGAGATCAGAGAAGCAATCCACGAAAATAACAAAATAGAATAAAACCAAGAGCTGATTGTTTGAGGTCAATAAAATTGATGATATGTAGCCAAACTGATCAGGAAAAAAATGGAAGAAGATATGCTACTAAAATGGGAATAATAGAAAGCAATATCCCTAATGATTGTGCAGATGTTAAAAGAATAATACAGGAATATTTTGTGCAAATTTATGCCAATAAATTTGACAGTTTAAACTGCAGGAATTCCTTGAAAGATACAAACTCCCAAAGTTAATTCAAGATGTAGATTAAAAAAAATAGTCTGGTGTCTATTGAAGAAATCTAATTTATGGATTAAAGTCTTCCCAAACAGAAATCTTGAGACCCAAATATATTATCTGGTAAATTCTATCAACATTAAATAAAGGAATTCCAAACTTTTTTAAAAATTAAAGGGGGTGATATAATTTTCAATTCATTCTGTGAGACCAGACCAAAATCACCAACCACCACAAGAAAGAAAGAAAAAAAAAAAAAAGACCTCATGAACAGAGATACAAAGGGATTGCAAATAAAATTTTGTAAATTAAATCCATTAATACATTTTGACCAAGTGAGGCTCACTTTCTCATTCATCAGTCAATATAATTTGCATATAAGTTAACTAAAAAAGAAAATTCATATGATAATCTTAATAAATGTCAATAGAACATTTGACAAAAATCAATATTCATTCCTGATAAAACCTCTCAAGAAATTAAGGATAGAAAGGAATTTCTTTATCCTTATGAAGAAAGTCTATGTGAAGCCTATAGCATCATTCTAAATGGAGAAAGACTAAACACTTTCATTCTAAGAGCAGGATCAAGACAAGGATTTTACTTTCACCCTTCTATTTCATATTGAACTGAATATTCTATTGTAAAAAGGAAAGAAAAATAAATAAAAGACAAACAGGTTGGAAAGAAAGAGCTAAAACTGTTTACTTGCAGAAAATTTGTTACACAATTATCAATTTACAAAAATCAACTGAATTTCTGTATGTAACTAAAAGCGTAAATAAGGATCAAAATGTATAATGGATAATGTGAAATAGGAAGAAAAGGTCTAAAGGGGTAGGGGAAGTGAGATGGGTAGGTGAAAGGAAAAAAAGGAAAAGAAAAAAATATGAGAAAAGAAAAAATGGAAACAAAGTCTTTGTAAATATGGAGGCATGGAGGGGTTGAAGGGAGAGCAGGGAAATGGGGAAAAAATAAGAACGAAGATACATCATGTAAAGGTACAAATTCCCAATGATGAATGTAACTGTGCTGTATACCTAAAATGTACCAATAAACTTAATGAAAAATATAAGCAACCTAAAACTTAAATTAAAAATAAAAATTCTGTTTATACTAGCAACAAAAATATTAAGCACCAATTTGACAAGATATCAAAGACCTACACACTGAAAACTAAAAAATATTACATGAGAAATGAAAGAATATCTCAGTGCCTGGAGTGACACCATATACCACAATTCAAGAGCTAAATATTGTTAAGATGTAACTCTCCCCCAATTGATACAGAATCAATAAAATATCCAGGAAATATTTAAAAATAGAAATTGACAAGCTTTATAAAATTCATGTGGGAATGTAAATGATAATCAAAGCAATGTTGAAGAAAACAATATTGAAAAAAAATGGAGGATTAGCACTACCCGATTTCAAGAATTAAAAAAAAAAAAAACTATAGCAAGGCTGAGGTTGTAACTCAGTGGTAGAATGCTCACTTAGTAATCATGAGGTGATGAATTTGATCCTCCATCTTTGCCCCAAAATCTATAATAATGAAAGCATAACAACTTTGGTAAAATAACAGATAAACAGATCAATGAATAAAGGAGAATAAAGAGTCAGGAAATCTATGCATAAATGGAAAACTGATTTTTGATAAAAGTTCAAAGACAATTCTAAAGAGAAAAGATGGCCTTTCCAAAAAGTTATGCCGATAAAATTGGAGATCCAAATTTAAATAAAGAATTTGGATCTATACTTTATACCAGTATAAAACTAAATAGCTTAAAATCTAATCCATGAAAAAAATTTTAAAGCACATCATAGGATAAAAATCTTTGTTGCCTTACGTTAGTCAAGAATTCTTGGATACAATAATAAAAGCACAAGTGATAAAAATATATAAATTGGACTTCTTCCTAGTTAAAAACTTCTGTTCCTCATACATCACTTTTAAGAGATAAAAAGTCATATGAGAAACTAGGATAGAGTTGATAAAATCCATATATCTGGTAAAGGATTTTATCCAGAATATATAAAGTACTCTCAAAATTCAAAGTAAACAAACAACCTATAAATAATGGGCAAAAGATTCAAACCTTTACCAAAAAAGGTATCTGAGTAGCAAATAAACACATGAAAGGGTGCTCAAAATCATCATTCATCAGGGATATGAAAACTGAAATCCAATGACATACTCCTGAGTCAGGAGGTTAGGGGGTGGCCAGCCATCTGAGAGTATGACCTGTCAATCATGGAGATCCAGGACACATGGCCAAGCCATGCACCTGGGACCAGAGAATACTACCTTCAGTTCTTCTGGTGCAAAATTAAGCAAGTTTTTGACAGGAAGTCCCAGGTGGGACATCAGAATGGAGAATACACAGAATGGTGGCCATTAACCTTGTGGCCACTATAAGCTCTTTCAGAGCCTGCTCTGCACTCTGCAAAGTATACTTCTTTTCCTACCTTTAATACATTTCATAAATGTAAAACCTCACCACAGTTTGCACATTTCTTGTCCAATTCTTTGTTTAGAACAACAAGAACTTAGAAAAGATCCCCAAAAATAACACAGTACCCAAGACCCTGGTAAAACTATTATGTACCTGTTAGGATGATCAGAGTTAAGGACTGGATCTACAAACTGTGACAAAAGTGTAGAGGAATTAGAACTCTCATAATCTGCAAATGAAAAACAGACTGAAAATTCTTTGAAAGCTAAACATATATTTAATTTATAAAGCACAGTCCTACATTTTTACTCGAGAGATAAATATGTCTCTCCCATACAACAAATTCATTAATACTGATAGTTTTAGAATGATCAAACACTGGAAAAAGTCCAGGTATCCACCAACAGGTCAATAGGCCAACTGCCATATGCCATACAATGGAATATTGCTCTGCAGTGAAAAGAAATGAACTTTGGGTAGCTGTTGTAGCATGGATTAATTTCAAAAATAATGTTGCTGTATAAAAGAAGCCAACCCCCCAAAAAACTGTATAGAGTTCAAGAGGAGCCAAACAAATCCTTTTTTCTGAGTTAATATTAATTTATCTTGTAATTTACAACTTTTAATTTATCCTTCCAAACATAACTAGTGATGCTTTCCGTAGATAGTTCTCTCAGTCCAAGACAGTGGAAAAATTAGTCCTTGACTAAAACAACAAAACTACATACACACAAACACACAAGGATGACAAAAAGGATGACCTTTACTACAAATTGTCTTCTCCTGTTAACTATTGCTACAAAAAGTCCATGCTGCTTTTTCTTCCAAATTATTGCTTTTGATGGCCACAGTAGCCAAGCCAATAGTTCTATTTTTACTTGTTTAAAATAATTAATTCCTATATTTCTTTCATAGAGGTAGCACCACACTACCTACTGTCATGGCCTTTATTAGGCATTTCACTGGGTCCGAGCTGCTTTCTAAGGGGTTGGTTTGTATCCCAGGAAGTTGATTCCAGCCTCTAAGAACTGTTCCCACACATCATCCTATGTTGTCACAAGCCACCCTGTTTTGGACACTATAAAGTTGCTTTGCAATAGCCCAGGCATGAACAGATGCTGACACAACTGGCTATTTCAATATCGAACAAGCACTCCTTCATTATGCTGGGTCTTTATAGCTCCCAACCTGTGCCAGACTTTGTGGGCAAGACACACTGCCGCTCGACCCCTCTCCTTCCTATCTATGAAGAAGATCTCTGGAGTCCAGAGGTTTTGGTTAGTAAACATTGGGGCAGCAGGTTCATCACCCATAGACTGCTCTTCAGGCCTCACTGCTGAAATTAAACTGGTTGAGAGGCTGGGAATCCACACTCCAAGAAAAGGAAACTGCACATGGATCCAGCTTCCTGCAAATGGGTAACTTCCAGAACTGCCACAAAAATGCCATCAATATGGGAATTACCTGCAAAAGCTCAGAAAGTCTGCATCCTTTTCAGGATGGTCAGTCATCTCAGTAGTTAACTACCTGCTGCAGTCATGTTAGCAGAGAAGCACAAACCCTTACTTTTATGAAACAGATCAATGTTGCCTGGGGATAAAAGAGAGGGATAGAGTCAAAAAGGATTACAAGGAGATTCTTAGGTGTGATGGATATATTCATTATCTCATTTGGGTTATATTTTCATGAATATATTTACATGATAAAAACATCAAATTATGCATTTCAAATATGTGCAACTTAGTGAATTGATTATAGTTCAATAATACTTTCATAATACCCAAGTTCAAGTGGTCAAAAGCACAGGTGGATAATAGTTAACAGATTGGACATTGCCAATCTGTAGAGTATTTCCATCACTAAAGAAAGTAAAATTGGGTATTGCTGCCATAGAAGCTCAAGAAGATACTTTCTAAGAATGGAATTGAGATGGGTAAGCAAAGAAGCTGAGAAGAGGAAAATCAATGTCAATGAATGAAGAATGGTTGGGCAGTTAGTTTGTCAACCTTGCAGTGCAGCTGAGTGACATGAGTTACAGTGAGGTTGCTTTGGGGCATCTGTTCTTCAGTATTTCTCAGAACCCACAAATAAGCACTTATAACAAAGATTCTTGGTTTCTCAGTGACTAAAAGTAAAGCTATCACAATCTTTGTGGGGCTAGGAAAGAATTAGTAGGTAAAGCTCAATGACTTCAGCAATTGTAAAATGGATACAAGAGAATGTGGTGTCCTGAGATCTTAAGGAGAGAATTAAACTCCACAAATTAATAGATGTAAAATATATTGCTTAAGACTGATATTATTACCACTGCTCATGTATACTGGCATAAAAATGTTTACATGATTTTCCCAGGATTAAATTGCGAAGTTTCAAGATCCTCATGCCAGGTAACACTTAGCAACAAATTGACATACTAAATGACTAGGAATAGTTTAGTTGTTCAGTGAATGGGCTGTTTTAATGAATCTGGATTCCTGGGATGCACTTATTTTGATGTGTACTTTGTTTTCGCTTTGCCGTCTCTTCTGCATCTTTGCTTTTTGCTTATCAACATTTTCCGCCTTATACCCACCACCCAGGAAATTTTTCCAAACTATCACCTATTGTTCAAGAGTTGCATATGTCTTCATTCGTGTAGAGCCAAGTAACCTTACCTGCATTTACTTTTATTCCCTCTCTGAAGACTAATTCTTGAACCCAAAACATCGCTGCTATTTTCTATTATCATGGCTTCTACTCTGAACCCAGTCATCAATGCAAGATCTAACTCACCAATCCCTGGAGAAAGAAGAAAGGATGAATTCTACCACAAGTTCCAAAATATATTTCTCATTTTTTAAATGCTCACACTCATTAATCAACAACGAACATCTTTGGCTATGAAAAGTAATGTGGCACATAAGGAACAGGGTGAGAGGAGGCAAACAAGAGCCAAATAATCATGATTTTGTCTTAATTAACATAGACAATACATTTCAGAATTAAAGTTTTCAGGTTGTCTCGGAGTCCTAGTCATAGATAAGAATCCAATTAAAGGATAAGCCTTCTTCCTAAATGCAAAGAGGCAGTGCTCTATTTTGCTACCCTTTATTTCCCAGGAGTTAGAACGCCTCCTCAGAAAGGGAGACTTTTACACTGTCAATTGAGGTTAAAGCTTTTCCCCCAGTGAAACTGAATCAGAAAACTTATATTTTAAATAATATTGAAAACGTTTAGTACTCAGAGTTTTTCAGAATCTTATAGCTTTGGGAAAATATATTCAGATTTTTCAATGATTTTGATACTCTCGACACTCACAGTAAATATGTAATAATTTCTGAAGTATCTAAGATAGTTTTAAAGAGTATAATCCACATTTATTGAATTTATTGAAACTATGTTTCAAGTGTGTTCTAAGCTCTTTACAAATGTTAATTCACTTTTAAATGTTATACTAATTGTTATCATCTCCATTTCAAGTTGGGAAACTGAGGTACATGATGTACCCAACACAGAGACAGTAAATTGTGGAGTCAAGATGAAATAAACTGTCAGTAGAGATTGATGGAGAAGATTTAACACACACACTTAGCTATTGATAAAATTACTGAGCCATGTTATACTAGTAAAGCTCTCCTAAAATTACAAAATTGACAAAAAATTAATTTAAGCTTTGGGTAATTTTATACCAATCCATTCGGAGTATTATGCTGTTTTCCAGGACTTGCCTGAACTAGAAATTTCCAACATTATAAGACCAACTATTTTTTGTAAAAATAATTAAGAAAAAATGTAAAATAGAACCAAAGTTTTATTCTCAGATATTTTTATTATTTATAATTAAAGATTTAAGGATTCAGGTAATAAAATCATTGCATAGAGAAAATGATTTCAATTTAGTTCAGAAAAAAATTCTGCATGCATAAAGAGCCTACAAATAGCCTACTGTGTTAATAAGTATATTTGATGATGAAACAATAATTTCCCAATGTTCCCAATAAACAGTATACATATAAAATACATTAAAACATTTCAATACTTCAGGTACAGTACACTCGAAGACCTTTGGAAATTTTTACAGAAACTAAAATATTCTTAATCAGATATGAGTAGCAAAGGAGAAACTTCTAACCCATGAGAGTCAGAAAACAGTTGGAAATAATTAAAAAACTTGGGGAGCTCTCTCTGTCCCTGGAATCTTCAGAAAATATACTCTGGTAATTTCAGAACTGAGATGTTATCTCCCAGTATCATGATGCTCTTCCAGTGGCCACAGATACAATCTGGGAGAGCCATTTGCATATTCCATTGGCTCAGGCTGGAAGATAAACAGAAAAAGAAAAATCATTTCACAGCAAAAGTTAATTTGCTTACGTTCTGCAATTCATCATTGGCTCCACTGGCTCACAGATGCTCAAATAAACCTTTATACATATATTTTCCTTTCAAAAAATGCCTTATTTCTACTTTCTAAAAATGCCTTCTTTCTTCTTTCATCCCTACCTTGAAAATTTCTCCTCACTTTCAAAGTCAGCCTCACACATCACCCCAGTCTATGTGAGATCTTTTCTATTCCCTCAAGGCAGTGTTTCTCACTTTTATAGTTAGGAAGACTCTGGGTCCAAAATCCCAGAAGACAATGCACCACAGGAAAACAGAGATGCACAGAAAAAGGAAGTCCATGACCCCAAATCCAGCAAGTACGGAGAAATCTGGAGACAACAGTCTCTGGAAACCAAATAGTGGGGAAATTCCAAGGTCTCTGTATTGCACAATTCTGGGAGAATCTGTAAAAACAAGGGACCAATGAATCTTTATATCAAAGGGAGAAAGGACAAGTGAATGAGAATGTCAATTCAGTCTCTCTCTCTCTCTCCCTCCCTCTCTCTCTCTCTCTCTCCCCTCTCCTCACATTTATGAAGCCACCATACCAGCACTGTGGGAATTACAGAGACAAAGGACTAAGACATTTCTGAAGTTCACACTCTATTTGGAATTGTTTTGTAAAAGTCATTAGTTACTTTGCTAAAAGGTAAACTGTGTTAAAAACTATGCATAAAAGGGCCAAGGATTTAGCTCCATGGTTCTGCCACCTGCCTTGCAAAAAAAAAAACAACAACAAAAAACAAAACAAAAACAAAACAAAAAAACTATGCTTAAAGCTAAAAACAATATTCTTTTTGGAGAAGTACTGGACTCCATAATCAAGTAGGAGCTGTGATTTTGAGTAGTTCACTGTTACAGGTCAACATGGAATGTATAGAAAGAGTAACTTTTGGAGACAGGCAGATCTGTCACTGCTTTGATACATGATCCCTGTCAAGATGCCTAACTCTGAGAATCGTGCCTTCTTCAGTGCTGTGGTGACTACATAAGAAGACATGTGATGTAATGAGAGCATTCAGAGGGGCCATTTCTCTCTTCTTACTGCCCTGGGCAGGAGCTGACCAGGATGCAGATGTCTGGGTGATAAGCCCTGTTATGGTTTGGCTCAAAAAGTTCCCCTGAATACATCCTGTGTTTGGAGGGTGATTGTGTCATGGGGCACTGTACCCACAGGTGGATTCATCCATTCGTGAGTTCGGTAGCTAAATATGCTGTCAGAAGATGGAAACTGGTTGGAAGCAGATCACTGGGTGTGTGACTTGGAAGGGTATCTTCTTATCCCTGCCCCACTCTTCTCTCTCTGCTTCCTGGCTGCCAAGACATGAGCTGCATCCCTCAGCAAGGACTTTCTGCCATGCTGTTTCTGTCTTGAAGCCAACCTACCATGGGATGAACCCACTGAAACTGTGAGCCAAAAATAAGCTTCTCTTTCTTTAAGTAGGAGGTGTCAACTATTCTGCCCCAGTGACAAAAAAAAGGTGACTAGGATAAGCCCGAGAACAGCAGGGTAAGTAATACTTATAGGGAGACATGGTCACTTGTGGGGAGATTCCATTGACAGTCAGGAGCTACCTTGCTTTTTGAATTTTCAGTTCCTCATTTCTACCTACTTCTCTCACTGGAGCCTCGGCTTCATCTTCCTCAGACAAACAGATGGTTGTGAGTATGCCCATACACACACACATGAACACATGTGCACACATGCACACACACCCCATATCATTACTATTATACTCTTTTGTGGATTCTGATCTCAGAGCCCAGGGTTCTTATTCTCTATAAGTAGTTTGGGATAGATGCATAAATGAAATAAATTCGGGAGCTTCTAAAAATATGAAGAAACAAAAAATGTGTTACTTCAGTGACCAAGTCCTGTCATCATGACCAAAATATCTTGCCGCTTTTGTCCTCTCCATCTGCACTGCCATCTCTTTTTCTTGCAGGCACTGTGTAAATACTTATCAGTTCATCTTTCCACCTCCAGTGTAAACTTCTTCCAATCCAACTGACCACTAATTCCCCAGTGGTTAGGGAGACAGCATAAAAATAAATGAGTGACCACAGCTCGGTGCAACCGCCTATGCAAACATGGTGCAAACGTGGGTGGAGGCAAAAAAAAAAAAAGAAAAGAAAAAAGCATTTTCACCATATATAGGGACACCCACTCCTCAGCTAGAACTCATAGTTTTAATACAGGAATGCAGGCCAGTCTTTCTAGAATATCCTTTTTAAAAAAGTTCAAAGATTTAACTTTTATATTAAAAAAAGATCTAAATGTTTACTGCATCATTTCTTTTTTTTTATTTCTTTTTTAAATCTAAATAAATCCCCCATATATATGCCTGAGCTGTGTGAAATTGAGTTTATGTCCTGAACTAGATAAGAGTCCTTACTAAGGTTTGTTAATGAGCAATTTATGTGACTATCTCCAAAATTCAGTTGTGGGTTCTCTGAGTCAGGAACGGTGTCAGAGTCGCCTCTGTATCCCTGTTGCCACACAATGATGTATGGGACCTAAACAGAATTTCATTATTTACAAATGAAAAAATAGATGGATACATTTAAATTCTTTGAAGATCTAAGGGCAGGAAATTGAATTCCAAAGTAATAGGTAGCAGGAGATTTAGTTCTGGAATAGAAGCCCTCACAAAATAGAATTTGTGCTTTTTATTTAGGCTCAAGCTTCTTCAAAGAGGGATTGCATCTGAGACCTCAGGTTGCCATCCGTGTTGACCTCTCAGGAGAATGAGCAGTCAGCCAACACAAAATGTCAATGAGTTGGAGCAGAATGAACACAAAACTCATTTTTCCTTAGGGTTCAAATTTACTCTGAGTAAACAGGCAGTTAATGACTGAATCTTCCCAGACACAAGTACAGATCAAAGAAGCTCTAAGAAGAGAAGCAAAACAAAAGAACTTCAAGGTTGCTATTCCAAAAGATGCCTTGAATAATAAGACACAATTACACACCTGTGCCATTGTCAGAGGTCATCTCTACACACAAAGTTACTCTTTTGTCTTGTTTACAGTCATTGCCCACGACGAAATGTGTGCTATATTAGATAACCTTGTAAAGGACTGACCTTGAATGGTTATTGCCAGACATTCACAAAGTCTTCCTCTGTAGGTATGAGAAATAAATATCCTCTCCATTTCTTTCTTTTAAGGCCCAGTTTCCCTCATCTATCACACCAGAATGCTGGCATATAACTTGTTACAGTGGAAGGGCAGTTACCAATTGGTATCTAAGGTTGAAATTTCTAACTTTAAACATGATGAAAGTAAGGTCCAGGGAGGACAGTATCCATCCATCTAAATCCCACAGCTGGTTAGTGACTATGCCTGATCCAGCCAGGCAATTCTCAGTATACCCTAATCACAAAATTTAAATTCCAATTACTTAGTTTTTGCTGACCTTGAGGTATAAAATGACATTCCTCAAAAAATGTATTGGATATATTAGCTAAATGTGAGCAGTTCATTTGCAAGCAAGCTATTTTGATTTTTGGATCTTGTGGGGGGAAATGTCTGAATCTTATAAGCAACTTGCCTAAAGCAGTCAACTCACAAATATTCTTTTCCCTGTATTAAATCCACACTTTAGGATATTGCATTGAGAGGTCAGAAGTCCCTCCTCTCTGCCTGCAGCACAGAAACATTCACAGCAGATGCAAGTCTGATGCCTCAGCCTGCTAAACCTTTCCCAAGCTAAGATTATTGCTCAGGACACCGAGTAATAAATAAGGAAAGCTCCAGGAAGTCTTAGGAGAACTTTCTGCAAGTTTTTGTTTGCACCAAACCTGAAGCACAAGATACTACAAAATATAGCTGCGAAAGCACTCATTATTGCTACTTTCAGTATGAGCTACCCTCACTCTACCAACCTGAAGAACTTCTAAAGCTGTAATGAACGCTTGTAATATGGAAGCCAGGGAAATGCTATGGTCTGCTAAGTCCTCAGGATGTTATTGCAGAAAAACAAGATCTTTGGCATCTACCCTGGTTGTCACTGACTGTTCATATATCAGTCTTTCATGGCCAAAATGTTTTTGAGGATGACTGGGCAACTAGACCACCCAAATCTAAGGAGCATTTGTCTTAATTGCAAGGACATCTACAAAGAATTCATCCTTTAAAAAGCCTGCCATTCAGTAGTGAGAAAGAAAAATGCATTTCATATGAGATAGGCCATCCCTGCAACACAAGGGTCTTTTTCTTTGTCATATTTCTGTGGTTCTCATCACCTTCTGTACCTACTTTCTATAACCTCTGTCTAGGGTCCCAATTCCTAGGGACCCAGAGACTCAACATCACTCCACCATGATACCAAACTCTCCCCATTCCAACCCCATTACCATTCAAGTGTCTTTCCTACATAGCTTTGTAAGACTTGAATAAGCTAAAGTGACTCTATGCTAATAGGCCAAACTGTGCTTCTTCATATGCTAATTGCTAACTTGGCTAACAGCCTGCCCAGGGGCAAATGGTATGACAAAAGGTGACCCTAGAACATTTCCTGCATAAGGTAAGCAATGTGTTTGCAGTCTTGTTCTGTGAATTCCCTGACTCTTTGTTAAGAAAAACCTTATAAAAAGTACCTCACCCCTGAGCAGTTGCCTCTCTGAGCTACCTGGCTCTGGGAGTGCCAACTGGCCAGACTAATAAAGGTCTATTTACCATCCAGCCTGGTGTGTTCCCTCCTGGGGTCCTCATTTCTCTGTAGAGCTCCTGGAGCCTCGCTGGGTGTTAGGGCCCAGCATTGTGGAGGCCTTTTTGGCTGTTCACAGATTTCAGAAGTAAGGCCCTGGGTCTTGCCTCTGGAGCCATCGTTGAGCTATAGGACTCAGAATCATGGAGGCCCTTTCAGCTGTTCAAGCTCCGTGGAGTGGAAGTGAAACTTTAAGTCTTACAGCTTCTCTTTAAGTGGGCAAATAACTAGTCAATCTGATAAACCAAATTAATGTCTTCTAAACTTTTATCATTGTCATCATTTCACTATGAACCAACTACATTGTTATTAACAAAATATTTTTATTTACATTGATTCATTTTTAAATATAAATAATTGCTTAATTTTAATCAATGATCTTCAAACACAGAGTTCTAATATGTTTTCTGTGTTAATGCATGTTAGGATAAATATATGTTTAGAACTATTAAAATAAAAATGCTTATCCATTTACTACTAAAACTACCTTCATGCTCAGTGATGGTATATGCCTTTACCTTTGGAAAAGAGAATACAAATTAAAATATTGACTGTGTTATTGGCCTAATGAGTGTTCCCTTCTGGAATAACATTTAATTTTAAAGGAAACCTTGAACATTGTTTACTTACTTTTTTTTTTTAGTTTATTGGTACGCTTTAAGTATACAGTACAGTTACATTCATTATTGGGATCTTGTACCTTTATATGACAGGGTCTTTGTTTTCATTTTTCCCCTTATCCCTGCCCTCCCTTCATCCCCTCCTCCCTCCCCATTTACAAACACTTTATTTCCATTTTTTCACTTTCTCATATTTTTTTCTTTTCCCTTATTCCCTTTCCCCTACCCTTCCCACTTCCCCTATACCTTTAGCCCCTTTCTTCCTACTTCACACTGTCAATTATCTCATTAGGATCTTATGTACTATGATAGTTTTTCACACCAGAGAAACTATTCTGCATTTACACATGTGTGACTTACTTATTTCACTTAGGAGTATATCCTCAATATGTATCTATTTTCCTATGAATGAATCTAATTTCTCATTCTTTATGGCTGAGTAGTATTCCATTTTATATAAAAACCTCATCTTCTTTATCCAGTTTCCAACTGATGGGCAAATGGTCTGTTTCCAGGTTTTAGCTATTACAGACTGTGCCGCAAGGGGAAAAAATGAGAATCATGACCTGTCATGTAGAGGTACAAGATCCCAACAATGAATGTAACTGTACTGAATCCCTAAAATGTACCAATAAATTCAATTATTTAATTAAAAAAAAAACTGTGGCACTATAAACATAAGTGTGCATATATCTCTGTGATGTGATTCTTTTAATTCTTTTCTCTTGGAAAGATACCCAGCAGAGGGATGGCTGGGTCAAATGGAACCTCCAGTCCAAGCTCTTTGAGGTATCTCCATATTGATTTCCACAGTGGTTGCACCAGTCTGCACTCCCACCAACAATGGAGGAGGGTTCCTTTCTCCCCACAACCCCGCCAACATTTGTTATTCTTTGATTTCTTGATAGCAGCCATTCTTTGTGGGGAGAGGTGGAATCTCAGTGTTGTTTTCATCTGTATCTCTCGAATGACCAGTGATGTGGAACATTTTTTCATATATTTACTTGCTGTTTTAAATTCTTTGTCTGAGAAATGTCTGTTCATTTCAGATGCCCATTTTTGAATCAGGTCTTTATATTGGGGGGGCTGGTTGTTTTTAGTTCTTTATGTATTCTAGATAAGAAACCTACAGTTTTCTTTACTTTTAACTCAACTGATAGATGGAAAGAAAATGATATGGAAGCCATAAAATTTTTTGAGCCCAACAGAGTGAACTAGTCCTCAAATATTAGAGATTATATTATTTGTTTTTATTGTTGTTACCCTTTCCTATTGAGGCCATCCTGCTGGCATTGGAAAGATCCAGTTTTACCTTCTTTCAAGGCAGGAATATTGGGCCTAGATCCTCTGAACATATCATACAAAGCAAGAAAAATTGGCACCAGAGATTTACCTTTTTTTCAGAGATTTTTTTTTTCTGAAATTCCACCAGAATCAGGGGCTCCATATTGGACCACTTCTTTCCCTATCCTTTTCTATGGATGGATTTTACTATCTGTCTCTATTGACATCAGGGTGGGCTGTTGACTTCCTTTGGCTGATAAAGTTTAAGTAGGAAGCTATGCTGCTTCAGAGCAGAAGGCTTCAGAGCTATCCTGTAGACCCAACAAGTCCAACAGCACTCTTTTTGAGGCTTGATTCCTACTCATGTTTGTCCAGCAAGTCAGACTGGCCAAGAGTAGCAGTCATGTTCTACAAGGGGAATGGAGGGTACTGTTTAATTCAATGAGTCATTTCAGTGCAAGTAAGTTACAAGAACTGCTATTGTTTTATTTTATTAATGTATGGTCAAAGTATGTTTAAATTTTTAAAAATTTATGTTGGATTTCAAAAATCAAGTTTTAAATAACATAGTACACAGATTAGTTAATTAGCTTACAATAGACAACCAAACCATTCCTAATTTACAAAGTAATTGGAACATTATTTTTGTTATGTTTTATAATAAGACTATCACCTACATTTGTGTTTTTCCTAGGACACTGAGTTTCTGTTAGGTTTCTACATGTAGCAACTCCTATACTAGAACTTCATGTCAGATCTGTTTCTTGCTGACCTTGCTCTGAAAAAGAAACTGCTTATTCACAATCTATCTCCAATCTCAAAAAGAATAACCAGTTTAGGGTAAGTTTTGCCTTAGTTTTTTCAGGAAGTTTGAATGGGTCAGTGCAACCTAAATCAACCTTCTCTGATTCTGCCATCGCACAGAACACAAATTATTTCTCACTCATTATGTACTTAATTCAAACATATCTTTATTATAGAGCTTTTTTTTTTTACTTTTAATTTTGGAACAACTTCAGCTTAAAAACTAGTTCAATAAAAAGTATAAAGAACTGCTAAACATTTTATACCCGCAAATCATGTTTAGACTTTCCCACATATTCTAGTATCTTTCAACAGAAAAAGAACCCCATCTTGGACCATATGTTGATCTAATGGATCTTGGGTCTTTCCTCATTTTCACGACCTGCAAGGTCACAGGCAAGTCATTCTGTAGAGTATCCTTCACTCTGAGTTTGTTTCACATTTCCTCATTTTTGAGCTTTGATCAATTGATTTAAAATGTGTTAGGTTTCTCTACTATGAAGTTTCATTTTACCTTTAGTGACTAATAAGTATTTCAAAAAGATACTAAAACAAATTATCTTCTTTGCATGAATTAATTTTTTTTATTCTGATAGTGGAACAATAGTGCTTCTCTAACTCAATAGTCACTTCTACATTTACTAGCTGGCATTCTACTGTTGAAAAGTTTTCTTTTCTCTTTGCTATTTATTTTATCAGTATAGACTTATATGTTCCTTTGTTATTCAAGAATAGTAATTAACTGATATCACATACTTATATTAGTAGCTGAAATTCTCCCAAATTTGACCAGGCAAGCCCCTTCACAGTGGCCTCTGTGCTGTTATGACATAGTCTCATCATTTTTTGTGCATTTCTTTGTATTTTGGTACAAGAGAACATGGGTGGCTTATCTTGTTATTTTTCCTGCCCATCCCTGGAGTCAGCAAATTCTTTAAAGAATCCTGTTTACTTTTAGTGTTTCCTAAAGAATGTTCTTTAGAGGCCAAGATAGCCACATCAAGTTTGTTCATTGTTACTGTGGCATGACTGCTACTAGGTTCTTTATTCCATATCGTTGAACTGTTTAATGCTAGCCATTGCTCTGAGCTATATCCCAGTTCACTGGCTTTATATGGCTTTTATCTGTCTTTCAGTATGAAGTAAAACAGATCTAGGAAAATAAATATACACATAGACACACAACTCTAGTGTATCATGGGGGTGCTATACTCACCAGTGAATGAATCTACTGTGCTCATAGCTGAGCATGCTGTTAGGAGGTGGGCCCCCAGGGAGGTGGGTCTCTGTGGATGTGTCTTTGGAGGACACAACTCTCTGATGTGCTTCTCTACATTCTGCTTCCCACTGCCATGAAATGAACAAGTTTGTCCCACCCCACCCTTCTTCCACGATGTTTCTGCCTTAGAGCCAGCTTACCAGGGACTGAAATTTCTAAAATGGTGAGCCCAAATTCACTTCTTTGAGTTGTGCTTTTCAGGTATTTTGTCCCCACAATGAGAAAGCTAGTATAACAAATATCTCCATCTCTTAAAGTAGCAAAACTTACATCCAGGTGCTCAAATACTGGAAACCCTCTTCTGATTACTCTCTTCTGTCCTGTAAGAATGCTCTGTGGGTCTTCCTTCTGAATGTGTCTCCAGCCAGCCTGTTCTCTCACCACCATCTCCCATGTGGATCACTGTAAAATTCCATGAAGAGCTGTATCTGCTTCAACTCCTGTCCCCCAAAATTATTTTTTAGTGTGTATACTGTCTTAAAAAATAATTTTTCTCATGTCTATATAGCAGCCTTAAACTCATTCACTATTTTTCTTTAAAAGATTATACTTCGTTCTGCTTACACTATCACTACCTATCGACAGCTTCCCTCTCCAATTTTCAGTTAACTATGCCTGTCAATACTGATATTTGTCTGATTCTTTCAAGAGAGACCACATTTATGTAACTTTTATTATAGTTCATTATTACAATTTTTATTTTATTAGTTACTACTTTTTTACAGTACTTAATTTATACATCAAACTTTATTATAGGTATGTATGTATAGAAAAAACAGCATATACAGCATTTGGTACTGTGTCTTCAGGCATCCACTGGGGGGGGTCTTTAAATGTATCCCCCATGGATAAGGGGGTTACTATAAATAGTTCTATAAACTGGGATACGAACATAAAAATAATGGATCAAAATAATGACCTAATTCTTAAAATGAAACTGAAAATAGTCTTTCCCTGAAGGAAGATTAAGCGCACATATTAGTCTAAAGAAGCATGCATAATACAAGTGTAACATTTGTTTTTTAAGCTTAGATCTTATTTTTATTGATATATAAACATACATATGTTGAAGTACATTGACATAATTTGATACTTGTATATAAGGTCATGATAAAATTGGAGTAATTAGCATTTCCTTTTCCTTAAATATTTATCATTTTTTCATTCTGTAAACTGAACTCTTCTGTGTTAGTGAGCTTTCCATCACCATAATGAAATACATGAGTAGCTAACTTATAAAGAGAAAATATTTATTTGGGATCACACTTTTGGAAGTTCCAGCACATTATGGCATGAGCTCACAGTGGAGCAAAATCATTCATCATATGTCCAGGAAGGGAGAGAGTGACAGAAAGACAGAAACAGAGACAGAGAAGGATCCCACAGTTCCCACAGGATTTACAGACTTTCCCCTTAGGTCTCATTTTTAAGATTCCACCTCTTCTCATTAGGGCCACCCTGGAGGTCAAGCCTTTAACAGATGAGCCTTTCAGAGATTCAAAATCCAAACTATTGCAGCCTCTTTTCTGATTCTTTGTAAAATATACAATAAATTAATGTGAACTATTTTACCCAGCATATTGTGCTGTAGACCATTAGAATTTACTCCTCCTATGCAACAGTAGGTTGGAACCCATTACTTATCCTCCTTCTCTACCTTCTCCTTCCTACCCTTCCTGTCCTCTAATGGCCACCGTTCTACTCCCTAGTCTATGAAATTAGCTATTTTTAATTTTTAAATTTTTATTAGTATATGTTTATAGCACATAATGTATATTCATTGTGGTGAGTTCATGCTGGCCTTGAACTTAATATGTAACCTGGGCTGGCCTCAAACTCACAGTGATCCTCCTGCCTTGGCCTCCAGAATGCTGTGGTTAGAGGTATGCACCACGATGCCCGGCTTTCATAATTCTTTTCAGTATCTCTTTCTTCTCTCCTCCTTCCCCCATCTCTCCATCTCTTGGTCCCTTTCCCTTTTGCAAAAGATCTATCTCCCTGCTTCCTATTATCTAATTTTCATTTTTCTCTGTGTATATATTTTGGGTTTCTCATGTAAAAAAGAAACCATGCAATTTTTAGGTTTGTGCGTCTGATGTATTTCACTTAACATTATGATCTCAAGGTGCATGCATTTTTCTACAAATGACTCAAGTTCGTCCTCCATTATGGCAAAGTAGTACTCCATTGTGTATAAATACATTTTCTTTATCCATTTATCTGTTGATGGATATACAGGTCACTCCCGAAATTTAGCTATTAGCAGCATAACTCATGAAATCATCTATTTAAAACTTTCACATAAGAACAAGAACATGTAGCATATGTCTTCCTATTAGACCTCTTTATTAATGTTTATTTTTCTACTAATTCCTTATTTATCCAATTAAAGTTGTACAATTCCACAAAGGAAAAAGAAGGAAGGATTATTTGTCCAAATAATAGAAGACATATCAATGTGTTTGTTTTTTTTTTATCCTAGAATAAGGCTGCTTTTATCTTCAGGGAGGGGTAGTTTGGAAGTGAGTGCTACTACTTGGAATGTGCTCGGTGGTCAAATTTATTGGATAGAGCAAGCACTTCTAATTTCCCGTCTCAAATGTAAAATTCTATTTTTAGAAAATCTCCAGAATGGCTTCCTTCCTCCTTTGAATGGTGTTACAATGTTTACATTGTTATTCTTATCATCTTGTAAGACAATCCTCTCCAGATGGTACCATGATGATCATGATCAGAATCAGCACTTAATTAATTATGCATATTAAACAACTGAAATCACACATAGATTCTACTACCTGGAATGCTACTGGGATGCTTACTATTTCAGAATCTTAGGATATAAAGGATACACAGATGTCCCATTCTATTATCTCATTTTCAAGTACTTTTAAAATTTACTAGAAGTGAAGTTTATAAAATTAGATCAATTTTTCTTTTATAATGTCTAAGATGGAAAAGTAAAGAAAAAAGAAATTTGGAACTCTCAGAAGACAACCTAGATGCTATATATGATGTGGACATACCTTATCTCATGTACCTCTTGTCTTTCCTTTACCTTAAAATCCTAAACATCGGTAAAGTCAATGGTAGAGCCTCTCCTGAGAGGGCATTTTTATTTTGTTAGAATAGTAAACTGCTCTATGGCCAGGATGATGGTTTTCTTACATCATGCACTTTCACTGAATACAAAACTTTGCCAAAACTTTTGACAGATTTCAAATTCAATTAACCATAATTCCCTGGTGATTTTTCTGTCTACAATTTCTGATGATGAATCATATAATTGTTACGTATGTTAGAAAGTGATTTCTTTTTAGTTACAGGGTAGGATTTTAGCAGACAGACAATTGAGCAGACATTCTATATGTGTGCCCATGTAGAATCAGAAAAATCCCCTCATGCATATTGTGAATCAGAATTTCATGTCCCCAAGGACAAAGTTTGTAATCTTGGGTCAAGAGGCAATGGTCATCAATAGAAGAGACAGAATTTGCTCATAGTTTGTCACTTTCTCATTTTGTGGGTCTATAAAAATACCCCCAGGTAAGTAATGTTAGTTTTGAATCCCCACACACCACCCAGTACATTCTCCACACTGTAGCTTGGATGAAGTTTCTAAGCAAATGCATTCATGTTAACCTTAAATTCAAAATTATTCATTAACTCACCACTGTCCCCAAGATAAAGTCTAAATTCTACAACATAGCTTCAAAACATTTTACTTCTGGTATCTGCCTGTATCACTTTATATATCTGCCAGCCTTGCCTCTTGCATTTAGACTCCAGCCAAATGGAACAACTCTAGGTTAAACCAAGCCAAGAAGTCTTGCTGCATGAAGTGTTCATTCCTCCTGAATACTCCCAAGTTCCTCACCTGGATAACCCCTATTCATCCTCCATATCTCAAGATCTCCTTTCCTTTATGAGACTTTTCCTGGCTTCCCAAGACTGCATTTGGGACTTCTATTCTGTGCTCCCTTAAACTCCTGAATTTATCTCTGTTATAGCATGGATCACAGAACTTGCTCACTTTTCCATATCATTGTATATATCTTGAAAATATCCTTGCATTCAACAGTCATGTACCACATAGTGACAATTTCTATTGGGAACAGAGCTTATATCTGTGACTGATCCTATTAGATTATATTATGTAGTAACATTGGTCTGTATAAACATATTCTATGATGTTCACATAATGGTAAAATTGCTTAAAAATATGTTCCTCAGAACACACTCCCATCATCAAATGACTCATGACTGCATTAGCAAAAAATGACCCTGAATCAACGTTTACTGAACAACACAATGACTCTGAAACAAGAGTCTTCCCAACAGTAGAACCTACAATTACAGACATAATGTCCTGTTCTTCATGTCCTGATCAAGAGTCCAGTTTCTCTATCAGAACACTGATATTAAGTAAAAATTTCACAGATCAAGTTCCCAGTTTTCCAAAATGGGAGAGCCTTTCACCTAAATAGCCTTAAATCTTGCTTTTTATCTTAGCTAATCTAGTACCCACTCCTTGACTTTCAGGGATTCATAAAACATCTTTTTCAATTTCACAGTGCCATCCTGACACTGTATTGCTTTGCTTCTCTTACTGTCCTTCCATTCTTAACTAGGATTCACTCTCTTAACTCTTTCAGGTCTGCCATTGCTATCTTATTGTTTTATTTTAACCCATCGTTCAATTAACCGTTATTTCCCTATGCACAGACAGCACATCTTACGCTTATTAAATGTATGACAGAATCTAGAATAATGTTCATGAAAGTGGTTACCCGTCTGCCTTTTACTATGTCATGCTTTTAGCTGAAACTTGTGGGTTTTTTTTTCTTTGATTCCTATCCAGTTTACTTTGCTACATTCTAGATTTTAGATTTTATATGGCTGGATTCATATGTTATTGTTCTTTTGCCATTAAATGTGAATAATATGTATATTACACATGGAACAAATGTTTGGCATGATTGATGATAATGATGATAATGGTATGTATTCAATAAGTATGTGTTGACTATTTGGTTGATTTCCCATGATAAATTTTTTTCCAGTATAAAAATTTAAAAAATATATATTTGTGTAAAAGAGTATATATCTGATTAATGGAGCCATAGGAGCCTGAAAATGATATGGTTTCATTGCTCTTTTGTACCTGAGCTTGATCATCTCTTGTATTGATATCCAGAGATCCCAGAGATAGTCTTCCTGGGCAAGTAAATTTCAGCAAAGAGCAACATTTCCATCATAGAACATTTACCTGTAAAGGAGTCTTCTTCTTTGAAGAGAACATATTAATTCATTTTCTGTATAGCAGAAAGCAAATAATATGTAATTATCTTTGGTGCTGATACTTCCTTGTGATTATTACATTTATTTTGAGATTTACAGCTATAAAGAATACATTAAGAAATGAGGTCCAGAACTCTGTTATATACCCAAGATATAAGGATCAAATTTATAATTAATATTAGCTTAAGATAATTAATACCATTGTTCTATTGTTAGGTTATCATGGGATCTAAAACTGCTTGTGCTACACTGAACAGTTACATTTCCTAACACTCTTCCTCCCATACTGAGAATCATCTTACCTTCTTTAAATATGCAAGCCCTTTCGTAAGCTGATGTAAGTTGTGCTTACCCCAAAGAGCATTATAGCAACAACAACAGTGAAACTGCACATGTTAGCCAGCTTTCTGTCACTATGATAAAATATTTCAGATAAACAATTAAAACAAAAATTTGTTTGGAGTTGTTGTTTCAGGGGTATTTTTGTTTATGGTCACTCGGTCCCATCAGTTTGAGCCTGTGATGAGACAAAAAACATCATTGCAGGGAGCATGTGGTACAGCAAAGCCATTCACTTCACAGTACCTAGAAATCAGAGAAAGCAAAGGGAAAGAGAAGCAGCTGCGGTCCTCATATCTGCTTTAACGGCATGACCCCAATGATCTACCTCCTCTACTAGGCCCTCCTTCTAACATCTCCACTACCACCCTGGTTACTACGCCTTCAGCACATGGGCCTTTGGGGAACATTTATTTATTTCTAAGAACTTCATTGTTAGGGCTATAATTGTTACATTCTCTGTTTTGGTACACTGTGTGACCCAACATACTGTGTTTTTAATTGCCAAGAGAAGTTTGAATATTCTCATCACATGACAGGGATATGAAATAATGCATACATTCATTACCTTGATTTAGCCACTTTGCAATGCTCACATATTTCAAAACATCATATTACCCATTATATATATATATATATTCAAGTAAGATTTGTTCAGGGATACAAGTATGGCATTCATAAAAGTGATATACCACATTAATATAATAAAGAACAAAAGTCTATATGATCATCTGAATAGATTCATAAAAATCATTGGAAAGAATTCAACATCATTTAATGATTTTTAAAAATTGACAAATTAAGCTAAAACTTGGAAACAGCCCATTTGACCATCAGTTGGAAATTAGATAAAGAAGATGTGGTTTTTCTATAAAATGGAATACTACTCAGCCACGAAGAATGAGAAATTAGATTCATTCATAGGAAAATGGATACATATTGAGGATATACTCCTAAGTGAAAAGTCACATATGTGTAAATACCGTATAGTTTCTCTGGTGTGAAAAACTATAATAGCACATAAGATCCTAATGAGATAATTGAAAATGTCAAATAGGAAGAAAAGGGCTAAAGGTGTAGGGAAAGTGAGAAGGTTAGGGGAAAGGTAATAAGGGAAAAGAAAAAATATGAGAAAATGAAAAAATGGGGAGTTTGTAAACAGGGAGGGGAGGAGGGGGTGAAGGGAGGGCAGGGGTAAGGGGAAAAAAGGAGAATCAAGACCTGTCATGTAAAGGTACAAGATCCCAATAATGAATGTAACTGTACTGTATACCTAAAATGTACCAATAAACTCAATTAAAAAATTGACAAATTAAGAATGGAAAGAATGCACTTCAACAAAGTAAAGGCCATACACAACAAACCCATGTAACATTAAAGAAATCAAAAAAGAAATCAAGAAAACCATAAAATAATAGTCATGAAACATTGAAAAACTAAGTTGAATTAAATTGGAAAAATTAATATTGTCAAATTACCTAAAGGCCTATATAGTGAAAACTACAAAACATTAATTTAAAAAATGGAAGAGATGAAATCAAAAGAAAATATTATTAAAATGTCAAAATTAGGGCTGATGATATAATTCAATGGGAGAATGCTATAGCATGCAAGAAGCCCTGGGCTTAACCCCCAGAAATTAGGAAAACAGTATTACCCAAAGTGATATGTGGATTTAATGGAATTATTAGCAAAATCCCAATAACATTTTCACTGAAATAGAAAACACCCTAATATTTGTGTGCAGTCACACAATCACATAGCTAAAGCAATTTTGAGCAAAAAAGAGCAAAGTTGGAGGCCATATAATACCTGACTTTCAAATACACTACAAATCTTAGTAATCAAAACTGAAAACAGACTGGTAGACAAATGGAACAGAATATATATCCCATGAATAAATATACACATGTACAGTTGATTGACTTTTAAAATTGCTTAGAGTACATTTGAAGAATTCTCTTCACAAAAAAACAATGTACATATGTTAACTGCCTTGATTTAGCAATTCTGCAATGTATATATATTTCAAAACACTATGTTGTGTATATAATATGCATGTTTGTTAATTGAAAAAATACAGTTGATTTAGAAAAATTAATAAAAATTCAAATAGTTTGTTCAGTACTATTTATCAAAGCTATTATTTCAATATATAAAACAAGAGATTTATATATTCAATATACTTAGATATTTTTTCCAAAATTGAAAGTGTATTTTATGCTTTTATATTTCAGTTTGCATCAGATACACTTCAAGTGCTCAATAGCTACATATGGTTCATGGTTAGTTACCATGTTAGACAGTGCAGCGCTGTAATGTACAAAGCATGTTATAGTACAGGAATATTAGCAATTACAATAATTAGTAAAACCCACAGAGAGGCATATTTTATTTGTTTATTCATTCATCCAATGTTGGCTGTGCCAACATAGTTCATGCCTTCGTACTACAGTTCATGCCTTCAGAATTCAGAGATAAGAGAATTGACAAATGAAAATAATTAGAATAGTAAATTTAAAAGTATCACAACAGAAGCACAAATTAAAATGCTTGGGGCTTCAGCAGAGAGAGGTTTTTTTGTAGCTGAGAAACTAAAAAAATTTTTGAGGCATTTAAACTGAATGATAAAACATAGAAAGACTAAATAGTAGACAAAGTTATAGTGAGAGGAATTTCAGAGGAAGAACACAGCCCGAGCAGAGATGTGAAAGTTGGCCTTCTAAGGACAGTATGTGTAAAGTAGTGCAAAGTTCTCTAAGCTTGACGTTTAAAGTGAGTGAAAAGGAATATCTTAGTCAATTTGGGCTGCTCTAAGAAAGTACCGTGAAGTTTATAAATAATAAAAACTTATTGCTCAGAGTTCAGGAGGGTGGAAAGTTCAAAATCAAATAACCGGTGAGTTCAGTATGTGCTAAAGCTCCATTCTACTTCGAAGATGGTGTCTTGTTCCTTTGTCCTCACACACTGGAAGAGGGAAATGCTGTGTCCCCACATGGCAGAAGGGCAAAAGGGGCTAGAGTGTCCCCTTCACTCTCTTTAGAAGAATAGCTATTACCATTAAAGTGAGTGGGGTGCTCATGAAGTAATCATACCTCTTACTACTTTCACACTGGATTATTACATCCCAACATGACTTTTGGAGGGACACATACATTTGAATCATGGCAAGAAGTATGGAGAAAGGCTTCAGATGTGGAGGATAAGTATCCACTTCAGTTTTAGCCAGACATTAGCTATAGACTCAGAAATTCAGTGTAAATGAATGAAAGTATTGTGTGAGAGTCAATAAACTCTACTGAATTTACAAAAAAAAAGGTATCATTTGTTTTTCATTATTTGTAAGTTGTGTGCTATATTTTCTTTACATTAGTACAATTTATAATAAACTTACCTATGGATTTAGAGAGCCATGTATTAAATATTTAATTGCATATTACTGGCTAAGTTCCTTCATCATTTTCACATTTTTACCATCCCTAAGAAATGAGAAAAATCCATTGATTCAGAGATTTTGTTACCTTTTCTATTTTAACAGAACCATTCTAGAATTCTACTACCATAACAAATCAGGAGTCTGGGGAAGGGATAAGTCTAAAATGAAGATTTCATCAGGGTTACTCCGAGAGTCTTTAAGAGTAGGCTTAAAGACAACCTATTATTCATGACTTAAATAAAATTTCTTAGCTGTACTCTTGACTTGTCAACAGAGTTTTGGCTTACTTAGATTATTTTTATTGGGAATTTTTGCTTCTTTTGTTCTCATTTCTCTAAATTAGCCTGGAATCATAGCTTACAGGGCTCGTGAAACATAGTCTTGATAATCTTTCAGGTGAATAAACCTTGAATGTGTCCCAATGCTGCATGACAGAATGTTTCTTCCTTCCTTCCCTATGTCAAACCAAGTTACACAAACTGAGACCCCACGAGTCCTCACCCACATTGAATCCAGCTCTGGGAAAACATTAAGTACAAAACAACTGAAAGGATTATAGGTACTGCTTGTTCCACTTGCAGTTATAGTTTCTCTATAATACAGAGAAGGAAGGGCATGTTCAAGGCCTCACTGCAGAACTGGCATTAATTCTTTAAGCATTATTTCTTCCATATATTTATTAGGGCTGAGGTTGTTGGGATGACTCACACACACACACACACACACACAAATCAACTAATATTTTTCCTTATACCACAGCTAACTAAGCCTCAGAAATTAGGTGATATTTATTTAAAGACAAATGCATCAAAGCTTGGCAAAATTCATAACATAAGAATATATTATGTGATTATAGTATTCTCAAAAGTGAAAGAAATATGTACAGCTTATTGAAAGCCTCCTCATCTCAACCAAATATACTTCCTGAACAGATGTGTTTTAGGCATCAAAATTTGATGCTTTTATGTAATCATTTTAAAATTGGAGAGCTAGACAACCATAATCAAAATTAAGAGCGTGACAATTTTTTGAAACATTAGGTGTCTGAAATATTATCACCTGACTTCTCCATGGGACTGTGCTATCAGTTGATTTTAAAACTACTCTATGGGTCTTGGGTTAGCTTGGGCCTCGTCATTAACCAACATGTTACATCCCACCTTTCAGCAAATAACTACACTGCTATCAAAACAATGTGAAGTCAAATCTGCTTATATTTTCTCATCTAAGGAAAAACGGGGGTCTAATATTTCAAATCAAACAAGACTGTTATTCTCATGGGGACAGAAAATCTTAAAGATAATTTCTACCAACTCAGAAAACCCTTACTTATAATTTCAGACATTACAGTAGTTTTAAATATTGTAGTTCATCCTTTTTGGAAGTTTCAAATTAATCACTGTCTTGGTTACTTTTCTTATTGCTAAGACAAAATATCTGACACCTACAAGTTAAAGGTGGAAAGGTTTATTTTAGCTCACAGTTTGTGGAGGTTTCAGTCCATAGTCAGCTGGCTCCAAGGGAGGTGGTTAGACAAAGGGGCATCACAGAGGAGAAACAGCTCATGCAATGGAAGGCAGAAAGCAGCAAGCAGTAGCCTTTCTGCTTTCATTCTCTTTCATTCCAGGATACAAGCCTATTGGTTGGTGCCACTCACACCCAGGGTAAGTCTTCTGTCTTCAGTAAATCCATTCAGTCACATCCAAAACTGCATAATCCTGTATCTCACTCCCATGATTCAGTAACTCCCAAAAGCCCCACCTATAAGTACATGAGGCTTTAAGGGGACATCTAAATATAAACCATAACACACTTTTCCTTTTTATTAATGAATTGCAAAAAATATTAAATATATGTATAAAATATTTTCTCCAATATATTGCCCAAAGCAACAAGGCTCCTAATTAAGACTTTTAACCACAGGTTATGATTATGATTTCTATTATATTATAAAAAGAATCATTTGTTTATATTAATAATACAAATAAAATGGGAAGATAAGCTTATATATCCAAACTTTGCTAAATAAGATAAAACTTTCTAATTCCAGAAACAAAACAAAGATATTATTGCCTGTATATACTTAAACATATATATGTATATCTCTATATACTTTCAGATATGCACTTATATATAATAATCTGCGGATTAGGCAGATAAACCCCAAATAAAAAGCCATTGTGGCACTGTCCAGTTGTTTGGAGTCTAGATTTTGCACTTCCTTTCAAACATCTGATACCTTCATCTTATTCTACAAGGCCCATTTTAGTTCCTCCCTCCTGTTTAACCAGAAACATGCCACATTCTTCTGAAATCTGATCATATATTGCATCTGTGTGTTTGGCAGCAGTACCAGGCAAGAGCTTTGTATCCAGCTGTAGAAATTTACACTGCTGGAGCTGAACTGTGATTTTATTCAGACTATGTATGAGAACTGGAGAAATATAGGTATAGTTAATAGACCTCCAAAGCAGATAAAAGACAAAAGGGGGTTGAGCAGAATCAGGAAACACAAGGAGAGGGATGCTATGCGATCTCAGCTGCAAAGATTGAGCAGGAAGAGACTTCCTACCAAAAGTCATCTCAGTGTGACTTGCCCAAAGTTCATTAACAAATATTTACTGTGTTTTGTAGGTGTTGACATAGAAATATGTATCTGGCAATAGCAACATAAATGAGATGTGGCCACAGCCCCAAGAGTGATTAGGCTCCAGTGGATTTACACTTTTCAGGGAGAAGGGCTGCTGCTATATGGAATGCTACAGGAAAGAGGTGGAGCACTTGGCTAGGAATGTCATGGGATTTGCAAATACTTTGTGAAGGAGATGATGTCTATAATGTATCCAACATCACTCACACAATGCACAATGGAAAGACCATTGGTCATAAAACAAGAGATTATTGTTCGCATCCTAAGATTCCTGCTCATTAGCTTTGTAATCTCCAGCAGTAATGATAGTAGCTAATAGTGATCAACCTCATATTGTGTACAGCAGAAAATGTGGTAAGAACTTTACACCAACTACTGTCTGGGTGAGAATTATCTCTGCCCCCCCATTACAGAAAAGGAAACAGCATCACAGATATGTTGTTACTTACTCGAGATCAAGGAAAAGGTGAAAGAAATAGTTTTGCGCTACTTTGCCAATTACAACTGCAAACTCTAAACATGTCCAGATATGGGTTAGTTTTCTTATCTGTAAAACAAGGTTAATAGCCAGGTGTGGTGGCACATGCCTGTATTCTCACCACCTGGGAAGCTGGGATAGGAGGATTGCCAAAAGTGTGAGACTAGTCGGGGTTACACAGTAAGTTCAAGTCTAGCCTGAATTATATAACAGGACCGGGCCTCAAAAATCAAAAAAAATTTAATAGGGTTAATAAAATGTCTGTCATACTTAACATCACAAAATCCTGGAATCAAATGAGATAGGGCATGCTGGAAAGTGTATATTCAAAAAAATAATTCTTTTTTACAGTTACTGTAACAATAAGTGACTATATACCACTGTTTCATCAACACACACAATAAAATTTCTCATAGCTACAAAAGCTCTCCATAATGGTATAGTGTGTTTAATGCACCTATGATGTAACAATTGTTGGCTTCAACACCTAGAGAATGCATATCCAGGGGCACAAGCAATTCTTGCCTAAATCCCTGAATATTGTCAGTGATGTGAATATTGTGACACTTGGAGCTCATGTTAATCACAGAAAACAGCACAAAGGCATTGCTCAAAGATTCTATCTGGAGTATTGTATCTAGGGACATCTTTCCTCTATTTGGGGACAGACTGCTCAGAGCAGAGAAATGGTAACTAGAAGCTAAATGCAGGCTCTTCTACATATTTCTGAGTTATATTGCCACATACAGCTCACTAAGTGATTGAAAGGAAGGAGGGCACCAGAGATTACTCCTTCTCTAATTTCACTGTTTGTTCTGAGTGCAAAATGGAGAGCCAAATGGCATGAAAATTTGTAAAAATCCCACTTTAACGTTATTTAAATCTTCCCTCATAGTTTATTTATAGCAGATGTGTAATGATGAGATCTGCAACAATCCTTGGAGCAACGAACCTGAGATCAGTTATTGATTCCTGAAGGTTCCACTCTGCAAACACTAGCCCAATTTTATTAAGCTCTTACGTTTCTAGCACTGAGTAGGATGCTGTAGAGCAGTGCTTCTCAAACTTGAATATGCACACAAATCACTTGACTCTCTTCTTAAAGCATAGGTTTTAGATTCGGTAACTCTAGGACTGGGCTCAAATCTGTGCATTTCTAACAGCCCCACAGGCAGTGCTGCTGCTAATGTTGATCCACAAACCACACCAAAAAGTAAGGTTGCAGGGCACACACAAATATAGAAGCAAGTATTTCTGTACCTAAAGAGCTTGTATTTTGCCACAAGATTAATTAATCTTCTATGATTAATGGTACTAGTCCTAGGATTTTCAAATAATTTAAGGAATGTTGAATAATTTTCAAGACAGCACTCCTCTGAAGAATATTTATATATATTTTGGGGAATCAACTGCTTTTGAAAAGCCAATATTTAATGTTATAGATTTACAAATTTTTTCATTCTTTACTGTCAGACATTAGTTATCAAAACTTTAGTTTTTTCTTGAATATGATGATATTCTAAAGTCATTAAATCCTTAATAACATTAAATTAATTAATCCAGAAGTGTCTCTTGTGTCATTATTTAATATACAGTCAGTTACTAAATTGCGAATTGGCACTAACAGCATTCAGTAGGGACAACAAGAAGACTGCGGCTAGCCATTGGGCATGAAGGCAAAAAGTATAATAGCAACTAAGTTTAGGTAGTTAGGAATCTTATTAATATCAGAAAGATTCTTTTTAATTCAGAACAATAAGAGATTTGGGTAAGACAATGAAAGGATTACATGAAATCTACTACCAGATAATTCAAATACACCCGTATAAAGCAAAATATAAATAACATAGAAATCAATACGTAGACCAATTTAGATGTTGTAATTACTAATTAATCTCTTTTCCGTAGGGCTGCATTTCCAGTTTGTGTTTCCCTAAACATTGGTGTCTTTAAAAAACACATATAGGTTTGTGTAAAGAACATTTTCTCTGGTCAGGTACATTTAAAAAACACTGTTTAGCCGGGGATTTAGTTCAGCGGTTCGGTGGCCTGCCTCAGAAGCGCAAGGACCCGAGTTCGATCCCCGGTACTAAAAAAAAGACCAAAAAAACCACTGTTTATTCCCCACTTAGGATTTACAAGGATTGCTTACCACTTTGGGCCTTCTTAGAAACAGACTAAGAGAGGAATAGATATCTGGAGATTTGTAGGGAACTGCCTTTGAGATTAAGTCAGGGAAGAAGGGACGAGGAAGACCTTGTGGACCATGATGTATGCATGTAGGTATGACTTCTGCGGAAGAGAAAAGGCAGAAAGGAGGTTTGGTTAAGAAGTACTAGGCCTAAGAGAGAAAGTACTAGGTAAGTACTCAGAAGTCAGGGCAGGACCCCTAGAGCTAAAATTGGCAGTCAGAAGAATTTACCTGTCTTTGGAACAGTATCCGGCCACTCCAAACAGCCTGAGGGGATAAAGGCCTCCACAGGGGTGTGTTACAGAGCCTGACAGCTGGGCATTAGGTCCAATACTTTTCCACAGAGGAAGATCTGAGGAGGGTTTATCATAGCCACTACAGCTCTTCAGCCAATTCAAGGCTGTGAGTGTCCCAGTAATAGAGAAATCAGTTAAACTGATTTAACTCAGTTTATTTGATCACAAAACGCCTCACATCTACTCACATATACATTTTTTCCCTCTCATTATCTTTCAGAGGACCAGGGTCCCCTGGAACCTTGGAAACACTGCCTCAGGGTCAAGACTACCATTTTATTTTGATATTTTTCTTTTATTGTTCTTGCCTATCCTTATGTCTGGAATTGTTAAAAGTTCAATGCTTAAAGAATAATCGGTCTGTTTTAATTGCAATTCAGCAAGCATACTTTTCTTGGTTTGGTTATTTCTATTTCTAATTCCTAATTTCATAGAGCTGTTAACTGTTTCAGCTCACAATAGTACTCATCTAATTATTTCCTTTTCCTGGACAAAAAGTTAAGCTACTTTCCCTATCTTGTATATATATTTTTAAAATGTGCTGAAATGAAGTAGTTAAGTTTTAATGTGATTTTTCCATGTTCTCTTATTAACATATTTGCAATGAAAGTCTTCAAATTGGCAGAGTAGAACAGCCAACAGCCATTGGAAGTAACCTGGAATCTGAATCGCTGATTTTAAAAATGTTCAGGGACAATGTAGCCAATTTGTTTTAATCTACTGAAACTTCGGTTTTATTTATTGTATCAGACAAATCCAGCCTAAACTGACTAAGATAACAGATTATATAATCCAGGAGCCATAAAGAGAGCATTGTTCTGCCAAACTTCTTCCCAAACCCAAAAGTTTACCTCTACTGTTATAATGAAAAGGTCTTTTTTCAATATATCACTCAATTAGGCCTAAAAGGAGCATCTTCAATGCTGCAGAAGCTTTAGTACAGCCTTTCCTACAACACAAAAGTCCCTTTCCTTGATAGCTATTTCCTATCTCATCCCCCAACACACCACCCACCCACCTGGCCCCACTGCCATTGCTCCACAGGCTGAGCTCAGTCTGGGTGGCGTTTGGGGCTTAATTGTTTCATAAGATGAACTGCTGCATTAGTGCTTCTATTGCTGGGGACCTTGATGAGGTGTTCTTCCTACTATCTTAAAAAAAAAACTATTTGGGTTTTTATGTCATCATGAAGTGATTATTTTTTTTTAAGGATTGAAGAATATATTGTTTTGTTTAAAAGGGCTTTTGCTTATGAATTTCAAAAGCAAGTATGATTTATGATATCTCAGAGTATGTGCAAAATAAAGATCTCATTTCTTATTAAATGGCAATTTAAGAAGATTTTTAAAGCAAAAGTCTTCCTTCAAAATAGGTGAGGAAAAATATGTACAGCTAAAGAGACAGCAAAGCTTTGGATCTATCTCTCAAAACGCCATTCTATTCTCAATTCTCATCTAAAATAGTTCTTTTATTTCAAGCCTGTAATCAAAGTTTCCCTTTATTTTCTGGTTTCTTATACATGACAGATGTAAGAATTATAAAGAGAATGAACTTTGCACATTATGTTGACAATATATACTTTTACCTTCCATTGTGATTTTTACCTTTTAACCTCGTTTTCTCTAAATGGACTTTGTAAGGCTTTATACCTCACTGCCATATCATTTTATAACTGATTTAATCATGAACTAGTGATTGTTTATAAAAAGTATAATCCACTCATTTGTTCAACAAAACATTATTGAATCTCTAACATACAACCAGATACTGGGAGCACAGGATGAAATGCATACTTCTGTGATCTTGGAAGAAAGACAGGCAGGCAGAGGTCCTGAGAGACATTTAACTGAGGCTGACAGGACAGCTGGAGCCTATATTGATACTGAACAATTGCCTGAGTTAGCGGAATGTTACAGGGAAGCGGAAACTTTTTAAACAGAATAGTTTCTGAGAAAGAATAAGGGAACAGAGAACAGGTACCATTTAGGGGGCTACAGGTTAACTCAAGCAGAGACTGCTAGGAGGCAGGAGGTGGCTATTGAACGACTCATACTTTAACCCACATTTTATCCAAGGATGATAAGACGGAAGAATTTGATGAAGAAAAGTAAAATCATCAATTTAATTTCAGAAACTCAAGGAAAAGGAAATTAAAGGACCAGAAGAGGTTGTTCCAGTGATTCATGCAGATGAGAAATGACAAGAAGTTCCAGTAGGGCTGTGACATCAGGAATATGAGAAGAGAGATGGATTCAGGTATCAGGAAAGTAGCACCATCATGCTTTGTTTCTAGAAGGAATTCTGGCTTGACAGATCATCTCAACTTGAAGCACCTTTTGCAGCCCTGCACTTGCCCTAAATGTCAGGACTGCCACATCAAATTGTTCATCCCAAACAGACATGCCAATCCTGACACTTCCTTGGTTCTTTCTTTTAGTGCTTGAAGGGGAGGAAGGAGAAAGGAACATAAGGCTAAATGAAATGATGTCCCATATGTTAAAGGCCTAAATCTATGTGGTCCCTTTCTGTTGTCCCTAATCATCCTAAGATGGTGTCATTCTCATGGAAAAATACATATCATGACCAACCTTCCAACTTTCTGCCCAACAACCCTTAAGCAATATAATAACCCTTAAGAAATATAGAGCAAATTATAATAAAGTGAATTCATGTTAGCATTTACTTTTTAAAGAATTAACATCTTTTCTACAGAACTGGATAGTCTCTAGGTTCATTGATATATGTATCTGGTGGAGCACAGAACTTTTAGTCACCCATTCAAGAGTTATGTATTCTAATGTATATTACCAAATGCGCAACTTGCCTCACATATCTATTACTTCAGTAATATTACTGCTCAGAAGAGGTTAAGTTTAAAAAGCAAGTCATTTCAAAGATTTTTATCTAGATATGTTGGAAATAACAAAAATGAATTAACTCAAAATGGACAAATATTGATCCAAACCTTCATGATAAGATTGAATTTCAGGACACTAAGTGAGATGCCCACTGTGGCAAAGATGAATTCTTCCTCAACACTAAAATCACCTTACCTCCCAGAGCTTACAGCTGAACTACATTTCCCAGCCACTTGCAATAAGAATGGGCATGACCTCCCTGTGATTTCTATCCTCACTTGCCACACAAAGTCAAGTCAAGGATTCCTAGGGGATGGCCACATGGAAACAAAGGTAACAAGAAAGAAGAATCTTAAGTGTTGTTTGTAAACCACAGAGATTTGGAGATAGCTAATGTAACAATTTACCCAGATACAATCAGCATCACAAAATTGATAGCCAGGTTTGAACCAGATGCTGGTTTCTTGTCGAGGGGGATCTTACTCTTTGTTAAGGAAAAATTCTTGGATGAAAAGGAAGGTAAAACTGGCCTCTTACTGATTCTCAGTTCCAGTCTCCTTCAAAGAATGAACTTTTGAGAATCACCAAAATTGCAGAAAGTATATGTTAGATGACAGAAGTTTGAGATTAATACTCTGACAATTGAGGGGCTTGTTTCACTCAAGTCAGCTTCTTGACGTCACTGTCTTCATTTTTATTGCATACTAAACCTAGGAGAGAAAATCCTTTCCTGTCATCTTGGGTTTAGTCCAATGAGCCCAAGTTGACCCCATTTTCTCCCCTCTGCACTTGACTTTACACATTTAGCTGACCTCTAATCTCCAGTTTGGTTTGAGGCTAGGCTGCAAAACATTCACCCTGAGAGTACATTCCTTTTATTCTTCTATCTAACTCCAGAGTCAAGTTTCTTAGAGAAGCAAAGAGGAACCTGAGGTCAGCCTTATAACTGATAGTTGCAGAATCCAGGCTTCCACCTTAAGCTTAAATGCAAATGTACTAACCCATTGTCCCCATTAGTTAAATATGGGCTTGAGAAGGGGTCAGGCTCAGCCACCTTTAAATACTGTGCAACTTTTGCAACTGCCCATGCAATCAAGGAATTCCACTTGGTACAGAGGCAAAGGCATTTATACAATAGGTACAACTGAACAGCAGATTCCCTACTTGAAATGTAGCATATAGTATTCTTTCTCCTGTTGCTTTCTAACAGAAGGGAGAAAAAGTTGGCTTGTTTTTGAATGGGATAGTTCGCATACTGAGTATAAAGGCAGGATGTCAATGTAAGTACCTATTCCTTCAGGTAATGCTTGATGATGGAGGGAAACAGCAGCAAATGTGAAGAATGGATATGGGAAAAAGTGGGAGAATATTTAGGATATAAAGTTCATCTGAGGGCCAGGGATTTAGGTCAGTGGCACCACACCTGCCTGGCAAGCACAAGGTCCTGAGTTTGATCCAAAAAAGTTCATCTGACTATAAATCAGTCAAGAACACTTAACTATTTGCAACATGTGGCTGAAACCACTAATCAGCCACATTCCACTGTACGTTTATTGCAACAAGAGAACAGCTCTCTCCTTATTCAGTAGAGTTTGTAGGTCGCAAATGAGCTGCAGATATTCATGCCTTAGCTGATATAAGGGAACCACCAGGATGCTCATCAGGGAACAGAAGAGACAGCTGAAGAGAAGCAAGCAGTGTAGGCCTGGGCCAGCACTAACTCTACCTAGTGACCCAAACCATTGTCTCAGGCAGCCAGTTTACCTGCCTCAGAAAACTCATCTTCATGAAACAGTCTATCTGCAGACCCTACTTCAACTCAAGTCAACCGTGACCTATTGACCTTCCCACCTCCTCTGGACCTCATGCTTTTCCTCTCGGGCATCCTCCATCATTACTTGCTGAGCAATGACCATACAGTTTTTCAAAAATTGCCATCAGGCTAATCAATCACTAGTGAAAGGATGCTCTATGTCTTCTATCTAGATGTCTTCCCAAAGCCTCATATGAGCACAGCTAGAGCTTTTCAGAGGATCTAGGGTGAATACGGATTAATGATATGTGATAGCTGGATTAGTCCCATAACTGGATTAGCATAGCTCTGAGGGTGGCTGAATGGGTTTACTGAAGAGGAAAGCCCACTTTGGGTGTGGGCGTGGTGGCACTAACCAACAGGCTGCTAGCCTGGATGGAATATAAAGGGAGTGATGTAAGGCAGGCTCACTGCCTCCTGCTTGCTATGCCATCGGGACTGTTTCTCCTCTGAGATGCTTCTCTGCCATGCTGCCCCTGCCTTACAGCCAGTCGCCTATGTACTGAAACCTCTACAGTGATCTGAAATAAATCTTTCCTTCTTTATCATGTGTGTATCAGGTATTTTGTCTCAGCAACAAGAAAAGTAGTTAAAACAGTATTACCTGGGTCCATGGCCATGAGCCCTGGGTGCCGCCACTGCCTCCAACACCAGTCCCACAGCCCTGATATTTGGAAAAGAAAACCCAACTGTAGCATAGGCCAGTGATTCTAGCCAAACAGTATGCACTGTCATTTTGAAGTTTTAGAGTGAAATATGTTGCAATGTTTTACCTCTCTAATGGTGAAAGCTTACTGGAGAAACAGAAACAGCACAAGTTTGGTCATATCCATCCACGTTAGGCTTTAATTCCTGATAAAGTTGGATAGTGCTGCCCCAGTGATTCATGGTCATGTCTCAGCTTCTATCTGTCTGAAGTCACAGGCCAAAGAGCCTTCTGAGGCAGACAAAGGTAGAACTCCCACACTCAGCTCTGACTAGCCAGTTTCCCGAGTGGCAAGTAGTGAACAGAATTGAGCAGAGAGAAAGATAGGGGAAAACAATCAAAAGAATAGATATATCATAGATATATGATTTATATAATACAACAGTATGAGTAAATGTTAGTATATTAAGACTACAATATATAAAAACTAGGATTCTATTTAACATGTAAAATCTTGAAAAATGATGGCACCTAAGACACCTTTGCTGAAAGGTACAGAGATTAAATATCAGAAATTTGATCATTATTTATAGATACATTTTTACAAAGTGTAAAAAAAATGCATGGACTTGATCAGCATCAAACTCAGGAATGAAAAGCAGGAGCTGAAAGAAAGGATACACAGATGGCTGCTATTAACTTGTAAGTTGAGGGGGAGGTACACAGGTGTCAGTTACATTTCTATTTTTAAATGAACTATTTCAGGGACACAACAAAGTAAACGGAAGTCAAAATCAAGGACCAGTTGTTTGCAATCAGTGGGTGTGTGAGTAGGAACAGGTATGTGTAAATTTCTTTTAGCAAAGAACCTAAGTTATTTGCTCAGAACTCTAAGTCCTACAGCATGTTTAGGGCTACTTTTGGATTGTTTTTAGAAACAAAAACTTCCTTTAAAAAAAGTAGTTTTTCAATGGAGATCTATTTCTACAAGGTTCTTTCTAGCTGAAGCAAAACATTCCAAACAAAAATATTACTAGGAAAAGAAAATGATGTTGAGCTGGGGACATAGTGTGATGGTAGAGCACTTGACCAAGCATGTGTAAAGCCCTGGCTTCAGAACTTTGTACTATAAACAAATAAAGTACTATTTGTATATGGTCCAAATGTTATGATGTCAAGGTTCAGTTTGAGACATATGCGCATCACTGGGAAGTAAGTGGACAATGATACAAACAGGTAGATAATTAGAGGAAGCTTCCCTGGTTGATTGAGTTGCTCAAATCTTTAAGGCTTGAAAGAAGCAAACACAGTACTTCTATCACCAAAATCAGCCATAACTGTTCTCTCCTGCTGCATCTCCTTAGATGGGACAATTTTTCTATCATATTTCTAGGTACAAAAAAGACAGCTGGAAAGTTCAGCACATATATGAATGGAAAGATACTTATGCATAAATTAGAATGGAGACTGCAAGTACCTCACTATTTAACACAAAGACAAAGAATTCTGTATTGACAAAGGTGCTGTGTTATCCCCTTTGGGAAATGTGTAATATGGCATAATGCTTTAAGGAAATGCTGATTTCCTCACTGAACCAGGAATGGAGATGCCTTGAGGTTTTTTGGGAGGGTGTGGGAAATGCTAAAACCTAAGAACTTGTTGGTGCTTTAAAGTATAAAATATGGCTATATTTTGCTATTTCATTAGAGGTTGAAACAAACAAAATTTGGGGTGAATTTTGTTTACTCTCATTTTTCCAAAACCTACTTGAGTTTAATCTTTCTCTGTAAAGATATTCCCAACTAAAATTCAAGGCAAGTATGTTAGTCATGTAAACAAAAATAAACACAACACGTCACAAGGCAAGTTTATTCTTTAGAAATGTTATTTTATAAGCTACCAAAGTCTAACATAACCAATACATTTACACATGTAAAAAGTCATCTATATTGAAAATAGTTGGCCCAACCTGCAGAAACCTATGAAAATTAAGAGCATCTCTGCTGATGTGGTAGTTGAGTTCTGGAAGTGCTTCAGTTCTGACAGTTATTGCAGAGGTAGCACTGAAGGTGGTTCCATGAGGGATACGTGTAGGTATCTGAAATGAGAACCACAGCAAAGTTAGCATGAGTCAAGGCTGTCAGTTCTACAGAAATCTTAGGCTACAGAACACCCTCTTGTAGTTTTAACAGATTGGAAGGAGGCTGCTTGGCTTTGGGTACTATAAGCTGACAAATTATAAACCTAGGTCTTTCCAAATTCATTTCCTTGATTTAACGTAATATTGCTATTCCAACCAGATATACAATTTATTCTATTCCTAATACAAATACAACTATTACCCATTAAGCTTTAAATAGAGAGCCAAGATAAGAAAGCATCAGGAACTTACTTTAAAGACTTATACTTCTCCCTAATTGCCTGCTGAGGTCGATGGGGTATATCAAGGCATGCTTTATGTAGTTCACTCAGGCAAGGCACAATTTCATTTAATGAATAGCCTGTAAATGCAGCAAGCGTTTCTGGCTAATCAAGACAAAAGGAAAAAAAAATGTTTTACATAACTCTGCAAGACACTAAGATCTAAAGATAAATGATTGTGAAGTAGAGATTTAATTCCTTAGTAAGTATCTATATTCATCCCAAAAGAGAGTATCTCTTCTTTCAGATACTTTAGATATGCAATATTTTTCAAAATACCTAGATTTCTGCATTTTTAAATTCACTTGTATTGTTCCCTTGTGACTGGGACTTTTACTGAACCCTAAAGAGCCATGCTTGCCCAATTGTCCTGTTTGTATAGAATATGAAACATTCTGAGTCAAAATGAAACATAAAAATAAATATTCCAGAAAATGAAGGTAGATACTCTATTTATTTTAGCACAACAGTGAACTTTCAGAGGGCTGTTTCTGACCTTGAGACCTTTTTGGGCAAGAGGTGACATGGACTGTCCTGTTTTCTTCTAATCCTGGTACAATCTTCTGGTCATCTTCACTGGACCCTGGTTTGGTTTGTTTTACTTTGTTTGGTTTGGTTTGGTGTGATATAGTGTGGTGTGGTGTGGTGTCATTTGCTTTGGTTTGGTTTGGTTTGGTTGAGATAGGGTAAGGTAAAAGTCAATAACTTTTGCTTGAAGTGGCCAATGAATGCACTTCAAAGTCCTTCCAGGCATTGTAGCAAGACTGAGATTGCCAGTCCTATATCTGTTGTATGAGCTGTGATGCCACCTACCTGACTTCTTGCCATCTCTGGTCCCCATAGAGTAAAGCCACTGAATCAAAGCCAGAATGGTTGACTGGAAAGACTTAGCAGCAAGCTGTAGTCTGCTGTCAAGACAACCAGTTTCTTTTTATACTAACTTACCCTCACAAAAGGCAAGCCCATTCTAATCCTTCAAAGTTACTTCACAGATTTTAAATCACTGATCATGCCTCACATTTCATCTGAAAAGAAGAATCTTACCCAGAAGTGCTTATTTACAATATAGTTTGCTAGGCAATAAGCTGCTGCAGCTATCAGTGAAGGAAGATATTTCAAGAATGGGTCAGCTTCAAGTAGACTCAGTTCTGCAACATACTAAACACAACAGAAAATGTCAAGTTTGACCAAAGTCATAAGTAGACCTGGAAATGTCATAGTAATAAACTGTATCTTATTTTTGTTCAACCAATATCTAGTAATAAGCATAGAAATAAACAGCCAATATTATTTCCTGGGTTAATAATTGGCATAACTGTCCTTAACCAAAATCACATTTAGACTGTAATAAAATTTCAATACCCTTGTATTTTGTCTACCCACACTGTATTATATAATAGATTACTTTTCTTATCATGTGCTAGTAAAGTATAGCAGTGCTGCTAACGGCATCTGCAATGAGAACACAGCCTTCAGTTGAAAGGCAAAAATATGACCATATTAAAGCTATTAATTTATGAGGCAAAGGAATGCAGTTCTAAGGATAGAACAGTACCAGTGGGAACACATTTTCCAACAAACACTGAAAAATCTAGGTAGACATCCTTATTACTCTTTGCATACCACATAAATACCACATGTACTAGTAGATAGAAACAAGGTGACCAAACCAATACTATATAATACCTTCAACTAAATTTTTGTAACTCCAAATGACCAAATGATGACTCATTTCCTAATAGGTCAGGATGAGTTTAGAACCAAATTAAACTACATTTTTTCCCAAACTAAGAAGCATGGCTTGTGATCTGTACCCAACAAGGGAATAGTCTCCAAGTTTAGATAGCTTTAACAGTTAGGTGATTAGATAGCCTGTGCCTGCCAAATGTAGTCCACAGTAACATCTTGTAGACAAATGTATTTTTAAATTAGCTGAAAAGGTTTCCCTGGCCATTGGGGGAAAAAAAAAAGGAATAGAAAAACTGAGGGATGCTTGGGAAAGGCTACTTTTACCCTCCTCGCACCTGAAGTTCCAGGAAGTCACATGGCATACCTTTGCCAGGTTCTCAGTTCTCAAACACACCCCTTGCCGTTTTAAATACTGAAGGAGAAACTGGTTGGTGGTTGGTACTGCCAGATCAAAAGCTAGGACTTTCAGGAACAGGTGTTCCATCCTTAAAAGTTGTCGTTTTGTGTATGTATCATCAGTTATATAGACAAACTCCTCCACTTCGGGTGGATATATCTCTTCATATTTCCTAGGAAAGGTAAAGAATTCTTAGATGTAGTGTCTCAAATGCATGTCTCACTCCCCATGTCTCAGCACAGACCTTCAGAGTTCTTTATTATAACCTCATTTCCCCCTCAATATCATTGAATGGCACAGGGCTATGAAGATACTAGGAGTTTGTTTCCAACTCAAGAACATGAGTATTACAATGATATATTTTACTTACTGTAGGGAATAGTAACAGAAACCATTTCCAACTGGGAATTTTAGTTTTAGCCTCTGATATACTGAAAGATTCTGCATAACAGGCACTACAGGTGAATACCTATTACTTCTATAAACCTCAAATCATTCTGTGGATAAGAACATTACGAAGAACACAATAAGAATAAAAAATGTCATAGGACTTTAATTTTTAAAAAGCTCATGTTCACCTTTCTCTACTGAATTTGCAGTGATGCTCAATAGCCAAGACAAAGATAATGATTATCATTTCACCAATGTGATTTCTTTCCTTCTGGGTTTTTTTGCTTTGTTTTGTTTTGGTATTAGGGATTGAACTTGGGATCTTGTGCTTGCAAGGCAGGCAGTGGAACCACTGAGCTAAACTCCCGGCCCGTGTTTTTACACATTAGTAACTAGAATATTTAAAACCAAAAGAATATAAACTACCACTCAGCAACAGGTTACTTAAAGGCAGCTAAGCCATAGCCCAGCTCTCTTTTCCCACATAATTAGGTACTGTTATGAATGAATGATAGGAACACAACCAGAGTTTAAAAAAAAAAATTTATTATCTGTAACTGTGTTAATATGGGTTATTTGCTAGATCATGAAAACAGCTTTTATGTAACCCAAATCTCCTTAAATGGAACTTTTACTTGTATTAGAACACAGCTAAAAGACTACACTTCAAAAGAGTTAAATTAGATCCTGAATTTGGGTTGCTGGCAGCTTTAGTCATGATATTGAACTTCTTGCTATATATCTTAAACATCTGAATTGAAGAGTGAATATGTGGGTAGGCTCAGTTTCTCAGTACCACCTACAAAGATGATGATCTTTTATCAAAAGAAGCATGAATAGTTTTAATTATCAAGCACTGCATTTCTTCAATAAATGGGGAAAAAATCAAGTGTTTTGACAGGAGAGAGCTTCACTTTATTCAAGTTGAAAGAACACTTACGAAGCCAGAAGAATAGCTGCTGTCCCAACGAGCTGCAATTTCCCTCTCAGAACAGACATGCAGGAAAGAAACCTGTCCAGAAAGTTGACAGCCAGATACAGAGTTTCTGCTCGAAATTTATATTCTTCACCAACCTCTACCAGCCAGTCCACCAGAATAGTACGCATGCCTTCTGTGATGTCTGGCTGTTTCCTCATATAGTATGCTTTAGGTCTGTATCTTATCTGTTTGGGGAAAGAGTTTGGATATTTAAATAGTTGCAATATCAGAAAAACCTCTCACCAGTGTGTTGCTATTAAAAAACACCCCCTGAGAAAATGTTAGGAGGACACTGATTCAGAACCAAATAAATCTTTACCATGTTAAGGAAGGAAGTGTGAAATTCTGGTTCTACAATGTAATGAGTTAACAGCTAAAGTGAGGAAAAGGGTAACAATATGGACTAATCCTAAGAGTGAAATAGTTAACATAAAAATTATTTGAGTCACACAGGAAATCATTCATCTAGCTACTACTCACTTTCACAACTACAGGTGAAATGTTCTTTGAGATGCTCAGAAACAAAAATATTTCAGTGTTAGATTTTTTCA